>NW_024609838.1:61091447-61509355 GCF_016920785.2 Ixodes scapularis | reverse complement strand
ACGACGAGGATGGTATGATTTTTTTTTTCTCCGCATTTTCGAGCCTTCGCGCCTTTGAGGCTTCGTTTCGCCGATTTTCGTCGCGGCTCTACTCTTCTTAGCATCGTTTTTTGAGCGTCCGAGCGGTTGGTTGGGCGTACTCGGCGTCTAGACGTGATGTGTATTTTTTTTAACAAAGAACGGCGCCTTTGTCCGCTGTGTCCAAGATGGCGGCTGCTCAGGGTCGTGTTCCCGCCGAATTCCCCCCTACGCCCGGTGAGCCGGTAGCGCCGTGGCTGACTTGGAAGCACGGCTTCCTGAACTACCTCGAGGCGATCGACGCCGAGAATTTTCCGCCGAAACGCAAGAGGGCGATTTTATTGTCATTTCTCGGCGATGAAGGCAATCGCGTCGTTGATGCGTTCAACCTAGCAGGTCCGTCCGCTGGCGCGACTCAGGATGAGTTTCAAGTTTTGTTGTCCGCTCTGGTCACCCATTTCGCTTCCGCTCCAAATATTATTGTTGAGCGCCGGAAGTTCGTCAACCGAGTACAAGGTCCAGGAGAGACCGTTTCCCAGTACCTTGGGGCGCTCAGACGCCTAGCTTCTTTTTGCGATTACGGCGAGGCTCTAGAGAGCCGCGTCGCGGAGATGTTTATTTCGGGGATCCGCAGCACAGAAGTGTAGGATCGTTTAATCCGAGAGTCCGACGGAGCTAACGCACCTAGCCTCGATCGTGCTGTCCAACTAGCGCAGCAGTTCGAGCGGGCATCTCGAGATTGCGATCTCTTTCGGCGTTTGTCGGACCAAGATCCAAACGCGTCGCACGTGGAAGAGCATGTAAAAGATGCCGCGATCTTCAACCGTTGAGCTACCAGCAGGCCCGAGATGGCGAGGCATCATCTTGCCGAAGGAACCAGCATCTTCCTCTCTCGTCTCCCCCAAGACGTGAGCGTCCTTCTCCCCCTCGTTCTCCTCCTTCCCCGTCGGGTCCAACACCACATAGAGCAAAGGCCGCAGCGCTCGGAGTTGTGACGTCACAGATTCACGACGAGTGGGCCGACCTGAGAGGAAAGCGTCTCCGCAACACACGCTCTCTTTTTCTTTTTCTTATACTTGTTTTCCAGAGGACAACAAGCGGCGCATGCTCCGGACTTTTTTTGTTTTTGTTTTTAGCTTTCTCCGAGCCCAGGGCGCCAGGGTTCTCCCGGGGCAATTGCGCAGTGCCAATTTTTGCCTCCTTTGCGCACGGCGGCTTGCACAAGCCTCGCGGCGGGAGTACACGAATTGTTCTAACCGTCTCTTTTGTCTTTTGCGCTTGGTGTGTTGGGCGGTTAACACGTGAGTGCGCGAACTGCGCTAACCGTCTCTTTTGTCTTTTGCGTTTGGTGCGCTTGGCGGTGAACGCGTGGTGGTTGTGAAGTTACGGGCGGCTTTCGGGCTAGCCATGCCTCTTAAATGCTCTGTCCCTGGGTGCCATGGTAACTATGAAACGTCGTTGAAGAAAGTGTCTTTGCTGTGTTTAGTTCCCGGAGGATGAAGAACTGCGAAAAGTATGGGTGCGGGCGATTCCTCGAAAAAAACCTCGTTCTATCGACGCATACCAGGGTGAGAACACTCATATCTTTTCACTTTTTTTTTTAATTATTGAATTAATTTTGTTAAAGTTTACACTGACGTGGCAGCGAAGGCGACAAGCACAAGCTAGCTCTCGCTTTTAAGTTTAGAAACGTATCTTTGTAGCGCAAGCTCCCGTTTTCAAAACCACGATCAGGAGCCTGTAGCCTTCTCTCTATGTTCCGCTCCTGTTCCTACATCTGTGGCTAAAGGAACCAATGAAATCGTCGAGGTCTCGAAATCTGGAGGAAATTTTAACATGGACGCCGAACAAAGGAACGTGACTCAGGGGCGACTTTCAAGAACCAGTGACTTCTGCAGAGGAAGATTCCAATGTGCATTTTTTGTACAGTCTTTTTGACTGACTGGACGCCTGGCTTGACGTATGGGAGAGCGAGAACCTTACCAGTGGCACGCTAACCAAGGAGACGCACGGAGCACTCCGTCAAACAACCCGTGCATTTGTAGAGATCGCCGAATACTGCTTCACTGAACTCGTGCTGAACTATGTCCTGCTGGGAAGGATACAGACTGATAGCTTGGAAGACTGTTTCGGGAAGTACAGGCAGCTGGCTGGCTCGCAATATCATATATCTATGAGGCAGCTTTATGAAGGTGAAAATAAGCTGAAACTGCAGAGTACGTTGCCGACAATCCCGTGTGAAGGCGAACTATGGGAGGAGCTTGAAAAACAACTAGACACGCCATGGCCGAGCTGAAACATAGTATAGTTACAGAAGAGTTTGTGTCACAAGCGATAAATTAGACCCTCCCAGTTTTAGTCTACGTGCCGGGGTACTCAGTTTATGCCGCTTTGAAAAAGCCGAAATGTCAAAAATGCAGGGCGGCGCTTACTGAAGAAGATAAGACGGCAACAGTTTTACTTGCGCAGGAGAACTACTCTCTTCTCAAGAAATTAAATCGAGGAATTAACTCTTTTATCCAACTATGTTCGCCGTTAATGCCGTGACACACAATTGCGTTGTTGCTCAAGAGATCCAGCGTCAGTTCGTCACCAAGCTTACAACGGAACTGCTGTCTACCAACGAGACTCCTGACCTCGACGCATGTGAAGATACACAAGTGAGCTCGTGCTGAAGAACTTGTTCTGGTGCAGCACGAACATTGTGCTGAAAAACTATTGTGGAAGGGTGAACGAAAAGGTTTCGAGGCTAGCTAATTCCAAGTCAAAGAAAAGAAAATGTGAAATTTTAAAATCTAAATAATTATTTTATATTCATTGCAACAGTTGTCATAGCATTATTATTGCGGAGCGGCATTAAAGTCTACATGCCGTACATGTGCTGTGTCTCAGTGTCTCGAAAGCTACAGAGCGGCATCTAAGTTGCTTGTGTTTGAATTGTGTCAAGATGGATACAAGAAGAAAGCATGGATACACGAGGATATACAATTTGAAGATTTCAAAGGTGAGAGAACTTATATTCACAGCATCTATTCGTAATGTGAATGAACGTGGGTTGATGTGTGCATGAAGCTCCCACAGCTGCATGTGTCCCTTACTGAAAATTATGCTTTAAGTTAGCTAAGTTTGCCTGCACTCGGTTAAATCAAAACTGGTGCACTTCGATTTAGGCGGCGTCTTTCCCTCTGTTTTGTGCCTTTTCTGCGTTTAATTTTTCGCCTTCGTGTCTCAGTCTTGGATTACTTACTTTATGACGAACATTCCCCAGTTCGCTTGCAGTTGTTTTTATTATCATATGTTTACTTTTGGTAAAAAGTACATCTCAACTCTTTGCATGTTTTCGTGCTCCAAAAGTCCCCATTTTTTAATAATCTTCTTTTCATTAGCTTCACATACGAATTAATTAACCACACATGTCATCACCAACTTGATTGTTCCTGTTATGCATTTTGGCGGGTCCCATCACTTACAATAACAATTCAGGGCATTTATATTTTGTTTGTTTGTGTCTTCTCACTCCTAGAAATAATTAAAGCACCCAAGATTTGGATGCCTAAAGCGAAAACCCATCTCTCTGAAAACGTCGTTAACGTTGTTCTTTCTTATCATAACAATAATGTTACGTCCTAATATGCTGCCCATGTAACAAATTATGTTTCCCAGTCATACAGATATTCATACGTCTTGTTTGACCAATTAACAAACGTTCGGGTCAATAAAAAATGCCATCTACGTCGGGAAATCTATGCGCGACGCCTTCAGTGCAGCACTTTTACGCGGCGCTCGCCAGACGACTCGTGTGACGTCACCGGAGGAGCGCTGCGGCCTTCAGCTCTAGGTGATGTTGTCGGGTCGCGAGGTGAGACCTCCTCCCTCACTCATCCGCCGGCGTTCGCGCCGCACGTCTTACCCCATCGAGGAGCTCGCGCGCGCTCGTCGTGCGGTTTTTGTTTCTTTTGTGGCCGCAAGAGCCACGCGCGGCAAGATTGTACGGCATCAGGAGCTACGTGCTTTTCGTGTGGTCGTGCGGGCCACTTCGCCAACGTCTGCCGGAGTCGTCCAAGAGGCGACTGCTACCAGCAGCAGCTGGCCTCTCCTGCGGGACGGCGAGCCTCCGTACGCAACGACTACTACCGTCGACAAGCGAAGCCGATAGGGACTCCTGTACAAGGCGTCACCTTCCCGGACTACGAGCTCCCAGCAACAACCTACACCGTCGCGCCGCCCGATGATTTTCCGGAGCGGTGCCGTTTCTGGGGTGGCCCCTGCCACCCCAGGAAGTTTTGTCCGGCTGCCCACCGCCGCTGCTTCTCCTGCCAGAAGCAAGGTCATCTAGACCGTGTCTGCGAGAGTCGACCCCCGTGACTACGATTCGATCGTGGGAGGCCTAGCAACCCTCCCACCGTGTTCGCGTCCGACCACCGGAGGCGTCGAAAGTTGCGTCACCCTTCGGCGCCCCGAGCGCCATGGTTCCGGCCCCGGAGAGGTACTTTGCCCCCTGAGCCCCCGGTTCCTGCTGCAGCCCTGCCTGCAGTTCCTGCCGCTGCCCCGTCAGCCGCAGCCACTACCGCTCCAGTTCCTGCTGCAGCCCTGCCTGCAGTTCCTGCCGCTGGCCCGTCAGCTGCAGCCTCTAGCACCTCCTTCGAAGGTGCACCAGTACCGGTGTCAGTTCCATTCCCGGTACCAGTGTCGTCAACACCCATCAAAACGCAGCCCAAGCCGTTCCCCAGACCGGAGCCACCAGAGCCCCAGGGTCCAGACGCCTCTGCGCAAGAGTGTCGTCGGCGGCTGTCAGACGTCCTGGACTATTTCATTAACTCTTTTGGACTGGGTTCAAGATATGTGCGAACATTCAGTGAATTTTTCTTTATCTAGCTTACTGCCCCAGCGCACCCTTTTTTTTCAGTGAAGTGCTTTCCGCAAATCTTTTGCGACGTGCTTTTCCTTTTCTTAATTTCACATTTTCCAGTGTCTTGACATAGAGTTGTCAGGTGCCATTTCATTTCAATGCATTTCCATACTTCCCAACTGCCCTGCAGTTTGGCGTCAGTTTGTGTTCGGGAAAACAGTCCATCCAATTTTTTTTTCCTAAGAGAGGGAAGGATAGGTATTTATTTTTTTTTAAGGAAAGGAAAGTGTAGTATTTTAATTTTTTTCATTTAAGTCACTGGCCACACTACCTAGATGGCGCCACTGTTCCACCATTGCGCCCGTGTTATCAGGGTTGCGTCCCTGTGGCGCTCAACCTCACGTTGTTGACCGTTAAATAAACAGTTGCGCTTCAACCACCAACCGCGTCGGACCTCTCTCTCTCTCCGTCCGGGGCTCCCGCGCCTGGCCCGCCGGTCACCTCTTCGGCATGTGAGACTCCTCGTTTTTCCGCAGGCCCACGCAGGCACTGCCCTTCTTTATTTTCTCGGGTGTCCGCATTTTCTTTTAATTACTACATTTTTGGCGACGAGGATTTTCTTTTAATTACTACATTCTGCAGATACCGTCATCGGCGACTCCACCAATCAACATCCAAAGAGCCTTTTTGACGTCACTTCCTTCTCTCTAGTCTCCTGGGAGTCCAAAAAGCGCAACATAGCACCCCAGCTCTCCGTACGCAATGGCGTCGGCGATGGAGGGGCACCGCGCGCTTTCAGACATTCTAGTTTACCAGTAAACAATATGGCAGAGGAAGGCAATCAACCCCCCCCCCCCCCCCCCCCCCCCCTCCTCTTCCGCCTTTGACCCCCACCACCCCAACCTCCGTCTCCCAAAGAGTTCCGCCGCTACTGATGAACCTTGAGCGAGGACAGTCTTTGCATCGGGAAAAAAAAAGAAGAAAAACAGCCTCGTGTAACACCATTCGCGCACAATTAATAACACTGGTAAAAGCAAGCGATCTACACACAATAAAAAGCCTTCTGAACAGCTCTAACGAACAAAGAAACAAACTTACTTCGCATCCCGTGCCATGATCTTGGCTGTTGAGCTGATTTGACGTAGTTCCACGTATCACACTCGCTTCCCTCTTTTTCGGACACATCTGAAACTAAGACAAACTACACGCATCGCGACTAATCGGGAAATTTAGCCGTTAGCCGGTCGTGAACGCAGGCATTCAAACTGTTCAAACGCACATGGCCGACATGCCCGGCAAACCGTGCGAAATATAGACTGCTGATGCGATGAGATTGTTTTCGTCTCTTCAAAACGTTTCAAATAAAAGGATAAGCAAACCACAATATAAAACTTATAAAAAAACTCAGTAATAATAAATTATTGCGGACGTCAATATTGCCATAATATTATGAACAAGTCTTGAACACGTGGAAAAATATTAAATACGAAACTAAGTGTACAATGTTTCGAAAAAAATTCAGCAAACACGTATACTTCTATAAAACACACCTGAACAACCCGGCGCCTGTATCGTAGTTTGTTAACGCTCTCTCTTGCTGATCGTGCGGTCTTTCGTTGGATTCCCGGTGGGCGATTTTCATCTTACGTTTTTTCTATTAGTTTTATTTTTTTAAATATTTTTTTTTACCTTTTGTATTAGTTTTTCATATCTTAAATATTGTTTTCTCGCCTTTTTGTAGTAGTTTTTATTATTTTCAATATTTTTTCTTGCCTTTTTGCGTTAGTTTTTATTCTTTTAAATATTTTTTCTCACTTTTTTGTATTAGTTTTTAATAATTGAGATATTTTTCCCACGTTTTTGTATTAGGTGTTATGATTTTAAATGTTTTCTATGTTTTTGCAGTCGTTACCGTTCTTTAGGGTAATAATCACTTAGAAGGTGAAAAATAAAAAGTGCGGGCCAAAGTTTGAATCGTTGCAATGCACACACCGTGGCCCTCTTGTTTTACCGGAATAATTCATAACCGTAGGCAAACAGCACAATTCCTTTCAAAGAAGAAAGCAATGTAATAATAATGAGCATATTGCGAGCAAAATGGGAAAATGTGTAAGTGGTAAAACTGCCACAGTAGTGCAGCCGGAGTTTTTCTGAAAGCGGCCCATCTTCACCCACTATTGAATGAAAAAGACCGCCATTTTAAGGCAGTAATTTAGCTGAGCTCATAGCGAGCTACGTATTAAGCACATCTCTTAATATTCTGACTTCCGGAAAGTAGTATTTAATTTGTTCTGGTAGATTAGTGCTATCCCCCGCGTGCCGCCAGGTTTTATTTATACAGGTTGCGCTCCGCAATTTTACTTTTTTATGAGGCCTAGACACGTTTTTATTCTTGAGATTCAAGTGCAGCACGGATAATTAAACTAGCTTCCAGAAATGGTATCGTTTGGCGTTGTAAAAATTATTTTTCGTAGCGTCAAAGGGTCACGTTCACAAACCCGGCATTGTGAACATCCACAACGCAGTTGTGTTTTTCACTTTTTTGCGTTAAAAAGTTTTTATATTCGCGTTCCTCTGGTACGGAATGTCGTATAACATAAGCTATTAAAGAGACAGATATTGTTTGGCTATGGGAATATTTGAAATATTTCTGTTAGATAATCGTAATCACCACAGAAAACAGTTGATTCCTGCCTGAGACAGCATATTTTCACACTCAATTCCGCAGCGTCAACACATCTCTTACTTTTCTAGTCTCTGGAAAGTAATGTGTATTATTGTTTTTGTAACTGAAAGCGCGTGCTCAATAATGCCAGGTTTTTTTTTTTTTCATTGGTTTGCTCCGTTATACGGTTTTTATTTTTTATCAGAGCCAAACACGCGTGTATACCACCGGACTTTAAGTCAAGTCCAACAAATTAAACTAGCTCCCTGAAAAAAGTAAAGCTCAGCGTTGTGAAATTTATTTTTCGTGGCGTAGGCGGACATATTCTCAAATCCTGGGCAGCAAATTTTCTTCACCGCATTGTTTTGTCTTCCGTTTTGGCGATAAAACACGTCAGCCTTGCCAGGCTGGGACCAAATACCCTAGCGTCGGCAGTCATTTACGAAGGATTGATCAACACAAACATTTCCACTCGCTATTCATGAATTGCCGCAGTTCGTCAGAATCTCAATGACTTGACTGCATAGTGAAAAAGGCAAAAAAATAAAAAATAAAACGATGCTGGTCAGTAAACATGACGGGCATCGTGACGGGGCTCGCCAGTTTGAACAGCAAAGCGCCGATGCCGGCCAGTCACTGAACTTCCATGTACATACTGGCCATCAAAGGATATACAGTATAGATCACTTACAACGTAACCGCTTATAGTGCAGGACCGGGTATAACGCGGCTTTTTTAAACCACCGGTTCGCCTCCCATAGAGCTCCATGTATTTACATACCGCTTAAAATGCAGGCACGCGAAAGAAAATACCAATTATAGTGCGGTTTTTGGAACAGCCCGCCGACCGCGCCGACGCGCAGCGAGCACGCTTCCCTGTGCGACACTAGATAACGGCGCGAGCCGCAAGCGGCACTCGCGGGGCAAGGAGGTTGCTCGGAGAAGGCGAAGAAAGAGGCTTCAGTTGCCATAGCGACGGAGGGACGCATGCACGTGTCGTTCACGTGCGTGCGTCCCTCCGCTGCATTGGAAACAAACAACCGCAACGACAGACCAATCGCAGGTCGAAGAGAAGTGTTCGCGCGCGTTGCATGCCGGTCGCGGGCCGGGTGCTTCTACCCGCGAACATGGCGTCGGTTGTGATCGTCGACGTGGACGGCGTGGTGAAAGCTTATCGTTCCGCGTAAAAGCGCTATCCTTGACTGTGCATTTTCGTTGTGTGTCGCTATGATAACCCAGCACGTACTAGAAGGGAAGATCCACCTACTCGTGCGGCGATGTTGTGGCGGCACTCAGACGGCAGAAACGCCCGTGTCGTCGTGTTCGTTTAATTCGACTACAGTGGTGCTTTCTAAGCATTTGTGTTTTCGAACATCGCCCGGATTTCTTATTTAGAGCATTACATGCCTGTGCTCAAGTTTAAGGTATTACTGGCGCGTACCGTATAAAGGATGCTAATTTTTATGCGTTTTCATCGCCGGAGAAAAGTGATTAGGGTTAGCAATACTGAACGCTTGCAACGTCCGTCCGCAACCCGCGACGCCGTTAAAAGGCTGCGCTAGGCAAAAGTCGCTCATTTCTTTCAAAATGTGTGACACACTTGAGAGAGAAGTGTACTAGTCTGGTGAAATAAAGACTTTCCTCAAACTAAGCTTTATTTTTCATCTATTATACAATAAATTTTTTTACAAAGGTAAGTTTTCTGATGGCATGTATTTTGGCCTGAAAAATTGATGTTTTGGTTATAGCGCGGTACCGCTTATAGCGCGGATCTTCACGACTTCCGCGACATACGTTATATGCGGTCTACACTATTAGCTTTCACTTTACAAAATACTTTTAATTTTTGTGATTGTTTTCTGTTCAGATAAATTCTGGATCACGTTAATATGAAACATACACTTAACGCCAATGTCAAACCTCTCACATTTTTTTTCTTTCTGTGTTGTCTCAAAATCGTCACTAGCGACAAGTTTCCGACTAAATGAATACCAGGTTTTCTTTTCCGCCAGCTCTGCATGACGGTCAATTTACCTCGTTTCTTCATATTGGCTACTGCATGTCAGGAACATGGGTGGTTTTGATAGAACCGAATTGGATGGACATATGAGAATTCTAACTTATTAGTTATTACACTGAAGGCGACACATACTGATACATGCAGTGATGTAGGAGTGTGACAGATTTAGAAATAGACTTTTTTGTTATAAGCACGGCCGCTGATTCCAACTAAGTATCCTTAATCCTAAAGCTAGATTGAACGGAAATGTATTACCAGATGCACCACTCGCTAAAAGTAACTCTGTCGAATTGCCACGATATTTCAAGATCCCTCCTCCAGGTCATACCTGAGAAAAACTATATTTGTTTTTTTATTTTTCGGCCAATATTGGTTAAAACCGGTTACCGGTAAATACTTTACGGTTACGGTTACGGTTATGTTTTTTTCTTTTTTAAATTTCAAATAACAATTTTGTTCCGATTAGGGTTATTGAAAATTTTCTTTCCTAAATGGTTTTCAGTTTCGGTTACGGTTACGGCTCGAGTCCCTGCTTTGCGTACCTATATTGATGAAAGCCCTTGAAATTGCCTGAATGTGCACCATAATAGAATGTTGAACATGCAGGCATAAACAAGGAGACCGCAGGAAAGCTATCAAAGATACTGAAATGACACTTTCCGATTGTGTGTACATCTAGCTGTGGCATCAAATTAGTTCTTGTTTTTGTTTGTTGTTATGTGGAGAAAAGTATGTGAAAAAGGTTATTTGACAGTTATCAAGCCATTTTTAAAAAAAAAATAATTAAAGAATAACAATACGTAGTTTAAACATAATAATGAACAAGTATTACAGAGTGCATAGAAAAAGCTAGATGGAATTAGATGGCGATGACTTGCGCAAAAATCGCCTTGATGTCACCTTTTTGGCGCCGCGTATCAGCTCGCTGTCTTCTGCGGTCTGAGCTCTGATCGACACAGCTCGTACGGTATCGGGATGGATTGTTTGCAACTTGATGTTTCAACCATACGCATGAAAGCCTTCGGCATCAGGCGGCTGATCCGGTTTTCTTTTGAACAATATATGGCAAAGTATGTTTTGTGCAAAGCGGATATTTTCAGTCTAGACTTTGTCCAATTTGCCCACTTTTTCCCGCTCACTTTTTCTTTGTTTTCTTCTCTGTAGTATTTCAATTTTTTTCATTTAAGTCACTGGCCACACTACCTAGATGGCGCCACTGTTCCACCATTGCGCCCGTGTTATCAGGGTTGCGTTCCTGTGGCGCTCAACCTCACGTTGTTGACCGTTAAATAAACAGTTGCGCTTCAACCACCAACCGCGTCGGACCTCTCTCTCTCTCCGTCCGGGGCTCCCGCGCCTGGCCCGCCGGTCACCTCTTCGGCATGTGAGACTCCTCGTTTTTCCGCAGGCCCACGCAGGCACTGCCCTTCTTTATTTTCTCGGGTGTCCGCATTTTCTTTTAATTACTACATTTTTGGCGATGAGGTATTTCTTTTAATTACTACAATTTGACGACGAGGATGGTATGATTTTTTTTTCTCCGCATTTTCGAGCCTTCGCGCCTTTGAGGCTTCGTTTCGCCGATTTTCGTCGCGGCTCTACTCTTCTTAGCATCGTTTTTTGAGCGTCCGAGCGGTTGGTTGGGCGTACTCGGCGTCTAGACGTGATGTGTATTTTTTTTAACAAAGAACGGCGCCTTTGTCCGCTGTGTCCAAGATGGCGGCTGCTCAGGGTCGTGTTCCCGCCGAATTCCCCCCTACGCCCGGTGAGCCGGTAGCGCCGTGGCTGACTTGGAAGCACGGCTTCCTGAACTACCTCGAGGCGATCGACGCCGAGGATTTTCCGCCGAAACGCAAGAGGGCGATTTTATTGTCATTTCTCGGCGATGAAGGCAATCGCGTCGTTGATGCGTTCAACCTAGCAGGTCCGTCCGCTAGCGCGACTCAGGATGAGTTTCAAGTTTTGTTGTCCGCTCTGGTCACCCATTTCGCTTCCGCTCCAAATATTATTGTTGAGCGCCGGAAGTTCGTCAACCGAGTACAAGGTCCAGGAGAGACTGTTTCCCAGTACCTTGGGGCGCTCAGACGCCTAGCTTCTTTTTGCGATTACGGCGAGGCTCTAGAGAGCCGCGTCGCGGAGATGTTTATTTCGGGGATCCGCAGCACAGAAGTGTAGGATCGTTTAATCCGAGAGTCCGACGGAGCTAACGCACCTAGCCTCGATCGTGCTGTCAACTAGCGCAGCAGTTCGAGCGGGCATCTCGAGATTGCGATCTCTTTCGGCGTTTGTCGGACCAAGATCCAAACGCGTCGCACGTGGAAGAGCATGTAAAAGATGCCGCGATCTTCAACCGTTGAGCTACCAGCAGGCCCGAGATGGCGAGGCATCATCTTCCCGAAGGAACCAGCATCTTCCTCTTTCGTCTCCCCCAAGACGTGAGCGTCCTTCTCCCCCTCGTTCTCCTCCTTCCCCGTCGGGTCCAACACCACATAGAGCAAAGGCCGCAGCGCTCGGAGTTGTGACGTCACAGATTCACGACGAGTGGGCCGACCTGAGAGGAAAGCGTCTCCGCAACACACGCTCTCTTTTTCTTTTTCTTATACTTGTTTTCCAGAGGACAACAAGCGGCGCATGCTCCGGACTTTTTTTGTTTTTGTTTTTAGCCCAACAATTTGGCACCGGGGCAGATGTAAATGCGGTGCCACTGAGGGCTGTTATAGATGTGAGTGCAGTACGACCCACTGCAGTGAAACTCTACGGTGTCGGCGAACAGCCACTGGAGGTGTTGGGAAAGGCTCAAGCCACCCTAAACTGTGGAAAAAACAGCGTCCGAGATGAGATGTATGTTATCCAAGGGCTGGAAGAACCTCTGCTGGGTCGTCGGGCGAGTACGGGTCTAAAGATTGTACAGCTGCTGCAAGCGGTTACAGCAGACCCAGGTGCCAAGTACAAAGAAAAGTTCCCAGGAATGTTCAAGGGTCTCGGGAAAATGAAAGTTGACTACCACATCAAGCTCGAGGCAGGTGCAAGCCCAGTTTCAGTAAACACGTCACGGAGAGTGCCCTTGGCTCCGTTGGATAAGGTCAAGGCCCAGCTGACGGAGATGGAGAAAGACGGCATTATTAGGAAAGTCGTAGAGCCGACTCCCTGGGGCTCAGCTATGGTGGTGATCCCTAAATCAAGTGGGGAAGTCAGGATTTGTGTTGACCTGACAAACCTCAACAAGTGCCTTGAAAGGGACAAGCTTGTCCTCCCGTCGGTAGAAGAAACTCTGGGGCGCCTCGCTGGCGCAAAGGTTTTTTCGAAGTTGGATGCCAAAGCGGGATTCTGGCAAGTGAAATTGGCCGAAGGCTCACAGCTTCTCACATTTTTTATAACCCCCTTTGGCAGGTTCTGTTTCCAAAGGCTCCCCTTTGGATTCTCCTCGGCGCCTGAGCACTTCCAAAGACGTATGAATCAAGTTCTTGAGGCGATACCTGGAGTGTTGTGTCACATGAATGACATTTTGATCACGGGAAGAGATTTCAAAGAACACGACGAGAGGCTGGAGGAGGTCCTTTCGAAACTGAATGCTGCGGGAATCACACTTAACGGCAAGTGCGAGTTCACAAAAACATCTTTGAAGTTCTTGGGACACATCCTGAGTGCGGAAGGGATCCAGCCAGACCCCGAAAGAGTGAAGCAATCATGAACTTCGGGCACCGGACACCGTTACTAAAGTTCGTCAGTTTATCGGCATGGCTAACCAGGTTGGACGGTTTATACCCAACTTGTCGGAGAAGCTAAAACCCATCAGAGATCTTCTCAGAAAGGACGCAGAATGAAACTGGGACGCCCAGCAGCAAGGAGCATTCGACCAGGTGAAGCGAGACATCACGGAAGCTACAACGCTGACACTCTATGATCCCCGACAGCAGTTGATAGTGTCGGCAGACGCCTCGGCGTATGGGCTATGCGCAGTGCTGTTGCAGAAAAATCGGCCGAAGGAGCCCGGTCGCTTTTGCATCCAAAGGACTGAGTGAGACGGAAGGACGGTACGCGCAAATAGAAAAAGAGGCTTATGCGGTCACTTGGGCATGCGAACGCTTCGAAAAGTTCTTGGTAGGAACCAAGTTTCATGTGCAAACGGACCACAGACCCCTAATTGCGTTATTGAGTGACCGAGAGTTGAATATCATTCCTGCAAGAATCCAGAGGTTCAAGCTCAGACTCATGCGTTTCAGCTACTCCAAAGAACATGTACCCGGGAAGGATTTGTGGACGGCAGATGCTCTCTCGAGTTCCCCAGTAGAGCCCCCTGAGAAGATGGAAGAGTGGTTAGATTCGTACGTCCAGCTTGTGACAAGCTTCCTGCCAGCTACAAGTCACTATCTGGACGAAGTACGCACTGCTCAGAGTCAAGATCCTGTATGTTGCAAGTTAAGAGAGTACTGTGCAAAGGGCTGGCCCCACAAGACGGACATCCCACCAGAGATCGCTCTTTACTTCAGGAATAAGGAGAGCCTTACGGTACAGAGCGATCTCCTCTTGAAAGACAATCGGCTAGTAATCCCGAAGTTATTGAGAGAGAAAGTGCTGTGCTAATTACATGCAGGGCACCAAGGAGTGTCCAAGTGCAGAGAACGAGCAAGAATGTCAGTGTGGTGGCCAGGACTCAGCACTCAGTTGCAAAAGGTGGTTACCAACTGCACAAGCTGCATCCAAGAGCGCATCCCAAAAGTGGAACCTATGATAGCATCGGAGCTCCCCGACTATCCATGGCAACGTGTTGCAGCCGACATATTTGAATTGAACGCAAGCACTACCTTGTAGTTGCAGATTACTACTCCAGATTTATAAAAGTGTGTCTGCTGAAGCAAACAACATCGGAAGCGATTGTGGCGGACCTAAAGTCTGTGTTTGCCCGCCATGGGATACCAGAGGTGTTCAGTTCAGACAACGGACCGCAGTTCGCGTCCAAGAGTTTTGACGAATTCACAAGAAAGTACCAGATTCGCCACATAAAACGCAGCCCACACTATCCAAAGAGTAACGGGGAAGCAGAACGCATGGTAAAAATTGCCAAAGACATCCTGAAAAAGGCTGAAGACCCACACCTGGCACTTTTGATCTACAGAACTACACCAGGCCCCTGCGGATTCAGTCCAACTCAACTACTCATGGGACGGCAATTACGTACAACTTTGCCTATGTTGCCATCTATGTTAACCCCGAAAATGCCAAACCACGCGGATTTCCGAAGAAAAAATAAGGAAGAGAAAAGAAGGCAGGCCAAAGGATACAATCAACGGCACGGAGTAAGCTGCCACAAGGAGCCGTCCATCGGTGACTCTGTTTGGGTCAGAGACCCTGGCACGCCGGGGCAGATTTTGAGGAAAACGAACAACCCGAGATCCTTCGTGGTGGAGACACCGTCTAGACAACTTGTCCGGAATATCTACCATTTAGTCCCAGCAGAAACACCGAGAAAGAGTGCTCAAACCGGGTACAATGAAGACGAAGAAACGATAGGCGAACAAGTGATCAATCCAGGGGAGAATGTCCAGACCCCGTGCGTTAAGGACAAAGAACCAACATCGGAACAGGTACTCGACCCAGAGGGAGGTCCACCTATGGCTCTCGGTCCGGAAGAATCTACTCCGACATCGGAACAGGTACTGTACCAAGAGGAAGGTCCACCTACGGCTCTCGTTCCGGAAGAATCTGTCATCGACTCCGGCACAAGGAAAGAGGAGCCCTAAACTTTCACTAGAGCTGGGCGACGAATCATTTGGCCCCAAAGATTCAAAAACTAGTTTCAAGCCCATTGTAGAGAAAGGGGGATGCGGAAATAGTCACGTTTATGCGTTTCCGTAAAACCCCGAGAGGGGGCAGCCAGTTGGGGGCGCGTGCTTAACCCAGCTCGCTGGTGCTGTTCTGTCTCTCTCGGTGTGGTCAATCCAAATTATCTCGACAGTCCTCATGTGTTGCCTCCACGTATCCGAGGCAATGAGAATGTCATCGATGTAATGATGAGCCTCCGGAATTCCACGTAGCAACTTTCTCATCAGTCTGGTGAAGGTAGCAGTGGCAGTCTTGAGACCGAAAAGCATGAACCTGGACTGGTAAAGTCCGCTACTCGACGAGAACGCTGTCTTCTACTTGGCCAAATCCTCCATCGGGATCTGCCAATATCCCTTCGGTAGATCCAGCTTAGAGAAAAACTTCTTACGACCCACCTTGGCGAAGGTGACGTCCGCCCTTGGAATCGGCTTTGCATCATCCTTAAGCACGTCGTTTAACTTCCTGTAATCAACGCAAAACCTGTTACAACCGTCTTTCTTTCTAACAATTACAACCGGCGCGTTATACGGTGACGTGCACCGTTCAATACCGCCCAGTCGGAACATTTCCAAAATCTCCTTTTCGACTGTCTCTTGGACGGAAAATGGCAACGCATGTTGCCTTATCTGCCCAGGTTCTTCAATCGTCAATTTCAGAACGCACGTGATCAAGTGATCACCTGAAAGATCTGAAAATACGCTCTTATACTGTTCGATCAAACTCCACACCTCATCTTTCTTATTATCATTCAGGTCATCGTTGACCGTGACCTCTTTCCAGTCATGTACAATCACGTTATCAGGCGTCGATGCCTTATTGGCCTCTCCAGCAAGTGTAGCCTCGCCAAGGTCCTGCGTTGCCGCACTGCAGCTTGGCTGCCTCCGGTTGACCTCGACCCTCTCTTGGTATCTCTTGAGCATATTCACGTGGAACACCTTCTTGCGTCCTTCAACATTGGGCTCGTAGTCCACTTCGTTTTTTTTTTTTTGCAGGATACTACAAATGGTCCTTTCCACTGCATTATTAACTTGTGGTCGCTCGGTAGGAGAATGAGGGCCAAATCCCCTTTCAGTTAGCGGTTGACGCCCTTTTTGTCATGGTGCTCTTTGCACTTGATCTTGGCCTCCTCCAAGAAGCGGTGAGCCAACTCACATGTTCTTTGTAGTCTCTCTCTTAGCTCGAGTAGGCCACCTCGGTGGCTCCGAGGCGAGAGCGCCGGCCTCCGGATCCCCAGGTGGCGGGTTCGAATCCCGACCGAGGTGCCCGCAATAAGACGGAGGTTTATTGCGGAGAAGGCGCCGTGTAACCGAGCTTTCGGTTGCACGTCAAAATATCCCCAGGTGGTCGAAATTAATCCCCAGTCCTCCGCTGGGGCGTGCCAGATGCTCGTCGTAGGTTTGGCACGTAAAACCCCCAAATTTGACTTTTTTTTTTAGCTCGAGTACGTGACCATAGGACGTCCTCACGTCGTCTTCAAGCGTCTCGTTGGACCAGATCTCCTTAAGGATGGCCAAAGGTCCCCGAACTCTTCAGCCGTATACCAAATGAGCTTCTTAGCGATAGAGGTTCCTGCTTCACGTCGGACCTCATGAAAGAGGTAAGCCGGGCTGCTGTCCATGAAGCATCTCATGACTACACCCTACCATCCGATGGGGAACGGGTTGGTGGAAAGATTAAATGGAACCATCAAACAGATGATCAGAAGAATGTGTCAAGAAAGGCCCAAGGACTGGGACAGGTACCTACCGGCACTACTGTTCGCCTACAGGGAAGTGCCACAGGCAAGCCTGAACTTTTCACCATTTGGGCGCAATTAATCAAGGCTGCATACAATGTTAGAAAGTACGAAGAACCACGGAAAAACTGCCCCCCAGAAATTAAAAAAAAAAAAAAAATATCAAGGAGCGAAAAAAAGAAAAAAAAAAGAAATTGCACCAAGAAGCACGAGCGAGTTGCGCCATTGATGACAAACAAGTTGTAAAAACAGTTCTGCTAAAGGAAACTACGTAGTTTTTTTATGCTTTCTTTGCTACGAGCTATTTTACGTGGCGATCCAGAGAAGCGGAGAAAGGGGGAGCAAGTCAGTTGGCTCTGCCCCTCAAACGTCCAACACAACGTCAGTTGACTTGCCCAGGGCTAGCTCCACAGGGGTCTATTTCTTCTCCAAGCGTATCCCCCAGCGCCTTCCTCAAACCTCTTCGTTTAAAGGGCAACTCCACTCCATTTTTACAATTTTTGGGTTATGATCTGTTTAGTCGAAGCCGGCGACCCTGAATCACGAAATATAATTTGTTTTTCGGTAGTGTGTATAGTTTTGTAGATATCGCGAATGCAAGAATCGGTCCGGCGGCACGGCGAAACCGAAACTACCGGTTGAAGCAGCTTGGCAACACTGATACTAGTGGCGCGGCGTCGGAGTGACCTAGTTCTAGTTCCGCGCTTCTGAGCCGACGCGCCAACAAGGTCGGCTGTCGCACGTGGAGTTTCAAAACAGAAGGTTACATGCAAATTTTCTTTTTTTTTTTACCGCTTTACTTTGTTAATATGCACCAAATGTAGTAATTTTAGTGTGTATTTATAAATTTGCCAGCCGAAAAGCAAATCCGACTGCTATAAATATGACGCGGTCGGTGCCGGCGCAGCGTGACTGTATTTGTTTCTTGCGCGCGGACCGAGAAAACGAAATAATGGGAGATAGATGGACAGATCTATCCATAAGTGGTCTAAGTTGTTAAAGCCAAGGTGCCTTCATGTGCACGCTAGTTAGATCTGCCGCGACCTGCTGCGTCCGGCCGATCGTGCTGGAGCAGCCGGCCGGCGGACGGTACGTGAACAGCGACGGCACCGCATCGTTCTTCAAAGACGCCTGTTTCGTGGTGAAACCCGCAACAGTCAGCAGCCGCAGATCCCGTGTGTAGGTGTCTGACGTAAAGTGCTGGGAACAGAGCTTCGCGTTGGAGCTCGGAGTCAACGGTCTTCCGAAGTCTATCCGGCGAACGGCACCGACCCACACCTTGTGCCTCTTCCGGTCTCTTGGGAACTGGTGGAACCGCAGCTTCGGGTTTCGCACCGGGTTGTTGGTGCAACCCACAGCACTACAAATCCTGCTCGACATTGCCCAACGCGAGACCGGCGAATCTCTCCGGCTCCACGACGCGCGCGTGAGCGAGCAGCACCGCTTTGCTCTCTTCCGCGCTGTCGCGGAAGCAATGCTGGAATTAAAGGAACTGCCTGGACGCTAATAAAAATAGGAAAACACAGGATAATGTGGTAAAAACCTCGTGCCGTCAGCAGAATCGCAGAATGCCACGGGAGACGAAGCGTTCGTGGCGTCCGTACGAGCGCGCAGGACTAGACCTACGTCATTGCCCAGTGTTGCTTCACTAGCTCACCCGGTGCCAGCGTTGCTCACCCGCTTTCGGGCCGCTAACCGAGCCGGGAGAACTTTTTTAATATTGGTTTTAATCGGTAACGCGGCGTCGGTTTGACGTGATATTTTGGGTATGACCGTATTTTGACCTCCTAAAGCGATATCAGTCATTTCGATAGGGTCGACTTTTTGAGTGGAGTTGCCCTTTAAGGAAGGGCGTGAAGACACTCCACCACATACCACGCTCCCGAAACGGCGAGAGCGACTGGAACACATTTTCGAGCGGATGTGAGCTATCGAGCAACACCACCACGGAAGTTTTTCGACTGCTGTTTGTTGGGGGTCACCATGTTGCCCCCATAGCGCCTCATCACACTTTAGCAGACCTTGGAAAATTATCTTGCCTGACGGTGGAGCAAAGTCATCTATTGCCTTAACCCACCAATTATTAAGCTTGGCCCACGTGACTGCGCCTGGCGCATCCATATAGACGAAAAACACGGTAACCTGGCGCAAAATCTGTGGGCTTTGTGCGCAAAAAAAAAAAAAGTGAGCTCTGACAAAATTATTTAGGAAACGTTCAGGCTTCATAGTTCACGGTTTAAGTTCTGAGAAACAATAAGGCATTCTGCACAGTGTGAGCGGGAGCGGGCCATGCGGTTGGCGGCTAAAGATGAATGAGAGATACACGAACGACAAAAACAGACCGCGCCTTCCACCGAAGTATTTGCTGAGGATGCTAGCCGCTCAACAGTAGGAACCGGCAGAAGTATTCGACGGGGAGTGCGGCAAAGAGAAAGAGGAAGAAAGGGAGCGGAGAGAATGAGAGCGGCCTGCGCGGTGACATTCGACACGTCGCACCATTACGTGCACGGGCAGGGGGGGGGGGGGGGGGAGGGAATGGGAGAGACTGTAGTTACCCCCGGCAGAGGTGGAAACGGCATATGCAGAGGAAGCTCGAGCTAGTATGCGTCACTTTTCCAAATACTGGAGCTTTAATCACAATACGTGTCTAAATCTGTTTGCTGATTACGTAGAGAAATAGCTAGAGTATGCCCCTAAGTTGTGAGTATATTAAATCATCTTTAGCACCCTTATATTTATTTTCTACCCAACTCATCGCGATGAAAAAAAAAAAAAACCCAGAGAAAACAAAAACTTGAGAGTCGAGACCACTTGTCTTGTGAGCTAACGTGGAGCATTACCCCCGTCTTGGGGAGAGGGAACTGCCAAAGGGCCTTGAGCGATCTCGCAGAGGTGATAACTGGAAAAGGGAAGAAAGAGGAGGCGGCGTTTCGAAAGTCGGGTGGGTGGCCGGGGATCGCTCGACAACGCGCGCGGGAAATGTGAGGCGCAGCCCGTGAGTTATAGAGTTCTCTCTTCCGTCTTTCCCTCAGCCAACCGAGGTAGCTAGAGCGGAGTTCTGGTGCAGAAATGTTGTAAGCTCGGCGTCCTTGCGTATGTTCCACGGTTTCACCTCTCACTTGATTCGGAATTAATCTGCATATTTTTTTCTTGTTTGTTCATTCCTTAGTAGCTCCTTTGCGGTCTTTAACTTGTCTAGTTTAATTGATCCCGTATTCGCGCTCCTCTTATGGAAGTTGTTTGTATTCACCTGAGCAATTCGTGACGTTTGTTTTTCGGAGCTCGTTTGCTTCTCTCTTGTTTTATATATTTTTTTATAATTCCCAACTTTTTATTTTGCTATTTGCTTCATTAGTATCCCGGAATTTTTTTTCTTTTTTTTTGTAGCACAATTGTATTTTGAGTTATGTAAGTTATTGCTTTCATTTCCCCGCGTAATTCGAGTTTTTTTTCTCTCTTAGTTGCACTCAGTATTGGAAGACAAACAGACAACATAGGCTTTCGTATAACTCAGCTCTGTAGCTCCTTTGTTTTCTTTCCTTAGTTACTAACCCGTTTTGAATATTTTCGTAGCTTCTTATGGAAGTCTTGCCTGCACCTGTGTAATTCAAAGATTACTTCTGTTGATCTAGTTTGTACTAGGTTCTTGTTTGCGTTGCTCCCATAACGATCGTTTGGTGGCGTTCATCGGCGTAGCTCGGGTTCAACCCGTTCATTCTTCCAAGTCGTCATGTACGCGCTCGTTCGATTTCTTCGGGGCTACGATCCCCATATGCGGCATGTGATAGTGGTTAGTGACATTCAGGATTTTCGTCCTGCGGATACCTCAGACTTGGCAACAAATCAATTTACGACGTACTCTGGCGCGACGACGTGGAGGACAACACCGGCTTCTACTCCGCACAGGTCCTGACACTCGGAAGTGAGTACCAACGATTTAATCAACTCTTTTCTTTGTTTTTTTCGGCTCCACATTTATAGCAAAATGATTTGTTGGCCTAGTTGGTTAAACATTACGAAAATTAAAAAGCGCAACAGACAAGGACAAGAGGGAGACAACACAGGACAAGCGCTTGTCCTGTGTTGTCTCCCTCTTGTCCTTGTCTTTTGCGCTTTTTAATTTTCGTAATCCGCATTCATATTCTGACTTTTGTACTGATTTCTAGACACGAAAGAAGTAGTCAAAGACCTGCCAAAAAGGGTTCCAGTTCCCAAGATGGCTATCGAGGAAAGCTCGAATGACGAAACAGAGGTACAGAAAAGGTGATAGGTACCGTACAGAAAATTCATAATGGAACCGTAATTTACCTTCGCCCTAGCAAAAATAACGGTTTGAAATTAGTCCGGAAAGCGGAATCCGGACTAAAATCTTACCGGAGTCACACCGGAAGGCGGCTTCCGGTTCGCACAAACCGTGAATATTCAAATCCGGTTCAAAGTCAAATTGGAGGAATTCCGGAGAGGTGAATTCCGGTTCGCTCATACCACGATTTTCATAATCCGGTTCAAAGTCAAATTGGAGGAATTCCGGACAGGCAAATCCCGGTTCGCTCAAACCGTGATTTTCCTAATCCGGTTCAAAGTCAAATTCAAGGAATTCCGGAGAGACAGATTCCGGTTCGCACAAACCGTGATTTTCCTAATCCGCTTCAAAGTCAAATTGGAGGAATTCCAGACAGACAAATTCCGGTTCACACCAACCGTGATTTTCCTAATCGGTTCGCACAAACTGTGATTTTTGGAATCCGGTTAAAAGTAAAATTGAAGAAATTCTAGACACACGATATGCGGTTCGAACGAACCATTCCTTGCCAAATTCAGTTAAAAGGCAAATTGGACAAAGTCTAGACTGAAAATATCCGCTTTGCACAAAACATACTTTGCCATATATTGTTCAAAAGAAAACCGGATCAGCCGCCTGATGCCGAAGTCTTTCATGCGTATGGTTGAAACATCAAGTTGCAAACAATCCATCCCGATACCGTACGGGCTGCGTCGATCAGAGCTCAGACCGCAGAAGACAGCGAGCTGATACGCGGCGCCAAAAAGGTGACATCAAGGCGATTTTTGCGCAAGTCATCGCCATCTAATTCCATCTAGCTTTTTCTATGCACTCTGTAATACTTGTTCATTATTATGTTTAAACTACGTTTTGTTATTCTTTAATTATTTTTTAAAAAAAATGGCTTGATAACTGTCAAATAACCTTTTTCACATACTTTTCTCCACATAACAACAAACAAAAACAAGAACTAATTTGATGCCACAGCTAGATGTACACACAATCGGAAAGTGTCATTTCAGTATCTTTGATAGCTTTCCTGCGGTCTCCTTGTTTATGCCTGCATGTTCAACATTCTATTATGGTGCACATTCAGGCAATTTCAAGGGCTTTCATCAATATAGGTACGCAAAGCAGGGACTCGAGCCGTAACCGTAACCGAAACTGAAAACCATTTAGGAATGAAAATTTTCAATAACCCTAATCGGAACAAAATTGTTATTTGAAATTTAAAAAAAAACAAACAAAAAACATAACCGTAACCGTAACCGTAAAGTATTTACCGGTAACCGGTTTTAACCAATATTAGCCGAAAAATAAAAAACAAATATAGTTTTTCTCAGGTATGACCTGGAGGAGGGATCTTGAAATATCGTGGCAATTCGACAGAGTTACTTTCAGCGAGTGGTGCATCTGGTAATACATTTCCGTTCAATCTAGCTTTAGGATTAAGGATACTTAGTTGGAATCAGCGGTCGTGCTTATAATAAAAAAGTCTATTTCTAAATCTGTCACACTCCTACATCACTGCATGTATCAGTATGTGTCGCCTTCAGTGTAATAACTAATAAGTTAGAATTCTCATATGTCCATCCAATTCGGTTCTATCAAAACCACCCATGTTCCTGACATGCAGTAGCCAATATGAAGAAACGAGGTAAATTGACCGTCATGCAGAGCTGGCGGAAAAGAAAACCTGGTATTCATTTAGTCGGAAACTTGTCGCTAGTGACGATTTTGAGACAACACAGAAAGAAAAAAAATGTGAGAGGTTTGACATTGGCGTTAAGTGTATGTTTCATATTAACGTGATCCAGAATTTATCTGAACAGAAAACAATCACAAAAATTAAAAGTATTTTGTGAAGTGAAAGCTAATAGTGTAGACCGCATATAACGTATGTCGCGGAAGTCGTGAAAATCCGCGCTATAAGCGGTACCGCGCTATAACCAAAACATCAATTTTTCAGGCCAAAATACATGCCATCAGAAAACTTACCTTTGTAAAAAAATTTATTGTATAATAGATGAAAAATAAAGCTTAGTTTGAGGAAAGTCTTTATTTCACCAGACTAGTACACTTCTCTCTCAAGTGTGTCACACATTTTGAAATAAATGAGCGACTTTTGCCTAGCGCAGCCTTTTAACGGCGTCGCTGGTTGCGGACGGACGTTGCAAGCGTTCAGTATTGCTAACCCTAATCACTTTTCTCCGGCGATGAAAACGCGTAAAAATTAGCATCCTTTATACGGTACGCGCCAGTAATACCTTCAACTTGAGCACAGGCATGTAATGCTCTAAATAAGAAATCCGGGCGATGTTCGAAAACACAAATGCTTAGAAAGCACCACTGTAGTCGAATTAAACGAACACGACGACACGGGCGTTTCTGCCGTCTGAGTGCCGCCACAACATCGCCGCACGAGTAGGTGGATCTTCCCTTCTAGTACGTGCTGGGTTATCATAGCGACACACAACGAAAATGCACAGTCAAGGATAGCGCTTTTACGCGGAACGATAAGCTTTCACCACGCCGTCCACGTCGACGATCACAACCGACGCCATGTTCGCGGGTAGAAGCACCCGGCCCGCGACCGGCATGCAACGCGCGCGAACACTTCTCTTCGACCTGCGATTGGTCTGTCGTTGCGGTTGTTTGTTTCCAATGCAGCGGAGGGACGCACGCACGTGAACGACACGTGCATGCGTCCCTCCGTCGCTATGGCAACTGAAGCCTCTTTCTTCGCCTTCTCCGAGCAACCTCCTTGCCCCGCGAGTGCCGCTTGCGGCTCGCGCCGTTATCTAGTGTCGCACAGGGAAGCGTGCTCGCTGCGCGTCGGCGCGGTCGGCGGGCTGTTCCAAAAACCGCACTATAATTGGTATTTTCTTTCGCGTGCCTGCATTTTAAGCGGTATGTAAATACATGGAGCTCTATGGGAGGCGAACCGGTGGTTTAAAAAAGCCGCGTTATACCCGGTCCTGCACTATAAGCGGTTACGTTGTAAGTGATCTATACTGTATATCCTTTGATGGCCAGTATGTACATGGAAGTTCAGTGACTGGCCGGCATCGGCGCTTTGCTGTTCAAACTGGCGAGCCCCGTCACGATGCCCGTCATGTTTACTGACCAGCATCGTTTTATTTTTTTATTTTTTTTTGCCTTTTTCACTATGCAGTCAAGTCATTGAGATTCTGACGAACTGCGGCAATTCATGAATAGCGAGTGGAAAGTGATTGGCTTTCCATTGACGCTGAGCTCTTTTCTCCATGCTGATGCACTGCTACCCTCCTTGAGTGCGCCCAGTGACCATCTTTCCTGTAAAGGCTCATTCTTTTTTGTGGTGACTTCTCGTAGAGTTTTCTTGTAGCACATCTTTTGCCAGTGGCCTTTCTTGCCACATGAGTGACATTTGGACGTGGAGGCCGGGCAGTTGCTCTTTTCATGAAAGCTTTGTCCGCCGCACTTCCCGCAACCGTGTAGCGGGCTCTTCCACCCCGTAGTCTCGTTTGTTTGGTCTCCGGAACTGGAGCGGCCTTTACTCGACGTTTTCCGGAGGGCGTCGACAGACAGTTCTGCTGGGTTCTCCTGGCGCACGACAGCCTGCTGCCTTCGTACGGCTTCCTTCTGTCTCGCCTTTTGTAACGCCTTCTCCAGGGTGAGTTCGGGATCAGTTTGTAACGTCTCTGACAGCTTCCCGTCCTGTAAGCCGACCACCAGGCGGTCGCGCACCAATGCTTCTTTGAGTGCTCCGCACCCGCAGTGGGCCACCAGTCTGTGTAGGGCCGTTACGAAGGCCTCGACGGTTTCGCCAGGTTCTTGTTTGCGTTCATGAAACCTCGCTCGCTCGTAAGTAACGTTTCTTTTTCCGATGCAATGATTTTGGAATACTTCCAGCACCTTTTCGAAGTCCACTTTGTCTTCTTCCGTCAGCGTTGCTGCGGCGAGTATGTCCTTGGCATCTCACCCTAGGCAGTAGATTAGAGCGTCTACTTGAGATGCTCCTTCTTCCTCCATGAGTCGCGAGACGCTTCTGTACCAGAGGAAACGACTGGACCAGGCCGTCCACTCCTCTGGGCGTTGAAAATCGAACGCTGTCGGTGGCGCGAAACCGTAGGCTGGCCTGGTTTCCCGATGCTCGCCCGCCGCCATCTTTGTCTCTGACGCACCCGGACAACCCGACCGTTTTCTTTCTTCCCGTTCGGACGCCTCTTCTGTTGTGACCGCCGCTCGTGACGCCTGCCCTTTTCACTGGTGTGGCCGCTCGTACCCCACTTCTGACACCATGTCGAGATAATTCGATTGACCACACCGAGAGAGACAGAACAGCACCAGCGAGCTGGGTTAAGCACGCGCCTCCAACTGGCTGCCCGCTCTCGGGGTTTTATTGAAACGCATAAACGTGATTATTACCACAAGAACGTTGCATACAGTTTTTGATCGGTCACAAGAAGCCAATATCACGGCTCGGCCGTAGAAATGCGAGATCGCATCTACAAAGACGACCTTCCTCGGTCATGAGTTGGGTGGAGACGAATCGCGCCCCACGCGGAGATCCTTGCAAGGATACAAGACGCGCCAAAGCCGGTGACAAAACGTCAAGTGAAGTCGTTTCTCGGGCTGACCGGCTATTACCGCGATTTCGTCCCAAACTACGCGGATCTCGCCACACCACTGCTGGAGCTCACGAAGAAAGGAGAACGAAGTCAAGTAGATTGTGGGGTCAGCACAGGAGGAGTCGTTCGAGAGGCTGAAGGACTGCTTATCGAGACCGCCTATCCTGTTGGCGCCAGATCCCGGCAAGGAATTCGTTCTGCGGACGGATGCATCTGATGCATGCCTGGGCGCAGTATTGCTCCAGGAAAGTGAAGGACTGCTGCATCCGGTGGGATATGCGAGCAGAACACTAGGAAAATAGGAGACGAATTATGCCACAGTAGAGAAAGAGTGTCTTGCGATTGTTTGGGCCGTGGAGCGATTTAGGCTGTTCTTATATGGCAGAAAAGTTCGAACACAAACGGTTCACCGAGCTTTGGAGTTTTTGAACAAAGCGAAGCACGTCAGCAGTCACATAATGCGATGGAGTTTGTCATTGCAGAAACCGGACTTTCACATCGAATACATTAAGGGGACAGACAATGTGGGAGCAGACTTTTTAAGTCGTCTAGAGAGCTAAGCCGTCGGGGGATATGGGTGGTTATCTTTTGAGCCCGTTCTCGTTTCGCCCTTCTCACTTGGCCCTTCTCAAAACAACCATTCTCAAAAAGATTTTCTCTCTTGGACCAGTCGCATTTGGTCCTTTCCCGTTTCGTCTTTCGGGTTCCAACCCTCCTCATTTTTGGCCCGTTCTCGTTTCGCCCTTTTCCCCTGGCCCATTTCAAAACAACCCTGCAAGTCTGTCTCCTTTTGTGTGCATGTGAGTGTTACTGTTCATCCGCGCTGTTCCATGAAAGCATAAATTTCCAACTTGCCCAAGCATCGACATTTTCAAGCCATTCTAAAAAATATTTCGCTTCGACCCGTCGTACTTGTTTTTTTAGAGTAATATGAATAAATACATTGATATTATGTGTGTGTGTGTGTGTTTGTGTGTGCCACGCTACAGGCATACTGTCTCTGCTAAGGATTTCAGCAGTGCGTCGAGGTCGTCATGAAAGCTACTATCTGACAATAAAACAGACCAACTATTTATCGCAGCCACATCATAATTCGAAATGTCACGTTGTTTCAGGTCTCTCGACTTGGAACAACGCCACCACTCCTATAATGCAGTGGTTCTCAAAAGGGGGTCTGCGAAGGCATCTTAGGGGTCTGCGAAGCCCTGTCTCATCAGTCAAGCACGGCAATATTAGTTGTCTTTCTTCACGTTGAGAAGATACGCTCCGATTTCCGGGAGAGTTCTCTCGTGTATATGTCAATGAGATAAGTCTACTTCACAGTAGCAATTAGTTATGTCCATTTACTAAGTCATTATCATGATAACCTATATCTTTCTATTCCCCTCCCCCCGAACGGGGTCCTCCATCATCTCCGCCTATCTACAAGGGGTCCGCGAAACATCAATGGTTGAGAACCACTGCTATTATGTATGCTATTTCTGTTCAAACAAAGTTTCCAAATTAAATTTTCATCGTTTTTTTTTTCTTATTTGCTTAGAGAAAGGGACGCACGCGTGAATGTACGATTATCAGTGCGTATACATCTACACATGACATATATCTCATGGTATGTTGGGGGCCCAAGCAAGGTAAGGCTCGTCAACAAAGCCGCGAAGGCAGAGCGACGTTAGAAGTATGCCGAACTAGTACCATTCGGTCGTAGCGCGAACGGGCGAAACGAGAATGGGTCCAGTTGCGAAAAACACGATTCGGACCTTATGAGAAGGTTCAAACGAGGACCAAATGAGAACGGGTCGAAATGTGCAAGGTTTAAATGCGAATGAGACGTTTTGAGATACACCCGGGGGATGTTGGTTATTAAAGGCAGGACACAGGGTTAATGAGACCCATTAGGATTTTTGTTTGTTGTTGAGTTCGGTCAGGACTAGAGTGTTGCCCACGTGATTTGTACGTGCAATTAAGGATGCGAGAGTGTAACCACGGTTTGTTTCCCTGATTTTCGGCGATACTAATGTTTGGGATGTGGAAACGGCATACGTGCTTGAGTGCTAAGGACCAAGTGGGGTGGTATTTGTGAATGTGCCGCGGTCTCTACAACAAGCCATCGAGGAGGTCGCCTTCGTGAAGAAACTTCATATTGTGAAGTTCTCGAAGTGAGGGGTGTGTCACGTGCCTTTGACGATTATTACGGGTGGAAGAAGAAAAGAAGCGGAAGGGAACGAGCGCATTCCAGAGAACAGCGAGCGCGAGAGGAGAACGGCGAGCGCGAGAAGAGAAGCAGGGGTGAAAGCAAGGGTCGGGCCGCGACGCACGGTGTCGACCAGAGCTCGGAGGGGAGGACCAGCCTCTACGCTCGGCGACGCCTGCTACGAACAACTCCAGGGGCGGTACGAGACACCGGCTTCTGCATCATCACATCAAGCGGCGACGCTCCGCAAGGCACCGAGGGGGAAGACTTGAACTTAAGGCAAGGACGGTAGCGGGAACGGGCTATGAGTGTGCTGACGTGACTTTAGCTGCCTTCAGTGTTTTGCTTTTCTTATTGTTAATTCGTTTTCCATTGTATCACTTCTGACATGTTCCTATCTCCCTTCTTGTAAATATATCATTTCGTTTTTTGATCCTCTTAGGGATGTCGTTTCTGTCTTTTTTCAATTGACGATGACAAAGGGCAGGATAGCTGAATTTCAGTTTTTATTAATTATTCCCAAGTTTCTTCTTGCTTTTATATTGTGGATGTGGATATTGTTTCAGAAGTTGTCTTTTCTTTACGAGTTGCATGGGAGAAAAGGATCCAAGGTTTCAAATGTGCCTACAAAAATAAGATGTTCCTTATGTGCTACATACGTCAGCGTTATGTATTTAACAAGGTTTGCAGACACGTTTTTTCAATTTTAAAAGTTTGTGGATTTGCGGGTGCTCCAGGTGAAGGTGGAAGCAAACACCACTCGCTAAAAGGCATGCACAATAATGCCACGTGTACTTTTCCAGCCAGTCTTGTCTCTGGAAGCCAATGCCGTCTGCAGGACGTCACCAAGGGCACGCGTTTTCCTCTAATTGGCGCTCCTTTTGAAACACACTTTAACTTTCTTCTTCCTCGTGCAGGGAGGGCTCCTTTAAAAATGGAGTTTACACATGGGAATTTTAGCCTTCGAACTCCAGATAACAAAAAACTAAACACGGTGCAATTTCCTGGTTTTGCAGTTGCCTACGGCTGCTACGCAGAAAAGCAGGAGGCCAGAGTCAAGAAAGACAAGGAGGACGACAAGAAAGACAAGGAGGACGGCGTCCTTTGCAGCAACAAGCCAGATCCCAAGAAAGGCAAAGAGCCGTCCGTCGGGGACATTTCAAAAAAGCTCTTAGGTGACTATTTGGTCAATAAGAACAGGAAAGAGTAGAGGGCGAAGAAGAACACGAAGAACGCGAACGGATCTCTGTTAGCAGTTCCCCCACCCTAAACGCCAGTCGCTTCCGCTATTCGTCCTGTTTTTTTTTTCTGCGATTTCTTTCTCTTCAATTTTTACTCTGTTTAGCATTATAGTTATAAGAACCTTGTGCAATATGTATTTTTATTTACAAAGCTAATTTTTCTCTACGATTTATTAATTATTTTGCACAGTCTTGAATGCGTGTTCTCTTCAACGAGATAGAGGGCCTGCGAGCGATAAGCTGACAGCTGAGATTGACCCCAATTGGCTGTCGCCACGTTACACATTGTTTACCAGTAGACACGTCTAGATTTTAACGAAGCACCGCGCACAAATAATTTCTTATCAATTCTTAATGACGGTACCGACGAGATAAGTTATGTTTCCTTTGTTTTAAATAAAAAATATGCTTGTACGACACAAACTTGGGCAGCTTTGCAACGCCTCCCCCAGGTGCCGTCAACCGTGGTGCTGTATTTTTGGGTTATTATCAAAGCCAGACATTCAGTTCTGGGGCTAAAAAAATTAAAAAGAAATAGTTTATAATGTATTTACAGCAATCGCGATAAACATCTCGGCTTAGTTTGTCGTAAAAGCCTCAGGATTTCGTACGGCCATGTGTCCAGTGGTCAAACAACATGGCGGCAGCCAAGCGGGGGTCAGTTTTGCCTGGTGAACAGAATACCAGTTTATCGCTTTAAACCCCTCTGTATATCTAGTTGGTTCTCTCGTATATATTTGTGGTTTTGTCTTTTTTTATTTTTTTTATAGAGGATTTTGTGTGTGTCTTTTTGAAAACTAGCACCTCTTAGGCAAATGCGCCTTTTCCTAAGTATTCTGCAATAAAGAATTTTTGCAGTGGATTTTTAAAAAGTTGTTATATTACAAATTTACTAGATGAGTATTTTAATATATTTTTACAGGCCCTTAAAAGTTCTTGAAAACCCTTGCATTTCTTTTTTTGAAGCCTGTACGAACCCTGGTGTGAAATGTTTGAGTTTTGAGGAAACTTAAAAGTATTCCCTAAATTGTTTTACAAAATTTTAAACGTAACATTCCTCAAATTTTATGCGATTGTGTGTTTTCAAAATATATAAATGAATCTTCTCGTTTTTCACAATTCCCTGTATGGCGTCGTACCTCATTAATTCCGGTGATATTGGTGACTAACCAACACTATGTTCTGGTATACTTCTGATGTAGTGCAGCAGATGCTATGAGCCATTGCTACCAACCAAGGGCAGTGAATATGTTGCATGGATCAATGCATTCTGTGCCGCTGGGTCTTGCCAGAGAGTCAGATGACATGCTATCAAGCACTGGATTGACTCGAAAGACTCTTAGCATGAGCTTCAGTACACCAGAAGGTGAAACGTAGTATTAGCTCCGTGTTAATCTAACTCATTTTTTTTTCCGTAGTGGCCCAGTACGGCTTAATCTCCGGTTAAATTCTCCGTATTGGCACACCCGATTTAGCTTACGATTTGACCAAGTACGGTTAGGCCTCCGGATTAGTTGTTTTCGGTTAAGTTTCCAAATTGGTTGTCTCCTATTTAGTTCACGGATCCATATGACGGTCTGAAACTCCGGATTCATTCCGATTTAATTTCAAATCGTTATTTTTGTTAGGGGCCCCTCTTCATTCCCACGACGTTCGGAGAGTACACTGAGCGAGTGCACCTGATCGCCAAGGGTTCAAGTCTTCCGCCACGATAATAGAGAGTTTTAGGAAACCGTTTTTGCACATCCGATACGGTACGATGGGCCCTCCGGTACGAACTGCGCATGCGCCAGTCTTCTGCGATCTTACCGTAATGCGTTGTTGAAACCGTAAGGCACGACCGGCACGACCAATGGCCGACATGGACAGTCTCGCTTCGTTAGCAAAACGGCTATTTCGCTGGCGGAGAGAGCGTGCCGTGGCTCCAAACATGAAGAAAATAAATCGTGGCAATGCCTGGCAGGAGCGCCATGTGTGACAGCAAGTCCATAAAGTTTGAGTCAGCAAAAAAGAAAAAGAATAAAGAAAACGCAATAGGACTTTTTCGATAGAAATAAATTGGTGTTTAGCGCAGCAAAGAGAGAGAGAGAAACAACTTTAATGGAACAACACATCAAGAAGCCGCAGGATAGAGGTTTACCTACCGCGGCTTCTCAAAAAGAAAAAATTCTGTTCCCGAACTTAAAAGGAATGCATGCGAGGTGGCTTTTCTTTGCTCTGGAAGGGATGTGACTTGGCGTGAACATCGGTGCATGGCATGCACCGATGTTCACGCCAAGTCAAACGTCGGGTGCTCGTTCGCTTTTTGTAAGGTCTTCGTGACTTCCGTCGCGATCTTGTCCGCTCGGGAGACGACTTCGGCTTGGATGTGTGGGTCCGAGCTTCGGAGAAGCACAGCCCAAGGGGGATCCAGCGGGTCCTCTTCTCCTTCTCGAAGGTGAGCGACGAAGTCCCGTAGAGTAGGTGAGGGAGGGTCGAAGGGACATTCCCAATACAAGTGTGCAATGGTGGCCTTGGTCGGGCCAGTCCCCCCGTCGGCGGGGTCTGGTGGCGGGCAGCGAGCGCACCTCCCGTCGAAGACGGTTGGATAGATATGCCGCAGAAAGGCCGGGCAGGGGAGGGTATTTGTCTGCAGCTGTCTCCACCTCAGGGCCTGGAACTTGGTGAGACTTTTGTCGGGTGGTGGATACAGTCTGCGTTCTAGGCGGTAGTGTTGCAAGATCTCTTGGAACACCGTCAGGCAGTCCTTGGACATCGAAAGGTGGTGGGACGCCATTTCGTCGACGCCGCTAGGGGAGCTTGGCAGCGTGCCGGCCGGCATTCGGAGGGAAGTTGCTCGAGTTGCCGTTGCGTGTGCCGTTTTGTTCCCCTCGTGGGTCGAGTGAGCGGGGACCCACACCAGACGGTGTCTGGTGCGGTCGGAGCCGGGCTTAAAGGATCGAAGGATGCGTTCCGTTACCGCGCACACCCTGCCTCTGGCGAAATTGCGGACTGCCGTCTTGGAGTCGCTGGTGATCGTCGTTGAGAGGGGGCCCGCGTGGACCAGGGCCAGTGCAACGGCCGCCTCTTCCGCCACTGCAGTGGCTTTGGTGGTCACGGAGGCCTGGGCGACCGTGGATCCGTCGCTGTTTACCACGGCGATCGCGAAACAGGCGTTACGAGAGGCGCCGCCCGGGTACGGCGCAGCGTCCACGTGAAGGACGCCAGAGTTGGTACGATGCAGCTTGTTGAGGGCGTCAGCTCGCGCCTTTCTCCGCTCCTCGTGATGTTGAGGGTGCATATTCCGCGGTATCGGGCGGACTTCCAACGCTTTCCTAACCGTCTTCTGAACGTCTACCGGGGCCTCTTGCAAAGGTTCCGGCTCGATCCCCAGCCTTTCCAGGACGGCGCGCCCGGTAGGCGTCTTAGAGAGACGCACGATTTGAGAGCTCCGGTGGGCCTCGACGAGTTCGGACACCGTGTTGTGTACTCCAAGTTGCATGAGGCGGTCCGTAGACGTGGCCATGGGGAGTCCGAGGGCCAACTTGTACACTTGTCTTATGATAGAATCGAGCTTCTTCTTGTCGGTTGTCGTGAGTCGCATGTAAGGTACCGTGTAGAAGACGCGGCTGACGACAAACGCGTGCACTATGCGGCAAACGTCGCCCTCCTTGACCCCGCCTCGCTTGTTGGCGATGCGTCTAATGAGACGAGCCGTGCTCTTGGCCGTCTTGCCAATTCGAAGAACGGCGTCTGCATTTGACAGATCTTTTCTGAGGTGCATGCCGAGAACTCTGACCGAGTCGCTTTCAGAGATGTGATTGCCGTTGACCAGAACTTGAACATCGTCCTGGAAAATGCGCTCGTGGTAGCCCCTCTTCACAAGGAGTTCCGACTTGGCATGGGAGCACTCGAGGCCGACGGATCTGGCATAGTCTACTACGACATCAGCGGCCGTCTGGAGCGCGCTTTGCACGTGTAATACGTGACCCTCAGTCCAAAGGGTAACGTCATCCGCGTAAAGCGAATGACGTAGGCCGGGGATAACGGTCAGCTTTTCTGGCAGATCCATCATTGCGAAGTTGAACAAGAGGGATGAGAGTACTGCCCCTTGGGGAGTACCTCGTCCAACGCAGGCTCGAAAGGTCGGCGAGACATCCTCTCCCAGGCGAATCTCTGCAGTGCGTCCCGTGAGAAAGGACTTCAAGTACGCAAAGGTGCGGAGCCCGAGATGCAGGCGAGAAATCCGACTGAGAATGGCTTCGTGCTTCACGTTGTCAAACGCTTTCTGGAGGTCGAGGGCCAGCAAGGCTTGCATTCCCCTCTTCTTCTCGACGATGTCCTGTGAGAGTTGCAGGAACACGTCTTGGGTAGAGAGGTGAGCTCGGAAGCCGAACATGGTGTGCGGTAGAAGGTCGCGGTCTTCCACGTAGGCTTGGAGTCTGTTGAGAATGACGTGCTCGAGCAACTTGCCCAGGCAAGACGTAAGAGAAATCGGCCTGAGATTGGAGACCGAAAGCTCTTTTCCGGGTTTCGGAATGAAAGCGACGACGGCGTGCTTCCAGGTAGGGGGCACCGATCCCGTTCGCCACACCTCGTTGAAGAGGGCCGTTAGTGCCGTCACCGAACGGTCGTCCAAGTTCCGGAGCATCTTGTTCGTAATCCTGTCGGAGCCCGGCGCCGATCTCGCGCGTAGTTGTTCCATCGCGCTCCGAACCTCGGCCTCGATTATGTCATCGTCGAGCTCGGGGTTTGGTGACCCGGTGTACGAAAGGAAGGCCTCTTCGTGCTCTGTGGAAGCAGAAATGTAGGTGTTAGAGCAGCAAAAACTCGTCTGCTCGGTAGCTCAGCGAGAAAGAAGAAGACGCCGTTCCAAACGGACGCTTTTCAATGTTCTCCAAGGAAAACTCAACGGCCACAGGCCGGGGAACTGTTGAGGCTTCGGCCGGTACTAAGGGAACTATGACTGAAGAATACCGGACCATCCTGCCACATTTGCCAACAGGAGAAATGGTGAAGAACAGCGTGGTGTTGCACTGCGACACCGGCGGACGCCCATACCGGGCCGAAGATTTTGTACGACCGTTACAACAGGCTGGAGTATTGTCGGAGTTGGCGGGTCTCGGAGCCTATCAGATGGGTCACGTGTGGCTCCTCAAGTTGAAAACACCAGAGGCCAAGGAGAAGCTGCTGCAAGCCGGTGAAATCCAGGTGAAGGGGCGTCGCTGCCTAGCGATTGACCCATATCGGAGAGAGGTCAGGGTGAAGCTGCATTGGGTGACCTTTGACGTGCCCGTCGACACTGTCCGCCGCGCTTTCGAACCGTACGGCGAGGTAAAGAGCGTCGTTCGTGAGATGTGGAAGGTAGACGGACTCGTGGGCGTCGAGTCTACAACGCTGTCCGTCGTCCTAACTCTCCGCCAGGACCTAACACTGGAGAGCCTGCCACACCAGCTTCGATTCTACGGGGGCACGGTCCTGGTAGTGGTTCCGGGGCGTGCGCCCGTTTGCCTACGTTGCCGACGCATTGGGCACATACGGCGTGAGTGTAGGGCGCCTTGGTGCTCAGAGTGTCGTGGTTTCGGGCACGAAAGCACGGACTGCACCCGCAGGTATGCCCGGGCTGTGGCAGTGCACAACGATGGTGGCGGCGTCAACGAGGAACTGATGGACGAGGTCGAGGCCGAGGAAGCTGCAAGCGTGGCCGGGGGTGCGAAGAGTGAAGGTGCACACGGTAGCAACAGTCAAGCACCTACTGAGGCACCGAATACCACGGATGAGGAACGGCAAGGAAAGTCGGAGGCTGAGCAGACTTCTTCGACGACGCAAAGTAGCGAAGACAGGACTGTGCCTGGATCTGATACAACGAAAACCTCCGAGGGCGAGAAACACGGCAACGACATGGACTTCAACCCGGCGATGATTAAGCGAAGACACGAAGGGGCAGATGCGGCTGTGGCTGGACCAAGTGAGCAGCCTCGGCAGAGCTCGCAACAAGAGGGGGACGACGTCAAGAACAAGAAAAGTCGCGGGGGGTCACCAAGGCGGTCATCGTCCTTGTCTCAAGGCAGCCCGCCGCCCCAGTAACTGTTTGTTATTGAGGCATGATATGCTCTTTGTGCGCACACGCAAATGACCACACCAGTCCTTGAAAAGCCATTGCGTGTAGGCACGTTGAATGTTCGAGGTCTAAGTGATAGGCGTAAGCAGTATCAGCTGAATCGCCTGTTTATTGACCAAGAGCTAGACATAGTTGCAATACAAGAGACAAAGGTGGAGAGCGACGAGCGCACTCAGAGCATGTTACGACCCTTTACATCGCGGTACAACGTTTGTGTAAGTCATGCAGTAGGAACTTCCGGAGGTTGCTGTTTGTTCTTAAAAGACTCAATAGGTATAACTGTAGAGTCTGTCGTGACATGTCTAACGGGTAAGCTTGTGATTTGTGATTTCACATACTATTCGACACACTGGCGTGTTATTTGTCTGTACGCGCCGAAGTCTGCAGTGGACCGCAAAATCTTCTTTGAATTTGTCCGTGGCTACTGTATGTGCGAACGTAATGTTATTTTACTAGGAGATTTCAATTGTGTCTGTTCAGCAAAAGATAAGACCGGAGTGACCCCGTACAGAGATGCTGGCACGTTGGTATTGAACGACATCGTCAGCGAGGCAGGTCTTCATGACGTAGCGGAATGCATCGGTCACGTGGGAACTGTTCAGTACACTCATTTCCAAGGAATCAGCCATGCTCGGTTAGACAGAGTTTACATATCATTAGAACAAGTGCCAGTCTGCAACGAATATCAAGTTGTTCCGGTATCGTTCAGTGACCACTGCTTAGTTTCTTTTGTTTTGGGAAGCACGCATAGGCGACCAAAGTTTTCCTGGGAACTATGGAAGTTGAACTGTCGACTCCTAGACGACGAAGGGTTTACAAAATTGGTACGAGGCCTCTTAAACAAGTTAGAAGAAGTTTCAAGCAACTACGCAGCAGAATGGGAGGGTTTTAAAGAAGAGTTTAAAATGATAGCCATAGAAAAAGCCTGTGCTGTAAAGGCACTTCAGAGACATGAGGAGGCGATCCTGCGCAGAAACTTTCAAACGCTCATCAGAGAAGAAAGTAAGTCACCGGGCGAATTCAAAAACGATATACGTGAATTGAAGGAAAAAAATGGAAGTCCTTGATCAAGAGCGTTATCACGGAGCTCTTATCAGAGCACGAGCAGAAAAGTTCGCAGTAGGGGAATTTCCGACAAAAAAGGCGTTGGGCATGGAGAAACGTTATGCACGAAAGAACACTATCAGCGAAATCGAAAAAGATGGAAAGATTATGAAGGACCATACAGATATTGAACAAGCGTTTTTTGAGTATTATTCAAACTTGTTCGCGCACAGCCCAGTGAAAGTGACAGAATTTATGGAGGAGTTCTTAGTGCTTTTGCCGAAACTAAATGAGGAGACAAAGGAATTTCTTGAGATGCCGATCACCGTAACAGAAATAGTGAAAGCTATAGACGAATTGAGCCCTGGAAAAACACCTGGACCCGACGGAATTAGTGCAGCTTTCTATAAGACCTTTAGAGATGAAGTTGCGCCAGTGCTACACAATGTCTTTAACGAGGCCTATGAAGGAAAAAAACTACCACCCTCCTTTGTGAGGTCTCACACGGTGTTAATACCCAAGACCGAAGATATTGTCAAATTGCGTTTGGTTACATCCTATAGACCAATCAGCTTAACAAACGTAGACTACAAAGTACTAATGAAGATTTTGGCACGACGGCTTCAAGGAGTAATAAGAGAAATAGTTGGTTCACACCAAACGTGTGGAATAAAAGGAAGATCGATAACAACAAACATTCACACCGCTCGAAGTGTACTAGAATGCTGTGACGCAACGAATGATAAAATTGCAATGCTCCAGATTGACTTGGAAAAAGCATTCGATCGTGTGTCACATGAGGTTTTGATGGCGATAATGGAACATGTAAACGTAGGCTCCGTAATTATAGAGGGTGTTCGTATGGCGTACGAGGGGTGCACGACAAGCCTGGTTGTAAACAAGTCAGTTGGTAAACGTATTGGCGTCCTCCGGTCCGTGCGACAGGGTTGCCCTCTGTCCCCGCTTTTGTTTTGCATATACATAGAGTCTTTCTGCTTGAGCGTAGTTAAAAGCAGCGTCATTCGTGGCTTTAAGCTACATGCTTCCGAGGTGCGAGTACTGGCCTACGCAGACGATATCGCGTTGTTCTGTGCAAACAGAAAAAGCGTACGAGAGGTGATAGCACTAGTAAAACGTTTTTGCAATAGAAGTGGTAGTGCCGTAAACTGGGAAAAGTGCATAGGTTTTTGGCATGGGGAGTGGGACGTGAAGCCCAGTGTGTTTGAAAACGTCAAATGGGTCTCGTCTCCGGTAAAGTATTTAGGGGTCCCCCTGGAAAACTATCGGGACAGCGACCCTTTTTGGAGGACCCAGGTAGTCGAATTGCAAGGAAAAGCTGAGAAGTGGAGAGGAAGGGATCTCTCGGTATTTGCCCGATCCACTGTTTGCAATCTGTTTCTAATCAGTAAATTGTGGTATGTGCTTCAGGTTTTACATTGTTCCAGGGTGAATATCCAAAAAATGCATCGGGTGTTTGCGGTCTTCATTTGGGGCTCTTCCTATGAGCGCACGAGCCGGACTAGTCTTTTTCGCAGTGTGAGTGATGGAGGCCTGGCGCTATCTCATCTGTTTTTAAAGCAGCTGGTAAATCGTTTCCTTTTCTTACGTAAAGTCAAGGACCCGTTTTTGAGCACAGTTTGTCAAGTGCGATTGTGTAATGTTCTGCCTGAGTTCATAGTATCGTCAGAGTATGGATATGGTGGGTGTATTTTCGGTTATATGCGCGAAGTGGTGGGAGCGTACAAATTCCTAAGAGCAGGCTTTTCGTTGGAATATCTGAGTGAAGTCACTAGGAAAAAGCTGTACCAGGACCTTGTTGACGTTACCCTGCCGGCTCCACTGTATAGAGCTCTGTATTCTACAGGTTCGGGACACGATGTCCTGAAACGCGTTAAGAAAATGTCCGTCCCAGCGTGCATCAAAACCTTCTTTTTCAAGTTGCACACCGGTACTCTGCCTGTTAAAACGTGGATGGTGGAGGGGGGTATGTTTGTCGCGTGGTGTGACCACTGTTTTTTGTGTAAGAAACCTGAGTCAGTTGAGCACGTCTTCTTGGACTGTTGGGACGCTATATTTTTCTGGGATGTGTTGCAGCGTACTCTAAAAAAGGAGTTTCCTCTGGATTCCCATGGCACACGGTTCCTAGCAGTCGAAAACGAGAATTGTGGGCCTTTCGATCTGTTCATGTTGCTCGGCCTTCACAGCATATGGAGATGCCGCATGGCGGTTCGCCATGCAGATGTTGACACAAGGCCTGTGGGGGAATATTTTTCCGAGTCTGTCCGTTATATTGTCGAAGTTTGGAAGGTTCGATCAAATGTCCCGGAGTGGTTACCAACAATGGAAAAACTGTTAAATGTAAATTTTTTTTAACCATGCCACGTCAGTCGGTAAGTGATTGACGGAATTTTTACAGCACTGTACTTCTTGGTTGCACTGTGTCAATGTCGGCAATAAAAAAAAAAAAAAAAAAAAAAAAAGCTTGGTAGCTCAGTGGATTGGAGCGCCGATTTCTTGAGCTCGTTGAGGACCGGTAATGGAGAGTTCGAATCCCGCTCGCCCAGGACAACTTTGTTTTTTTTTTACATATTATAAGTTTTTTTTTATACAAACATTGGATGTGCATTTTGAGCACTTATCACCCGTTTTTTAGAGCTGCTGTTATGACAGGATTATCTGTAGTGGGCACCAGAGTGTGCAACAGCCTTCTGCATCAAGGCTCTGGATACATTTTAGTTTAAAAATGTTGCATGAATTAAAAATTTCTGTACAAATGCTAATCACATATATCCTATAAAACAAGCCCTTTGAATATTTGGTGATAGTTTTATTAAGTGCACAGCAGTAAAGTTACAGGTTTTCCTTTATATTTTCTTCGTGGTCGTACCGTACACGGCGCAAGGATCGGTACGCGGGCGTACGACCGTGATCGTCTGCTATCTGTACCGTAAGAGAGCAACATGAGCGCCGCATCTACCTCCGTCCCTCCGCCTCTTCCTCGCAAGCGATTTACAGCAGTAGACAACATCTTTCTACTTCAGGAGCTGCTAGGCGCTACTCCTTTTTCGCTTCAGCACTTTGGAATGACGCAGCGTTGAAAAAGAACTTCTCGTTGCGAGGAGCGAAGGAACGGATTGACCTCCTCGTAAATAAAAATAGAGATTTAAGACGTACTGAAAGATACGTCATTTCAAAAATATGCACACCGTATGGAAAGTAACGAATTCCCAGAGTCCCTTATGAATATAGAATCCACTGGGGTACTAAAAAGGAAATTAAGGAATTGGTGTCAAGCATTTGAGCTGTAGATATCGTAGCCTAACCGTTGGAGATATTTCGTACTTTTATTTCATGGTTGCGTGAGTAGACTTGGCTATAAACACCTATATTTCATGCTCTAAAGTGTTCCTTTTTGTATTTATTTGTGCTGCTAATTTTGTGTTCCTTTCATTTTTTTTTGTGCTGCGGAGTGTTTTTTTTTTTTTTTTTTTTTTTTTTGTAACAACATGTATTGTAGTTGGTCGCCTGGCCCCACATACAAACGGAATGCTGCTTTTGTGGGCCAGCTCTTTATTTTGTATGACTTGATCTTAAAATAAAAATTGAATTAAATTGAAAATTGAATTGAAAATTGAATTGAATTAGCTTTGTACAAGAAAAATGACCGCATCAACTTAAGAAAGTGAGTATATTTTGGTTATTTTTGTAATTTATTCGAGATTTAATATTTCTAGTTTTATTTGTCCATAGCTTTCTTAATACTCCATCCTGCATTGGGCCTCGAGGGAAAAAGACAGGATCGCTCGCTAGCAGACGACTTCTAATGTTGATGATAAGCGCGCGCGAGCGTGTTCTTGTGCCAAATCGAGTTTGCTTTCGGCAACGTTTCAGCATATCAGGAGGTGGTTGGTGTAAACATCATATTTGTTGATGTAAAACACCGAAGTTTGCCCGCTGAGAACGCATGATCTATTTGAAGACAAGTTACCATGTACGGTCGAGGCATTATTTTATTCCCCAAGTATATAAATCTGGTAAACCGAAAGAAAAAAAAAACCCAAAATACGCTGGCACATCATTCGTGGTATCCGCACATCATTCCTGGTATCACAACTTTTTTGTTTACTCAAAAGCTACGCCAAGTTGAACGTCCTATGCCTTGCCGCCAACAAGCGCCTTCTCTTAGTGTATCGGTGCTCGGTGGCACCCGAAAGAAATGCGACTGACTCCGTGTCACGGCAAACCAAAAAGAATGTTTATTCCCTCGTGCCCCTGCACAAGTCACGGGCCCCACGGCACGCGCGTGCGTGCCTCGCTTATAGAAAGTGGGAAGTTCAAAAGAGACTCACGCCACACTTAGTGCGCAGACAGTCGTACAAAATCACTGTTTCTAAATTGCTTTCGCTGAATAGAGCCAACTACAAGTCATGGTCAAAAAGATCGAGCGCCATTGTTGTCGGAAAGCTTGTCTGCTTCTTTAGCAGACGAACATTTTAGAACTTCGCTGTGCTAGGGGCAACGTTACTAAAACACTCAGTTGGGAAACTCGCCGTCGAAACCTGGGCCGCTGGCGTCCACCGAGACCGAGCTAAATGCGACAACAGCGCCACTCTTTATCATTTGTCTGTACTGTGGTCACCTTGAGCTTTTTGAAAGCCTGTTTTTGCGTAAAAACAAACGGAAAAGACTAGTGATGGGACGAATCGCCGGAGATTCGGATTCGGACTGATTCGGAAATTTCCGAACTTCCCGTGACGAATATTCGGCAGATTCGGAGATTCGTCCGATTCGTCGCTGGTTGAAGACGGCAGCGTGAATCTTGTCGTAAAGCTCATGAACGCGGTTAATTGTGTTTCTTTTTAGGTACAGTTATTGAATGTAACCAGATTTCGTCTCGTTTATTTCAACGTAATGGTATGTACTGTACTGTCATTCTAAACCCTGGCACACGCCCAGATCCAGCTGAGCTGATCGGTGTGGTTGACGTAGGCCTAACCAACGCACGGTATCGGTTTCTGTGCGGTTTTGTGGCGATCGGTAAAATGTAGCGAAATGCTGCGTAATGTACATAATAGGGAGTTTTCGTAGATCGTTTTCGCCGTCCCGCAAGGTCCTCCGCAACCCGCTACGATAGCGGGAACTCCACAGTCAAGGCTATCGACGCGCAGGCGCAGTAGCAACTTGTTCGTTGCGGAACGCTTAGCGGAGGGGGTAGCGCGGTCTACGAAAACTCCCTAATGTGGCGCAACGCACAATAAACATATTCAGACCAGGAAATTATCCGTCTCCTTCTCTAAAGCTGCGCATGTCTGTCTGTAAGGCGCGAGAGCGAGGTGAATGTTGCTCGTCACAACTTCGACTGTGTACCGGCACCGGTGGCGAAGAAAAACGTCGCTAATTCGCACTATCGCTTCTCCGTCCACGGCAGCAAGTTTTGTGTACGTGAACTTTATTTGGTGAAAAAGAAACACAACGCAGGGGTGTCCAACGCGGAAACAAACACCACTAAATCGGATATCATTAACCAGAAAGTGTACAAATGCTGTGCGGGAGATTAATAGTACGGCGCAAGGGGTTTCAGGTTGTTTCCCGCGTTCCGATAACAATACCTCAGTGGACACACGTTGGCGATAATCAATCCGAACATACTCACTTGTGTGGTGTGTGCCAGTATAACCGTAATTATGGACATGAAATGTGTCTGTACCGAACAGCACGTACGGCATCGATCTTTTGCGGCGGTGAAAACATGCACTTGTATTTCCACGTGCCCCAAGCATGCCTATTTTGGTCGCCATCCGAAACCGAAACCAATTTTCCCGCGATACAGCGGTACCGTTCGACAAACATCCAAAATAATATAAACAAAGCGGGACATTTTATTTATTACTATGATATTATATTACAATATTATTTTGTGCACTTTGTAGAATTTAGTGAATTCAATATTACAAAAATTTAAACACTCATCAACGTGATCTGGCCACCATGGCAACGCTCCAAATCTTTCCGAACTTTTCCGAATCGCTTGAAATTCGGCTACTCTTCCGAATCTTTCCGAATCTCCAGATTCGGCTCCGAATCTCCAGATTCGGCTCCGAATCTCGATTCGGATAAAGATTCGTCCCATCACTAGAAAAGACTCTTTTTGTATGAAATTTATTGGAGTTTAGTACCAAATGATGGGCGCGTGATGTTTTTATCATCTTTAGTTCCCAAGGTTTTGCGGAACAATTAATATTGTTTTTATAAAACCATGCCTCAGCGGGCCTTTCAGGTAGCGCGTCCCGACCTAGGTGCATTTTAACTTCAGCAGTTCAATGCGGCGCGTCCGCCGGGGAGACGGGGGTTCACCCCTGTCAAAGCCAAAAATAGAAGTGACGTGCAGTTTCTAGAGTGGCCGCTGCGGGAGAAATGGTGGCGTTGTGTTCGTCATTAGCTCGGTGCTCGGAGACAGATTGGGGCCATATTTTTAGGGCTTTCTCTATGGGAGTTTCCCAACTGAGTGTTTTAGTAACGTTGGCTAGGGGCGACACGCCGTGGTGCGCCAGTTTTTGTATTACGGAAGCGCATTCATTCCAGTAAAAAAACGAGACGAACTATAAGTAGGTATACTATTTTTTTGGTTCTCTATATATTTAGGGTGCGATCTTTATTTACTTAAGTTTCTGCGATTTGTACAAACAAACGCAAATTTGTCTTTTCTCGATGAGGCGGATGCAGGTTTCCGTTGCCAGGGGGCGCGACCTGTACCGATCGTCTGCATTAATTCCTGCAACAGAGTTGCACGAATTAATGAGCATCTGTGCTAGGGAAGGAGAGGAATTAGGTTTAGAATTCAAAAGCGAAAAATCGGCAGTCATGATTTTTAACGAGGATGAAGTTGAGAGGCTGAAGATACAGAATATTACAGTTGAGAGAGCTAGTAAATACAAGTATCTAGGAGTATGGATATGTGATGGTGCAGAATATCTCAGAGACCATGAAAAGTATATAATAGGTAAGGGCAACAGAAATGCAGCTGTAATGAAAAATAGAGCACTTTGGAATTACAACAGGTATGAGGTGGTGAGAGAGATTTGGAAAGGGGTCATGGTGCCTGGCTTGACTTTTGGAAACGCAGTGCTATGCATGAAATCCGAAGTGCATGCGAGACTAGAAATAAAACAGCGCGGAGTAGGTAGACTGGCTTTGGGGGCACATTGCAAAACGCCAAACCAGGGAGTACAAGGAGACATGGGATGGGCATCATTTGAGAGCAGGGAAGCGGTGAGCAAGGTAGAATTTGAGGTTAGGTTGAGGCAAATGGACGGGGAGCAATGGGCACGAAAGGTTTTCAGCTATTTATACATGAGGAGTGTAGACACAAAGTGGAGACAGCGCACTAGGAAATTAAGAGGAAAGTTTTTGGGCTATAGCGAAGATACGGAAGAGCAAGTCTCAGTTAAGAAGAAAGTTAAGGCCACAGAAAGAGATTGGTGGCTAGAGGGAATGCAGACAAAGACGGCTCTGGAAAGCTATAGATTAAACAAAAGAGTTATTGCCAAAGAAAGCATTTATGACAATTCTAGGGGAAGCTCATTGCTGTTTGAGGCAAGAACGGGTGTTCTGCGAACCAGAACATACAGAGTGAAGTACCAGGAAATTGATACAGTGTGCACTGCTTGTGGAGAGGAGGACGAGACGGCTGAACACTTGATACTCTACTGTAAAGGGCTTCACCCTATGCCTACCGAAGACAACATAGATTTAATAAAGTCATTGGGTTTTAGAGACAGCGAAGGGAGAGTGGATTTCAAGACTGTAGAGATTACCAAGCAAAGATTAAGTGAATGGTGGCAGAAATCGAGAGAAAACTAGGTATTTTCTTATCCACTCATGGCAAGGGGGTTTCATAGCCTCACTTTCTTTGCACTGCGGAGTGAATATAGATTTCACATTTAAATATTCTAAGCTTAAATGGTAAAACAAAATGGCTAGGTGGCGTAAGCTACCGCCCGATCCAAAGGGCTCAGCCGTATTCATCCATCCATCCATCCATCGTCTGCTATCGTCTGCAAATACGGTTCCCCCAAAGCCGTTTCAGGGCACACGATCGGTCCACACGCCCGATCCAAGGTATCGATCGTATTTTGTTCCGGAACAAAATACGATCGATAAACAAAAACGATCGATACCTTGGATCGGGCGTGTGGACCGATCGTGTGCCCTGAAACGGCTTTGGGGGAACCGTATTTGCAGACAATAGCAGACGATCGGTACAGGTCGCGCCCCCTGGCAACGGAAACCTGCATCTGCCTCATCGAGAAAAGACTAATTTGCGTGTGTTTGTACAAATCGCAGAAACTCAAGTAAATAAATATCGCACCCTAATTATAGGGAGAACCAAAAATATAGTATACCTACTTATAGTTCGTCTCGTTTTTTTACTGGAATGAATGCGCTTCCGTAATACAAAACCTGGCGCACCACGGCGTGTCGACCCTGGCACAGCGAAGTTCTAAAATGTTCGTCTGCTAAGAAGCAAACGAGCTTTCCGACAACAATGGCGCTCGATCTTTTTGACCATGACTTGGAGTTGGCTCTACTCAGCGAAAGAAATTTAGAAAAAGTGATTCTGTACGACTGTCTGCGCACTAAGGGCTCATTCACACTGGAAGCGGATCCGCGTTCGCAAAGCGGTTGCGAACGCGGTTGTATAAGGATTCAGTACAATTGCACGCGCACACGATGACATCAAATGCGCGTGCAATTGCACTGGATCTTTATACAACCGCTTTCGCAACCGCTTCGCGAACGCGGATCCGCTTCCAGTGTGAATGGGGGGTAAGTGTGGCGTGAGTCTCTTTTGAACTTCCCGCTTTCTATAAGCGAGGCACGCACGCGCGTGCCGTGGGGCCCGTGACTTGTGCAGGGGCACGAGGGAATAAACATTCTTTTTGGTGTGCCGTGACACGGAGTCAGTCGCATTTCTTTCGGGTGCCACCGAGCACCGATACGCTAAGAGAAGCCGCTTGTTGGCGGCAAGGCATAGGACGTTCAACTTGGCGTAGCTTTTGAGTAAACAAAAAAGTTGTGATACCAGGAATGATGCGCGGATACCACGAATGATGTGCCAGCGTTTTTTTTTTCTTTCAGTTTACCAGATTTATATACTTGGGGAATAAAATAATGCCTCGATCGTATATGGTAATTTGTTTTCTAATAAATCATGCGTTCTCAGCGGGGCAGGCTTCGGTGTTTTACATCAACCAAATATGATGTTTACACCAAACACGTCCTGATATGCTGAAACGTTGCCGAAAGCAAACTCGATTTGGCACAAGAACACGCTCGCGCGCGCTTATCATCAACATTCGAAGTCGTCTGCTAGCGACCCTGTCTCTTTCCCTCGAGGCCCAATGCAGGATCGAGTATTAAGAAAGCCATGGTCAAATAAAACTAGAAATATTAAATCTCGAAGAAAATACAAAAATAACTAAAATATACTCACTTTCTCAAGTTGATGCGGCCATTTTTCTTGTACAAAGCTAATTCAATTCAATTTTCAATTTAATTCAATTTTTATTTTAAGATCAAGTCATACAAAATAAGGAGCTGGCCCACAAAAGCAGCATTCTGCTTGTATGTGGGGTCAGGCGACCAACTACAATGCATGTTGTTACAAAAAAAAGAAAAAAAAGAAAACACTCCGCAGCACAAAAAAAAAAAAAAAAAATGAAAGGAACACAAAATTAGCAGCACAAATAAATACAAAAAGGAACACTTTAGATCATGAAATATAGGTGTTTATAGCCAAGTCTACTCACGCAACCATGAAATAAAAGTACGAAACATCTCCAACGGTTAGGCTACGATATCTACAGCTCAAATGCTTGACACCAATTCCTTAGTTTTCTTTTTAGTACCCTAGTGGATTCTATATTCATAAGGGACTCTGGGAGTTCGTTAAATAAGTAAGGAATGTAATGATTTCTGTTTTTCTTTCCATACAGTGTGAATATTTTTGGAATGACTTATCTTTCAGTACGTCTCAAATCTCTATTTTTATTTACGAGGAGGTCAATCCGTTCCTTCGCTCCTCGCAACGAGAAGTTTTTTTTTCAACGCTGCGTCATTCCAAAGTGCTAGAGCGAAAAAGGAGTAGCGCCTAGCACCTCCCGAAGTAGAAAGATGTTGTCTACTGCTGTAAACCGCTTCCGAGGAGGAGGCGGAGGGACGGTGGTAGATGCGGCGCTCATGTTGCTCTCTTACGGTACAGATAGCAGACGATCACGGTCGTACGCCCAAGGGCCGATCGTTGCGCCGTGCACGGTACGACCACGAAGAAAATATAAAGGAAAACCTGTAACTTTACTGCTGCACACTTATTAAAACTATCACCCAATATTTAAAGGGCTTGTTTTATAGGATATATGTGATTAGCATTTGTACAGAAATTTTTAATTCATGCAACATTTTTTTAAACTAAAAAGTATCCAGAGCCTTCATGCAGAAGGCTGTTGCTCACTCTGTTGCCACTACAGATAATCCTCAGCCATAACAGCAGCTGTAAAAAACGGGTGATAAGTGCTCAAAATGCACATCCAATGTTTGTATATAAAAAGAAACAAAAACAACTTATAATATGTAAAAAAAAAAAAAAAAAAAAAAGGCGACCGCGCCAGCGGGATTTGAACTCTCCACTACCGGTACCCTACGAGCTCTAGAAATCGGCGCTCCAAACCACTAAGCTACCGAGCACTTTTTTTTTTTTTTTTTCTTTATTGCAGAGGAAAAACATAAACAGTCAAAACGTTAAAATGGTCTACAACACTTTTTGTAGAGCACATTAAAAACCTCTCATCTTAAGGAGAGGCTCACAAATGCCTAGCCAGTCGGGCTTCGGCTCACGGTTTGAAAGAACACTTTCTACTCGCCTAATGAGGCTGAAAAAGTAATATCTCACTTCTTTAGCATTGGGGTCGGCGTGGCGGACCGCCATGCGCGACCTCCATATGCTACACAACCCAAGCAACATAATCAAATCAAAAGGAACACCATTGTCATTCGTTACGTTCAAGAAGCGAATGCCGGATGGGCTAATGCACAACTGCTTCTTCAGAGTGCGTTGAAGGACGTCCCAAAAAAAAACTGCATCCCAGCAAAAAATAAAAACGTGTTCGATGGTTTCTGGTTGTTTACATACGAGACAGTCAACCGACCATAGCACATAGATTCCTTTTTCCCTGAGCCATGCCTTAACGGGTAGAGTGTTGGTGTGCAGTTTAAAAAAGAAAGATTTAACGGAAGGAGGGACACACATTCCCTTGACCCGCTTTAACACATCGTGGCCATCGGGACAAATGACAGCTCTATAAAGTGGTGTCGGGAACAGGCTCATCACCAAATGCCGTGCTAGCGTTTTTTTGCTCACAACAGACAGGTAGTCTAAAGAAAAACGGGCAGTTAAAAAATAAACTGTGTCAACAACCTCTTTCTGGTATCCAACAAGCCTATTTGGCTCCCCACCATGTGACGAGACAAGGAATGACGGCAGGTGAGGGGACAAATTGGTCTGGATGAACGTGCGTATGAATGGGTGCTCTTGATCTCGTAGGACTGAGCTACCGAGCACACGATTCCTGGGTACGCTAAACACCAATTTATTTATATTGAAAAAGTCCTATTGCGTTTTGTTCTTTATTCTTTTTCTTATTTGCTGACTCAAACTTTATGGACTTGCTGTCACACATGGCGCTCCTGCCAGGCACTGCCACGATTTATTTTCTTCATGTTTGGAGCCCCGGCACGCTCTCTCCGCCAGCGAAATAGCCGTTTTGCCAACCAAGCGAGACTGTCCATGTCGGCCATTGGTCGTGCCGGTCGTGCCCTACGGTTCCATTAGCGCATTACGGTAAAATTGCGGAAGACAGGCTCATGCGCAGTTCGTACCGGAGGGCCCATCGTACCGTATCGGATGTGCAAAAACGGTTCCATAAAACTCTCTAATGTGATCATCCGTACGACTGCGCGTATCGTTACAGTGCTAGTGCTACGATACTGAAAAAAAAAATGTTTTGGTTTAGCAGAAGATGAAGCGAAGTGTACTTCGCTGTTGACGCCGGGTCCAACAACAGGATCTCCCACGGGTGACTCGCTACTCTCTCCGGCGACTACGGTATCCCGACGCGCCTTACTCGCCTGACAAGTAAATCGTTTTCAACAAAAAGGAGGTTTCCCTGGCGTGGAAGGTCAGAAGGAAGTGAAGGATTACGTGAACAAGCATCGTCGCTCGTACAGTTGCAGCTGGAAGCGGAAATGTACTCCCATGACCGGATTATCCGTGTCTGCGCTTGTGCGTAGGGGAGCCTGGCTCTGAAATGGAGTATGCGTTAACGACGAAGCGACCTTGGGAACTGGCGCCCATCTGCGAGGTCATTCCAGTGGCGTCTCCCGTGGAACCCCCAAACCGCTTGAAGCAGAACTCACTAAAGGCAGACAACATGAAAACAACAACAAACCTCGGTGTGTCCCCGTCTTTCACGGTTGCAGCTGGAGGCGCGGCGCCTGCGTTCATTACCAGATTAGGTCAATACCCGACCAATATTTGTTAAGCCTCTCTTCCTTCGTTCGTGCACGCCGGTGTTATGTTTTGGCTGCTCGTCGCCACCTTGGCCCAAGGACGCCTGTGGTGCAGCTTCTACAGCTGCCGAGTATAAGTGGGTAAGAACAGAACGTGAGGGCCCCTTGTTTAGGAACGCCTTTTCATCTGCCGGCGTCTTATTTATTTCTGCGCTTAAACTTATGTGCTGAGCAAAATTAGCACTAGATTTCGGAAGCAGTTAGTAATTTGAGTAGATGTTACCTGAAAAATGTAGTTAAACTACTAAATACCTAAATAAAGTTGTAATTAAAAATTACCAAGTTACCCAGAAAAGTAGTTAAACTAGAGTTGTCCAACTACGTCCATGTCTGAGAATACCATACCTCCATGTAGTGTCATATGCCTTCTCTAGATAAAAAAATACAGACACGCAATGCTGCCGGTGTACGTATGACGGTCTCGAGTCGGACCAGATGGTCCATGGTCAACCGGCCAGCCCGGAAACCACACTGGTTAATGTAACAAAACGTTTTTCTCCTCTAAAAGAAACATAAGGCGGCGATTTATGAGCCTTTCGTAAGTTTTCCCCAAGCAGCTTGTAAGTGTTATGGGGTGGTAGCTTGTAGCGAGAAAGGAATCTTTTCCAGGCTTCAGCAAAGGTATGACATGGGCACATCTCCAAGGATGTGGAAAAGCAGCAGCTTCCCAAAGGTAATTAAAAAAGGACAGCAGGTGAGACAAGAATTCAGGAGGCAGGTGCTTGAACATCTCGTAGTGAACTCTCTCTGCCCCAGGTGCAGACTGCTTTTTTAAGCTGAGAGCAACTTCGAGTTCACACATTGTGAACGGTCTGTTGTATGCAACAGAGTTGAAGCCTGACATGGTGATTTTCTGCTTTTCAGCACTACACCGGAACTTTACAAAGAACTACAAACACTCTGAAAATGGTTTGCGAGGTAGTCTGCTTGCCCTGTTAAAGATGCTGAGATATAAGGAAAAAGTGGAATCCTGAAAGCATGGTACAGCCCGCGAACTTTTTTGAGATGATCCCATAATTCTTTAGCAGAAACAAAACTATTTAAGGATAAAACGTACTTTGTCCATGAAGCCCACTTAGCCTGTCTTTGTGTCCACCGAGCTTGTGCTCTTTTTTGTCCTAAAGTCAATCAAGTTACGGAAAGTTGGATATCGCGTAAATGTTCCCCACGCCTTGTTCTGGCTTTCCGAGTGGAAGCACAGTCCTCATTCTAGCAGGGCTTGCACCTCCGGGGAAGATTCCCTGAGGTCTGTGGAATTGAAACAAAAGCAGCATTTATATTGCATTCTGTAACGTAAAACGTCGCGTCCTCAGGAGTCATATGATCTTAAAAAGGGATCAAGAGTTGCTTCTAGACCAAAAAGAAACCAGTCGGCCGTTTGGAACTTCCATCGCGGAAGGCGGGTTGGTATCGATGAAACTGGTAAAACGCTCTCTAAAATTATGGGTACATGGTCGCTGCCAAAAGGACTGTTTAAAACGTTGCATAAAAAACATGAAAATAGAGACGGTGATGATAGTGATAGGTCGATTGATGTAAAACTGATGTGGGCAGCACTAAGAAAATATTGGTTCTTTCTTATTGCCTTAAAGGATGATCGTTGAAGGAACAGTGTGCTTATTAAAGTTTGCAAGGCACCAGTCGCAAGCGAATGGCAGTCTCTTCCAGGGGGAATACAGTGAGCTGTCTGGAGGAGTGTCACTCCATTGAGGGGAATCTGAAGACACGTGTGATATTCTGCGAGTCGAAGACTTAATGGCTGCACGATGTTGGGTTTGTTCTGGAAAGAGCGAGAGAACCTTGATTGTTTCATGGCAGAACATGTTGGATGGTGAGGGTCAGCTAAAACCTTGTAGGCATATGTCATGCTGAAATATTGCCGGCTTTTATCAAATGAAAACTCGTCAGACTCTGCATACAAACTCACAACTGGAGATATATGTAAAGCCCCCGTGGCAAGACGTAAACCGAGATGGTGCATGGGGTCTAACGTTTTAAGAGCTGATGGTCTTGCTGATCCATATACTATGACACCATAGTCAAGACCCGATCGCACAAGAGAAGTGTATAGGCGAAGACATTTTCTATCTGAGACCAAGACCTGCGCGCTAGAACTTTTAAAATGTTCATACTTCGAAGACATTTTTCTTTAAGAGACTTCAGGTGGGTAATAAGAGTGAGTTTTTTGTCCAAAATTACGCTCCGAAATTTAGGCTCGGTTCTAACAGGCAAGCGTGTTGCCTTAAGTTCGAGCTCTTATTCAGAGTTAGCCCACGGCAAAAGGAAAACGGCACACAAACGTTTTTTCCAGAGAGAAATTAAAACCAATTTTGTCTACCCAAGTACCTGGCTTTTTTAGGGCCAGCTGAAGCTGGTGTTCACAGCTGGAGGTGCTACAAGAGGAACAGGAAATCTGAAGATTGTCTACGTACAATGATTATGATATTGAAGGTTGTAGTATCCTGGTAATGGAGTTTATCTTGACTGCAAACAATATAACCCTTAAAATACCTCCTTGGCGAACTCCATCTTTCTGAACAAAGGGATCCTCCAAAGTACAGAACAGTCTAACCTGGAATGTCCTATCTGTCAGAAAGTCTCTTATACACCTCAGCATACGGCTCCGAATACCATAACTGTAAAGATCCTTAAGTATTCCAAACCTTCATGTAGTGTCATATGCTCTTCCTAAGTAAAAGAAGACAGAAATGCAATGTTGTTTATGCACAAACGCTCCACAGATAAATGTCTTCAAACGGACTAAGTGGTCCACTGCAGATCGTCCTTGACGAAAGCCGCACTGGTTTTTTTCCAACAGTTTTTTTTTAATAGGTACATTAACCGTCTATTAATGAGTCTCTCGTGTGTTTTTCCTAGTCAGCTAGTCAGTGCTATTGGTCGGTAACTGGCAGGAAGATCTGAGTCTTTGTCAGGCTTCAGAAGCGACAAATATGATCCCGCTTTTACGCCAGAGGGAAACATGCCTCCTCCTACAGAGAGTTAAAAAAAGGAGGAGGTTTTTAAGTGAATCATGCGAGAGCTTCTGGAGCATGGCATAGTGCAATGAATCAGGACCTGGTGCGGACATCTTCTTTGCGTCAAGAGCCTGTTTGAGCTCAATCACTGTAAACGGCCCATTCACTCGCATTGCACTGCACCAAGAAAGGTCTCGAAAAGTCAGGAATGGCCAGCACAGGAGGGCTAATTAACGCTTCTTTCAATTCCTCAAAGGCTTGGCGCCGTATCTCATCCCATACGATCGTGACTGGCTCTTTCTTTTTGAGGGCATTTGTTAGCGGACTCGCTAACTCGGAAAACTGAGGAATGTACTGCTGATACTAATTTACTAAACCAATGGAAGACATTAGGTCTTTCTTTGTGTCAGAGTTTCAGCTCTTGCGGACGCCTCTTTCCTTGACCAACTACATGGCCTAAGTAGCTCACCTCGGAACGCGCCAACTTGCACTTGCCCGCCTTTACTGTCAAACCCGCGCTTCGCAATCGAGATTAGATATCGCGCAAATGATGTTCATGCTCCTCCCAAGTGTTTGAAAAACTGCAATGTCATCAAGGTACGGTAACGCGAACCTTTCTGTACCATCAATAAAACCTTGTTCATAAAACGGGAAAAAACGAACGGAGCGTTTTTTAAACCGAAGGTAAGCACAAGCGGCCTGTATGTTCCGAACAAGGTTACACATGCAGCAATGTCGCTAGCCCTGTTCGTTAGCGGAACCTGCCAATAGCCGGGGACAAGCCGAAAAGTAGAATGCACTTTGCCAAGCTAACTTTCTCGATGCAAGCTTCCATGTTCGGAATAGGGAACACCTTAGTGACCGTTACGGAAGTTAGCTTTCTGTAGTCAACACACGGTCTAGAATCCTACCCCGGGCTCTCCCCAAGAATCATAGGCGAGGCGTAGTCAGACTCACACGGCTCAATAAGTCGAAGATCTAGCATTTTGCTTGACTGCCTCTCTCATGACACGTTCCTGTCGAGGCGAGGAACGATACGGCTTACCCGTGGCCGGCAACTCTGAACAGAGTTTTATATTGTAGGTGATCAAGTCAGTCCCACCAGGCTTAGTAGAAAATACATCTGAGTAATCAGAGGTATTTTTCTCGAGGTCGACAAATTGCTGCTTCGTTATATGCGCCGGACAAACCGTAATACCCAAGCTTTCTTTCACAGTGAAATCATCACGCAAAGTGACCGAACGGGAACTTTTGGCGTAACTTCTTCGGGCGCGCTTAGAAGGATGTTCGCGACATGCACTCGTTCGATTTAAGGTTTCACCAGGTTGCAATAAGAGATTCGCACTTCTTTTCGGTGACCCGGTAGTCGAACCACGTAGTTAGTGTATGACAATTTTTGTTCTACGGTAGCGGGCCCTTCCCATTCAAGTTCAAATTTATTTGCTTTCGCAAAACGTAAAAGCAAGACCTTGTTGCCCTCATCGAACTAACGCATGCGACTGTTTTTGTCGTAGTACTTCTTAGCCCGTGCTTGCACCTCCATCATATTGCCTTCACTAATTCTTGAGTGTTGTAGAGGTGATTCAGGAGCGTTAGAATGTTCTCCACCACCGTGGGATTTTCGGAGTCCCCCTTGCAACTTTCTGAGTAGGCGCAACGGTGAACGCAATGCACGGCCGTACACCGATTCCGCCGCCGAAAACCCGGTTGATTCATGATTGACGAATCGAAAGGTGAACAGCATTGCAGGGACTGCCACATCCCACTCTTTTCCATGCTCGTGGCATAAGGCCCGACGAACCCGCTTCATAAAAGTGTGCACACACTCCACGCTGTTACACTGAGGGTGGCTGACGGAACTGTGGCTAACTTTTATGACATATTTTTCAAAAAAAAGCCACAGGTCAGTGAACTTGTGAAAACGCTTCCTAAGTCGCACTAAATTTCACTGGAAAAACCAACCCTTGAGAAAACAGTGAGTAACGCATCCACGACTTCCGTAGAAGTCTGCTCTCATAGTGGCACCGCCTCCGGGAACTTACTTGTTGGGCAAAGGTATCTGAGCATGTATCGGCAGCCTGATTTGGTTACAGGAAGAGGTCCCACTGCATCAGTTACTTGCCTTTTTAAAGGCTCAGTGACAATAGGAACACAGGTTACAGGAGCCTTGACCTTCTCGTTTGGTCTTCCAGTTCGCTGATGAACATCGCACAAACGGACAAACTGCTCAGCTTCTTTGAAGTATCCGGGCTAATAGTACTCAGCTAATGGCCGCGCTTTAGTTTTCGTGATTCCGAGGTGATAGGACCAGCCTTTAGCGTGAGCAAACTCCAAGAGTTGAGCCCTTTAAGTAAATGGGATGACAAGCTTGTCGTACTCTCACCCCCCCTTGGCAGTGTAACTGCGATAGAGGAGTCTGTTGTTAAGAAAGAACGGCACTTTTTTGAGGATGACATTGAAATCCTCTTTCTGCATTCTTCGAGCGAGTCATCCGCAGCTCGCAGCTTGCTCCGCTATCAAGGATAATGCATACGCCTTTGACAGCTCTTCAAAATTAACGCTTGCTGGGGAAACAAGACTAGGTTCGGCGATCACACGTTCGCCTACTACGTCGGCTTGTACATGAGGGTTTTCCGGCTCTGGAACGTCTGACGTGTTATCCCGCGTCATTTAGCGGGTCGCTACAAGTACCGGATTCATAGCTAACTCTTATCCAGAGTCACTCAAACTCTTTGCCTATGTGTAAGGGCACGTAGGAAGTACGCCCAAACGGACCCTTCACCTTGACTTTGGCAACTGGAAGACTGGTAGCCATACTCTCAAGTGCCTGCCGAATCCAAACGCATTCGTCCGTTAAGTCGCTTGGCTCGACCATTGAGGAATGAACTAGATCGTGAGTGGCACCCGTGTCCCGCAAAACTTAAAAAAACTGGCCGTTCACCATCATGTCATACAGATAGGGATTTAGAAGCTCGTCTTGTGCTCCCAGTGCCAAATTCATATTCGAAACCTTCGGAACACGGCATTCCACAGCAAGATCCCCAGGCTGATTGCATCGGTAGCACACAATGGGCTTCCGTGTTTCGTAGGCCTTGGTTGATTTCTTATCTGGGCTTTTTTTTATATTGTCTTGCGCTGCCTTTCCACCTACGTCGGGCTTTGTAGATTTGTTGTGCTGGACCGAGCGATAAGCTGAGCGATTTTGATTTTGGCTAAATGACTTGCTTTATGCAGCTGCATTTTTGCGCCTGGAGTCGTATTAGTCAGCATAATCAGCGGCCTTTTGTACGGACACAACGTCTGGTTTGTCTTGAATCCACAATTTTATTTCACTCTGAATGGAATTAAAAAACTGCTCGAGACCGATATGCTCCAGAATATTTTCGCGGTCTTCGTACACGTCCACCTCACGAAGCCAGTTCTAAAAGAAACTCTGCAAACGGTACGCCAATTCACCGTAACTTTCGTCGGGCCGCTTCGTAGCTTCTCTGAGTTTCACTCGGAACGCCTCCGGGGAAAGCCTGAACTTTCTCAGAAGGCTCTGTTTCACTTTGAAGTATTCCTACGCACTGTCTGAATCGAGTTGCGCCTCTCCGGGCAGAACACTAAGCAGTCGCTTTGCCCAGTAGTCGCTTTGCCTCCATCATTCGGAGTTTTGCTTCCTCACGTCTTTGCTTCCTCTCGACCTCATCCCAACATTCTTTCATTTCGTCGAGGTCGGCCCCGCAAGTCTTAATAGCTATGATTACTTCCGCTTTTCTCATGAACTTCCTTACCGTTACACGCAGCTCTTCCGCAAGGTTTAGTAATCGAGGCTTAGTAATTTTATGAAAGTCCATGGCACCTTTGCTCGAGAAACAAACAAAAAATGACGCAGTGCGCTATTTTGCTTCTCCGGAATCCGGTAAAAACTTTACAAAGTTACACTCAGAAACTCGAAAAAACGACCAGCGCTCACCGACCGAAGCCGCAGGCCCCCGGCGCAGCTCATCCCACCGCTGCCATCAACTGTAGCGCTTCGGCCCGCATGGGCAGAGTGACGACACCTTCGTTGCGGCATGGTGACTTCATTTCGGTCCCATCTCAAGCAAAAAGCGCTCGCACGGCCGGTGCAGTGTCATTTTATCGAGTTCGCACCGAAAAATGGGCAAGCGCCCCGTCGCGCTTATGCAGATAAGATGCGTTACACGGCTACGACGCATCAGCACTCGTGGACACCGGAGCAGACTACTCAGCCTTGAGCGGGAGGGCTCTTTCGCCACCTGCGAAAAGTGACAACGCCGTGGGAAGGCCCTCAAATACAAACCGCCGGTGGGCACCCCGTCACACCAGTCGGGAGATGCACTGCTCGCTCCGAGAACAACGGTGAGACGTGCCCTGTCAAGTTCGTCATTCTGCAAGACTGTCCGAAGGACATTATCGTTGGAATGGACTTTCTTTGCGAGTATGGCGCTGTCATCGACCTCGGGGCAAACCAGTTGACGCTGCGAAAGCCTGTTCTGCCGCCGGTGGAGACCAACACGACGTCAACCGCGATCCGAGTTGTTGCCAATCATGTGAACCTGCCGCCGCGGTCGAGTGTTTTTGTAACAGTCATAACCGACGCAGCCATGCATTGCGAAGCTCTTCTGGAAGGTAGTGTCCAACTGTTCCTTGAAAAAGTAATTGGCATTGCAGAAGGCGTAACGAATCTCCCAGAAGGACGTGCAACTGTTCTCGTGACAAACTTTCGAGAGGAGCCGCAGCACCTAACGAACGATACCACCTTGGGCCACGTCGAGGAGCTTCAGGCACCAGCCGTGGTCACCGGAATCACCGAGAAAGCCTCGTCGTCCCAGCAGAAAAGCACGTCGACACCGCAGCTCGACATTGACCCCGAGCTCCTGGCTCCTAAGCGCCGGCAACTGGTTGATCTCCTCGCCGAATACAGTGACTGTTTTGCCACGTCGTCGAAAGTTCGCCAAACACCAATGAGAAACATCGCATTGTTACCGACGGCGACGCGCTTCCTGTCTACCAGTCGCCGTACAGAGTCTCTTTAAAGGAAAGGAAGGTAATTCAAGATTAACTCCAGAAAATGCTCAACGACGACATTATTCAACCCTTAAGGAGTCCGTGGGCGTTTCCAGTCGTCCTTGTAAAGAAGAAGGACGGAACCCTGAGGTTCTGCGTAGAACATTCGAAACTCGATCAGATGAGAATGTTCTCGAAGTTACGAGAAGGCAAAGTTGAAAAAATGAATAAAAGGACAGTTCGCTGACTGGAATCGAGCCGACACCTTCCCCGCGACAGTCAAGCGCAGCAACCACTCGGCCACGCACGCGCCTGCTCGCCGACGCGCGTGGCAATATCATGACCTTTACACCAATTTAGTTTCCCCGCTAGACTTGGCGGTAAAATTGATGTCACGTGATCTTTGCACCAATTCAGTATGCCCGCTAAATTTAGCGGGAAAATTGATATCACGTGACCTGTACACCAATTCAATATCCCCACTAAATATGGTGGGAAAATTGTATCACTAGACGCATATACCCATTCAGTTTACCCGCTGAAGTGGTCGGGAATTCGATGTCACGTAATCTGTACACCAATTCACTTTCCCCGCTAAATAAGGAGGGACAATTTTTGTCACGTAACCTAAAACCAATTATGTTTTCCCGCAAAGGTTGGCGCGGAAATGGATGCCACGTGACCTGTTGACCAGTTCAGTTTCTCAGCTATATTGCCGCGAGCGCAGCTGAGCAAGCAGGCAGCGCGCTCTAGGCCTAACGGTTATCGCGCGTGGCACGCAGAAAGCCGGGGTTCGATTCCTGGCCGCGAGGACGCATTTTTATGAACTCTGATTTAACATTCTGGTGAATTCGAGAACCGTGTTGCTTCTTCGAGGTCAGAATGTTCTACACCCAGAACCTTCTACAGCCATTCTTCCAGAACCCCACGCGTGTACATAAGGGGCTCCGCGTGGCGAGCCGCAGTCAGCCGGGCTCTAGTGTTCGATCCCGCTCCTTCGCCGCCTTCGACGCCAGCGACGCTCTGTTGTTATTTGTTTCTTATTTTTTTTGTTTTAATATTTGGGCACAAGTTTGCCAAATTAAACGTTTGAGTTTCCCCAGTTATTTTTTGTTCTATTACTTCTCCATTCGTGACGTTTTGGTGGAGGTGCGGGGTACCGCATGTCCGTGCAGCGCTCTCCTACGATGTCCCGCAATGCACGTCCAAACCCAAGCCCCCGAGGACCCAACGAAGACCAGACCGAGATCCGATCAAGTCGCCGCAACCTTGGCCTACCCCCGGAATTAGGACACTTGCCACCCAAGATCAAGCCGAAAAAGACTACGATGGCAAACCAGGTGCAGACCCCGGCCACTTCTGCCGTCGTATACCTGCCCGTCGCACCCAGAATTCCAACGCCTTTCCACGGAGACGTCCACGAAAATATTGAAGACTGGGTGCAACACTATGAACGTGTAGCCCGCCACAACGGATGGACGACTGACCAATGCCTTCACAATCTCTACTTCGCGCTCGAAGGAACTGCGAGGTATTGGTTTGAAAACCACGACGCGTCCTTCACTACGTGGGAGTCCTCCGCCGCCGAGATGAAGCGAGCGTTCCTCAACCACAACCGTCGGCAGCGAGCGGAGGACCTTCTCAAAAGAAGGGTGCAGGGCCCCAAGAAAAGCCTGACCAGCTTCGTAGGGGATGTCATGCGCCTATGTGACCGAGCCGAACCGCAGGCAGCCGAGGAGAAGAAGCTTCGCGTCCTCATGCGTGGCGTGAAGGCTGAAATTTTCGGGGTGCCTTATCCGCAAGCCTCCGACAACCGTCGACGGTTTTATGGCCGAAGTCACTAACATCAAGCGTCGACTGACATCCCGAGCAAGCCACTACCACCGACTCGCCGGCGCGCCTACTGCTCCAACCGTCGCAGCTACCCGTCTGGACTTGAGCACCACCGGTGTCGACAGCCTTCGGGATATCGTACAGGAAGAACTCCACAAGATCATACTGCTGCAGTTCGCCCAGCCTCCCTCTCACTCGCCGAGGTCGTCTGAGAGGAAGTTCACTGAGCCTTCCATCCCGAGGTTGCCGTCACCGCAGCAGCACAGAAGGAGTCAGCCCTAAGCTACGCCGAAATGGTCCGACGAGCACCAGCAGCCTCGCGTCCGTACACGGCGCCCCCCCCCCCCCTCCCCCTCCCAACGTGAACCTTCAGCGCCGCAGTATTCCCAACACCAGAAAGATCGGGCGCACGTCCGCCCAGAACAATCTGTGTCAAGGAAGGCCGACATGTGGCGGACGGTCGACAGGCGACCGCTGTGCTACCACTTCGGTAAAGCTGACCATGTGTACCGCGATGCCCCTACCGGCAGATAGGGCTTCGCGGGTTCGCGCCGGACGCCCCACGCCCAAGGAGCGGAGAACGACCGCGAGACATCGAAGAATACCTGCAACGTGCACCGTCTCCAGCGCCCGCTCCCTCTGGAGGATACCGTTCGCCATCACCACGAAGTCCAGCTTCGCCGATGCACCGACCCCGACGTGAAAACCTGTTGCCCCTTGCTCCTCGGCGGGGAAACTAGGCACGGCAATGCCGGGAGGTGTTGTTGCCGAAGACGAACGATGCCAAGATCCTCCAAGGTAGTCGGAGCTCTCCCACTCTAACACCGCCACGCCCCAAAACGACGTTTTTGCAACAGTGTCGAATAACCTCAACCTTATCATCGACGGCCACGACCCGACGGCACTCGTCGAGACCGGAGCAGACTACTCCGGTTTGAGTGGGAGACTCTCTCGTCGCATTCGGAAAGTTACGGCGAGGTGGGATGGACCTCAGATATAGACCGCCGGCAGACATCTTATCACACCTGTCGGCAGGTGCACAGCTCTCGTTGTGATCCACGGTGAAACCTGCCCTGTTAAGTTCGTCGTCCTGCAAGACTGTGCGAGGGACGTTATCCTCGGAATGGACTTCCACTGCGAGTATGCCGCCGTCATCGACATCGGAGCAAACCGGTTGACGCTACGAAAACCTGTTTCACCACCGGAGGAGCCCAAAGCGATGTCATCTGCGGTCCGAGTCCTCGCAAGCCACGTGAACCTACCGCCGCGGTCGAGTGTTTTCGTACCCGTCGGGATCACCGAAGCGTTCTGCGGCGGAGTTCTGCTCGAAGGAAGCCTCCAGTTGCTTCTTCGAAGAGGAATAGGCGTCGCTAGAGGAGTAGCTGAACTTCAGGATGGTCGCACTGTGGTCCTCGTGACAAACTTCTGAAATGAAACGCAACACCTCACAAAAGGTGCAGCCGTGGGCGAGGCTAAGGAACTTCGAAATCGCCGCCGAAATCACCGCCATTACTGACGAATCCTCGCCACCTCAGCTAGACAGTACATCGCCAGCGCAGCTCAACATTGACCCTAATCTTCCGGGCTCGAAACGACGACAGCTTATTAACCTTCTCGCCGAATACCGCGACTGCTTTGCGACGTCGTCGAAGGTGCGCCAAACCGCCGTTGCGAAGCACCGGATCGTTACTGAGGACGACGCGCGCCTTGTTCATCGATCGCCGTACAGTATCTGTAAAAGAAAAAGAGGTAATCCAGGAGCAAGTTCAAGAGATGCTGAACGACGACATAATCCAACCTTCAAGCAGTCCGTGGGCCTCTCCAGTCTTACTGGTTAAGAAGAAGGACGGGACGCTTAGGTTCTGCGTGGACTACCGGCAGCTGAACGCTGTGACGAAGAAAGACGTCTGTCCACTCCTTGCATTGACGGCACGCTAGACCGGCTGCGCCATTCTCAACATTTTTCATCAATGGGCCTGAAGAGCGGTTACTGGCAGATCGAAGTCGACGAACGGGACCGAGAAAAGAAAGCTTTCGTCACGCCAGATGAGCTGTACGAGTTCAAGGTGATGCCCTTCGGGCTATGCACGGCACCAGCAGCGTTCCAGCGTGTCATGGGCACCGTACTGGCTGGGCTGAAATGGCAGAGCTGTCTCGTCTACCTTTAAGACGTCGTAGTGTTTTCAAGCGACTTTGACAAGCACTTGCGACGACTCCGAGCTGTTCTCCAGGCCATCCGGACCGCCGGACTCACCCTGAAGCCGTCAAAGTGTCGGTTCGCCTATGACGAACTGAAGTTATTAGGCCATGAGGTTAGCAACAATGGTGTTCGTCCAGACCCAGAGAAGACTCGCGCCGTCACGGCATTTCCAGCGCCGACATACAAGAAGGCCGTACGAAGATCCCTTGGACTATGTGCGTACATCCGCGCTTCGTTTGCGATTTCGCAAGGATTTCCGCACCACTCACAAACCTCACAAAGGACGTCCAGGAGTTCGAATGGGCCGAGGAGCAACACCAGGCATTTGACGAGCTGAAGCAACAACTCCAGACCCCTCCAGTTCTTGGACACTTCGATCAAGATGCGGAAACCGAGATTCATACGGCTTCAATTAACGCCGGACTTCTCGCGGTACTGGTTCAAGTGCAAGAAGGCACCGAGGGAGTCATCGCCTACGCAATTCGGATACTGTCCAAAGCGGAGATGGAATGTCTTGCGGTCGTCTGGGCCATCACGAAGTTTCGCCTGTACCTGTACAGGAGCCCGTTCCGTGTTGTTACGGACCACCACTCACTGTGCTGGCTTGCGAACCTAAAGGACCCTTCAGTACGCCTCGGTTGATGGAGCCTTCGACTCCAGGAGTTCGACATGACTGTGGTCTACAAGTCAGGCCACAAGCACAGCGAGGCCGACTGCCTGTCTAGAGCCCCTGTCGAGACATGTACCGCTAGCATCGACGACGATGACGACGAGTACTTTCTTGGCGCAGTGAGCACCGACGACATGGCACGACGTCAAAGAGACGATCCTGAGTTGCGCGTGCTAATCGGGCACTTCAAAGGACGAAGGGGTACTATCACACGTGTCTTCTCAAGAGCTCTGCCGACTTTCGTCCTCCGACAAGGTGTACTTTACACGGAGAACTTCGGAGACAGCAGCTCGCCATTGCTGCTGGTAATCCATACCGACCTGAGAGCGGAGGTCTTTCAAGCCTTCCATGACGACCCGACGTCCGGACATCATGGCTACAGCTGTACTCTGGCCCGAATTCGTGAAAGGTATTAAAGGCCCAAGCTGGGCCAGAGACCGTCCACCTCTACACACGATCGTGCAACGAGTGCCAGCGATGCAAGGAACCGCCGACGAAGCCGGCAGGTCTCCTGCAGCCAATTGCTCCCCCGACCGCGCCGTTCCAGCAGACCGGAGTGGATCCACTTGGTCCGTTCCCACCATCAACGCAGGGAAACAGATGGATAATCATCGGCACAGAATATCTGACGTGGTACGCCGAAACGATAGCTCTTCCATCAGGAACTGTTGGGGAAGTCGCCAAGTCTTTTTATTGAGTCCATCATCCTCCGGCACGGCGCTCCCGAAGTTCTGATCTCAGACCGTGGATCATCGTTCATGGCTCAGCTGACGCAAGAAATCCTTCGTTTCAGCCACCCCAGTCATCGGCGCACCTCGACGTACCACCCGCAGAGCAACGGGCTCACAGAAAGACTTTGAGACTTTGAAGAGACTTTGAACTTTATTTCAGCAACATTATGCCGAGGACACCGGACAAAAAGCTAACAGAAGCTATCTTGACTGGGTCCGGTGCCCTTGCATGTACAGGGAACACAATCATATTTAAACAATCCTAAATATTTCTTACAATATTCAAATCAAACAATTTAAAATGTTCCAATAAAAATTTTAAAATCACCGACATTAGAGAACATTTTTTTTGTTCTCAAAACAATCAACAAAACCATCGCCGACATGATCTCCATGTACGTCGACGTGGAGCACAATTCATGGGACGAGGTGTTGCCTTACGTTACATTTGCCTACAAGACAGTGGTGCAAGAGACCACAGGAGTAACCCCGTTCCAGCTGGTGCATGGCAGGAATGTAACGACCATGCTCGACGCGATTCTACCCCATGAACCAGCCGACGATGGGAGCCCCGACACCCAGGTGGTTGCTCAACGAGCCGAAGAAGTTCGCCAGCTCGCCCGACTCTGAATTCAAGATCAACAATGTGTCGACGCTACCCGGTACAACCTTCGTCGTCGGGACGTCCACTTCCAACCCGGAGACAGGGTAGGGGTCTGGACACCGATTCGCCGCCATGGTCTCAGTGAGAAACTCCTTAAGCGGTACTTTGGACCCTAGAAGGTACTTCGTCGACTTGGAGATCTGAACTACGAGGTGATGCCCGACGGAATAAGAATGTCATCACGCCACCCACCACGGCCTGAAGTCGTCCACGTCGTGCGGCTGAAGCCATACTACCCTCGATAGGACTGTGGACCTTATGTGTTCCAAATGACTCTTTAGTTTACCGTCCTTTTTATTTGCTTTGTTTTGTTTTGTGGTCAATCGGGGCAATGCACTTTTTAAAGGGGGGGAGTAATGCCGCGAGCGTAGCTGACCATGCAGTCAGCGCGCTCGTGGCCTGAAGGTGATCGCGCGTGCCTTCCACGCAGAAAGCCAGGGTTCGATTCCTGGCCGCGGCGAGGCATTTGTATGGACTCTGACGTAATGTTCTGGTAAATTCGAGAACCGTGTTGCTTGTTCGAGGTCAGTATGGTTCTACGCGCCGATTCTTCCAGAACCCGTACATAAGGGTACGTAAGGGGCTCCGCGTGGCGAGTGGCTGTCAGTTTCGCCTCAGTGTTCGATCCTACTGCTTCGCCGCCTTCGACGCCCGCGCCACTCTATTGTAATCTTTTTCCTTTTTTTTTTTTATTTCTGGGCACAAATTCGCCAGATGAAGCGTTTCAGTTTCCCCAGTTATTCTTTGTTCTATTACTTCTCCATTTGTGATAATATTTGGACGAAAAATTGACGTCACGTGACCTTACACACCAATTCACTTTCTCCGCTAAATTTGACGGGAAAATTGATGTGACGTATTTTCCCTTGTCTGTACTGTTCTTAACAAAACTGTATTTTTTTAAAAATCTTTCTTAATCTTTTCGAAACAAGCGGCTCCAAGTTTAACACGCGTCACCCGACACCCAGAGTGGGGGGCTTCCTCGAATTGATCCCGAACCGCGCGTCTGCCCGTCGTAACTGCTGTGGCGGTGGTTGTGGCGACCGGTGACCCCCGAGGACCATTCTGGATGTCGCGTTCTCGAGGAGGACGCCATACGGCAAATTCGAGATCCCGTGGCACTTGCGGGTCCCGTCTTTTGCTTTGCTTTGCTTATTTTTCTTATTTCGTTTCACGCTTTCCGGTTTTGCTTTGCTTTTTTTGTTATTTTGCTGCGGTAGATGACAACCGAAGAAGTTGTGCTTCGTGGACATAAAAAACAAACAAACAAATACAGTAAATTTAGGTTAATTCAATCGCATAAATACCGGACCTATTAAATAGTTTCTGTTAATTTAATGCAGAGTATCAGAAACAGGTTAGTAGAATAGTGTAATTAAAGATTGGAAGAGCTAGAAAAAAGGTAAAACAGATATAAGAGAAAGGAAAAAGTAAGCCCTCCTCACATGCCTATAAATAACTAGATCACCTAATATGACTACCAGAATAGGCTGTTTAAATTATGGTTTTGTGCGGAGAAAAAATGCCAGGTTTTACTGAGCACCTCCACCCCTCTTCTTTCCTTAAAGGTGCTCCTTTTTATTTGTCGTCTTGCGTTAGGTTAATTGAGAATGCTCTTGTGTGCTCATTATATTTCACGAAATATTACGCATATGTGGAAAATAATATAAAAAATGTGATTCACAAATATAGTGAGATATATTGAATGTAAGCACTTGACAAAAATCTTTCTGCTCAAAGAAATCAACTAAACGAGAGCAAACCAAGTCCTAAATCGCGGCCTTCAATGCATCTCCCCCCAAAGAAACAAATTCTTGCAGAAAAAAAACAAACAAAAAAACTGCTCCTCAACGGTTATAGCCATAGTCACATCCGAAGAAGGGGGCGAGCAGGCCATGGATACGGGTCCTTTAGATTTAGGACTTGTTTCAATGTCATTATTTGATATTATATTCGGCTATGAAAGGACCTTTTTTCCGCCTACAAAAAGACAAAAGTATCACTACTCGTGAACATCAGACAAAACTTCTAGCCGAGGAAATTTTTAGAACTTCGCTAAATGCTGAATGTAATATCCGGAAATACTGTTTTAATAATAATAAAACAAATGAAAACACGCCATTGCATGCTGAAATAAACTGGTCATAATATTTTGAGCGTTGTCTTTATTTTGCCTGGATTACGTCGATTTAACAGTATATCCCAGCATAATCATCTGATCTTCAATCCAGCTTGTGAAGGAGGACAACCTGACATAGTATCCAGGTGTTTTGGCACACCCTTGGCCGAAGGAAACAATTCCAACCTGGACTGTTACATTTCCTTTTTCCTGAACAGCGGGGCCACCGGAATCTCCCTAGAATCAATGAATAGAACTCTAAATATATCTTTGCAGCTTTGCATTGTTTTGAAAGGCAGGTAATAGTGAAAAAACTCAACAGGTGATAAAAGCTTAATACATTTCAGACGATCCGAAAGCAACGTCGGCATGTATGGTTTAACTAGTACATAAGAGAGACGTAACATAAAACTGACTTCTCATTTGGCGATTACCTAAATATTTCACTGCATAAATTCGGGTAGCAATAGGTGACCGGCATTTGAGCCGGAAGTTTCGTCATCTGAAGCGAGGCGTCACGTGACTTCGCGCTTCCGGTTCGTCCGGTGCCGGTCGTGGTTCGTCCGGCTGCATCGAGAGCCCTTCTAGGCGTGGTAGCCGTGCTGTATTCGTGATCAAAATCGTTTACTGAAATTGAAATAATATCTAACAGAGTCTTTTGGTACCCAGAAAAAGGTATCGGTTAATCCGCGAAGGGGTGAGCACTGCTTGTCGTACAAGGCATCCGCGAAAACGCGGGATGCGATCTCGCAGGAAATCAGTTCATCGCATGGCGTTTCGTCGACATACAGTGTCATCGCCAGGCCGTTAAATCGTTACAGCGAGAGATCGGATTAACGTTTTCTGTGATGAGCCGTTGCAGACTGCTGCCGCGAAGCGTTGTGAAGGGGTGGCTTGCTTTAATATAAATAAACAAAAGGATAGGTCAGCTTGCTGTAACACCGGGTGTCCCAAATAGCAACCAGGTGTAGGGTGCAACGCACCCACAGATCCATTCTTCTCATGAAAATAAAAGAGATGGCTCGAGGCGCAGCACGCGCACGCGCCTCGGAAGGCGCGTGCAAGAGAATGCTCTGAAGCCGCCATCACAGGCAGACACGTCGTTCGCTTGTCTCGTTCTATGTCCTCACTTTAAATAACGTGGCAGGGCCTCGCGGCCCCCCACATAGGCTCCTTAAATCGACCGTAAAATTCGGTTTATCGCGCTACAGTTTTGTGCAGCGTTGCCCACAGATGGTGCACTTTTTTTTTTGCAAATTTGCAAAGAGCGAACTTACCTGAGGAAAAAGTAAAGAAAGAAAAAGGCTTAGCTCCTATAGAAACGCAGCGACGCCACCGGTCTTCAAACAACACGGCGCCCTATGGTTTGAAGACCGGTGGCTTTGCTGCGTTTCCATGGGAGCTAAGCCTTTTTCTTTTTTTACTTTTTCCTCAGCTAAGTTCGACTTTGCAAATTTTTAAGGAAATATGCACCACCTGTGGGCAACGCTGCACACAATCTTAGCGTGACAGGTTAAGAAACCGAATTTCGCGGTCGATTTAAAGAGCCTGGTTGCTATTTGGGACACCCGGTATAAATAAACAAGAGCCAACAGGCAGCACCTTCATATTGACTGATAATAAATCAGCAGTCTGACCCTGCGTAGCTCATATCAAAATCGGTGCTTGTTTATGCATGATTTCTTACTCGACATCATTAAAAAAACTATGGCTGGAGGGTCATGGTAGTACATGGGGTACAACTTAGTTAAAGTACAAAAATCACGTGAATGCTTAAAGCAAGGGTTCTCACCTAGTCAGATGTCGTCAAAACTAACTTTTGCAAAGAAGTGGCGTTTCGATCGCGCGAGAAAACGTATTGGCTGAGTATGAGAGGTCGTCTGACCGACTTCTTTCCCTGTTTCTTCAACTTTTGTTTGTTACAAGAGTTTCTTAGCTAGTCTGACATGTTTTAACAAAAGGAGAGTAGTACGACAGAACTCCGATCGGGCATTTCAGCTGGCCGTGTCCCGCGGCTTATATTCGCACCTATTTCAGTCGGTGCTGTGTTCTAACGTAACCATAAAAAATTAGCAAAATTCAGTGAAAAAGGCTGGTTCAAAAGGAAAACGAACTATCTAACCGAGCCTGAGTTTTCATGCGACGATCCGGAATGCGCGGCGCGAGTGCGGCTGGCAGCTTGCCGCATTCGCTCCGCGCTTTCGTGGCCGTTCTCGATGCTCCTGCGTACCGGTTCCTACTTGACGTCTCCGTAGAAGTAACTTCAGACGATTAGAAATTCATAACTCAACCAGCAGCAGATCGAGTTGGCTCGAATTGATCGGATTCAACACCCACACACTCTTCCATAACCGCCATGGTGGTGCGTCGGATGTTGCTACGGACCGGAAGTGGATAATACCAATAGTGCTTTGCGGCTGCTGCCAAACGCCGGTCACCCATTGCAGTAAATGATATTTTTATGTAGTGGAACAAAGCCTACCGCTCTCAGTTTTTTTCAATCTGTCAGATGTGTAACTTTGAAGTGATTTTCTCTTGCCACAAGGTTACAACACTTCGCATAATGAAGCACCTTGACCTAACCTTCGTAATTATAAATTGCAATATTTATTTTGTGCTAATATTACTCCAAAATTGAAGTATTATTTATTTTGATACGCTAAAGTTTTCAGTTAGTAAGACGAGAATATTAGATTTCAGGTCAACACGGAAGCTAATACTCAAATAAGCACACCAGACCGGTCATCGTATGCCAGTACCTGAAAGAGACAGAAATCGTTCCCATACCATCAAGTTTGGGCAGAAGCCCCCCCCTCCCCCCCTCTTATCGTCACACGTAATCATAATTATAGAAAGAGAAATACGTTATAGCTGTCGTGACCGCAAAGGTTAATCAAATGTACAACGCCAGCCGCAGTCTTTATACCCAACGCGCTTTTTGAGAAAATTTTGTCATGTGACACCGACATATGGTGCGAACGCGCGACCCGCAAAAATGTTTAAAAAAAATGTCACCTCCTTAAGGATTCTAAAAACTAAAAAGAAATAAAGGGTATTAAAGGCAGTGATTCCGCAACCACAAGCGAAAAGCACATGTCGTGTTATGGATGTAGCTCTTGCTTTTGTATATATGTGGTATGGCATACGCAAGTTTAACAGTAGATAATAAGAATCAATATTTAAATTGTATGTACCAAACACGCATCTTTTCCTTGACGGCTGGCACAGAACATTATTGAGTGTATATAGAGTTCGTCATGTTCAATGCAAATTTGAGAACTCTGGATGGAAACTTTTGCAGTCATTAATGAATCAGGACTCTGGCCATCTGAGACAAGCAGAATGAGGACATCACAATAAATCGGTTGGTTCAGGTACAAACATCTACATACAATTATCTTTCAAATATAGATTAAAAATTATTTTCAGATGCTAAACAATGCTAAAACACTTGGGACCTTAAACCCGTCATTATAAAATTGTAGTATCTTGAACAACACACAAAGATGCAGTATACTCTTCACTTAAAAGGAAGCTGAAACGGTATTTTCCTTTTAATGAGGTAATGCTTCTTTCTGGAATAGTATTTCTTGGAGAATCTAAATATCATCATAATTTTTCCTTAAAACGACATTGAACATACTTTTTTATGATATTCGTGATGCTTGAAGTCAAATTAAAAAGAATCAACTGTATTTAATCAGATTCAAAACCGCTTCAGCTTCCCTTTAGTACTGGTTCCATAAGAAATAAGCTATGTTAAGTATTAAGGACTATAAGGTTCCTCCTCAAAACTATCGTAATTGTAATATACTACTTGCTAATATCAAAGAAGAAATTGGCATCAACTAGTATCTCAAAATTTCCATGTTGTTTGGAACGTGGTATTTAAGAAGCGATAGTTTCAATTAGTTGTTAAGACATCAACCGTCACGTGAAGTCACTATAAGACTTTTGATTTAACGTTACCCCGTGACGTCACGCGAGCTGTCGTAACACGAAGTGATTACGTCGCAGTGTAGCGTGGCCCCTTGTCGTCTCGTTAGATCAAGGTGTAACGTTAAGTCACGAGCCATGGGCTATGCGGGGACGCATGGACAAGCAAAACGAAAACGTTTTCGGAAGTGGGGACGAGGGTTATGAAGCATTCTATATGTTAAAATTAAATGTTTGCTTCATTGGAACGTACTCATGTCCCGACTTATCAAATATCTGCACAATACTTCATTATCAGCTGGCAGAGAATACGGTATGTGAAATAAAGTAATACATATGTCAACATATAAAAAAAGGCGGAGTAAACGTTAGGTAGAGCAATGGAAAATATTTCGTTTATATGCCACCGCAAAAAAATTAAAAAAAAAACAAGCAGCTGTTTTTCTTTTCTAGTTGAGAAACGACTTCCTCCTCTTTTTTGCATCACCAGATTTTTGTTTTCTTGAATAAATGATAATTAATGTTTATACGTTTCAGATATAGGTCACGTGTGTGTTTAAGTGACAAAATGTATCCTTAAGTTACATTCCCGTGCTGTCTCTAACAACCTATATGGTACCTTCCGGTAAACTTTATGACGATACCCCCAAACGCACAAACACTTGGAAGCAAGGGCCGAAATAAGAGGTTACAACAACTTCTCTCTTCGATAGTACTCTCCTGCTCAAGGAAAAGTGTATTTAAGGCCCAATGATACACGGCACAAAAGCTCTGTCTTCTCTGAAGGGAAAAACAATTGAGAGCTCTTTCGTAAGGACGGGAGCAGATATTGCAATCACAAGAAAAGAGTATGGCACAAGGGTAACATTTTAACACCTCCTGAACCGTCGATAAATATAGAAGTAATAAAATCTTTTAAATTTACAAAACATTTATTTACACTAAGCACTTTCTTCTCGTGTGCTTAATCGCCTTAAAGGGTTAGACACACTGGCGAAATTTCGATGGTCACGAGTTCGCTTCGAAATTGGTTCAACTCACTATTAGACTCATCTGAACACTAGTCCGTTGCAACTCTAGATGGTAGGGTGAGAGAAAGGAAAGCAGATGGAACGTTGGAAAGGAGAGGGGGAAATATCCTCCTCTCCTTAGCATTCCGTCTGCCAACCCCTCCACGGCTTTCCTTTCCCTCGCCCTACCTTCTTGAGTTGCAACGCACTATAGCAGCCCAAACTAGAACTCACTGTAATTTTATAAGAGTTACCGCATTTCTAAATCCTATCCGAGAGGCTGCCAAACTCTTTTGCAAACAGTGAAAACGTGCGGTAAGATGTAATTTGGGATAGTAGAGTTTGTTCTCGAAGGGTTAGAAAAACTTTGATGGTGTTAAATAAATTCTGGGAAAGCTCCACGACCCAAAACAAGTAAAAACGCGCACAATTGTGTTTTCAATGTGTCTGCTTGATTGTTTAGCAAAACGAAACTTTCCTACGGCGTCACCGCACAGAACAGCAGGAGAAATATGCATGTTAGTTTTGGCATAATATTCACTGTGGCGTTTGCTCAAGAGCTATTTACTATTCAGCTGTAATAACTAGCATGATGGGAGAGTGGAACCTGGGGATTCTGAAATTGTGTTTAGTTTATGTACTTAAAAACACGATGAGGCACAGTGTAACATAACATGATGGGGCACCAAATTTTTAACACCGACCTCAAAGAAGCCGCCACAACCTTCCCTCCCTAGCGTTACCTAAAAAAAAAGGACGGGAAAGGACAACCTAACGTCACTTAGAACTCTCATTATGGATATATGTTGCACCTTTCCAAAAGTTCCGAAACCATTCCCGCGTGGCGCTGCTATTCGTGCAGTTTTCTCGATACGGATGACACAAACGCTGCTGAATTTACTTGGCGTTGTTCTTTCCCTACCTTAAGACAGCCGTCGTGTGCGCTGTGCTCAGATTCACATTGGACGAACGGCAAGTTATGAAACGGTCAATAGTATGAGGGGTTGAACCGGACCCGGTGACACAACTTCCATTTTTTATCATCAGGGCGTGTCAACACTCGACCTATTTTTATTATCTTTAATATTTTGTTTAATTTATAAAATATCTTGAATTTTTTTACAGTATGAGAGATCTCCCCATCCGGCGACCACAATATTCCTCGCTACGGAACTTGACTCGAGAATGCAAATCGTTCCAATATATCCGTGGCTCTCCTCCAAGTTAAATGGACGAGATAGCCTGATGAGGGCCACATCATTCTTGAAAAGTTGGGCATGGGCGTCATAATCCTCGTGAAAAATGAACTCGCTCGCCTGAAATGTAAAAACATCGTGCTCTAATCAATTGCACCTCTAGTTTATACTTAAAGCTTTTCAAAAAGCCATACAAATCAGCCTGGTCAAACTGGCCCCTGACCACAAGTATTCGATCGTATATTTGTTAGTGAAGACTAACAACATGGTCCAAGGAGATGTTCATAGAATCTCAAACGGCTGCATCCCCGCTGCTCAATTTTGTATCCATTCATTTGTGCAATAATACCTCGAAAGGCTTAGGACAGGGCGTTGTGCGGGTTATGAGCAAATTAAAAGCTTACGTGGTAAAAAAACGCACTTATAAGCAACAAATCGAATAACGATGAGACTGCTATGGCGAACGGCAGCTGGTGTAGATTTACCATTTTCTTGAACCACCTGAGACTGGGTGGAGAACTACAGGTTCTCCCGCGCATTAGCATAGAATCGACGACCAATTTAATCTATGGGCCACCAAATTTAATCCAAGGGCCACATAATTTAGTCCTTGTGCTACCCAATTTGATTCCGGGGTCAGTCAATTTATTCGACAGTATATATATGCACTTATTGTCTTTGGTGGTCGTCTTTTGCTTAGACATTTCGTAACATAGAATAATTGTTTATACAATTAGATTTTTGGGGGAACAACTGATTATTTGATCACTATTGTGATTACTTGGTGTAACAGTGCCACTCTTGACGAGGCTTAGTTGATATGTTGATTACTCGTTTTGTAATCTCAAGTCATTGCGGCGCGCACAAATTTATTTTAGCTGAATGGATGTTTTGTTTAACCTTTCTTATTACTCGACTCAACAAGGCTACGGTTCAGATGATAAAAGAACAATAGCAATTTATGATTACTCTTTTCATTACTTCGTTTATTATTGCTCCAATTGATCTATAATGAACTCAGTTGACATTATTATTTCTCTTGATTACTTCGAGTTACTTTTGACCCATTGGCCATAAATTCGAATTTTATTTATTTATTTATTTATTAATACTACTGTCTCCTATTTCAGGAGACGTGGTAGGAGTGGTTTACAACATATGCGTACACAAAAACAATAATAAAAAAAAAGCAGGTAACAAGCACAAGGATATTCGTTCTAGCTGATCCAAAAACACACAAACAGCGTTATCCAAAGACTATATTCATCGCAAAAAAAATAATAAATGAGCATCAGATACAAGAATCACAAAAATCTCGGAGTTTATTGAAGAAGGAGGACTCTGGTGATGCTGTTATTATATCGCCTGGCAGGGAGCTCCAGTCGTGAACAGTCGTTGGGAAAAAAGAGTACTTAATTGCATTAATCCGACAGTTGAATTCTTTGAGCGTTTTGCAATGATAACTTCGCATGGAATAATCTTGAGGTGCGGGTGAAATATTGCCACACTCGTCAGCGAGCGACCGCGCGCGTGGCCGAGTGGTTACCGTGCTTGACTGTCGTGCAGAAAGTCTGGGTTCGATCCCAGTTAGTGGAATGCTCTTTTATTTGTTGCGCGAAGTTGCGCGCTCTAATCGAGCACCTCGAAGGACGGGGGGGTACTGTCCCCCGTGTCTTCTCGAAAGCCCTGCCGACTTTCGTCCTCCGACAAGGTGTACTTTACAAGGAGAACTTCGGAGACAACAGCACACCATGGCTGCTGGTAATCCCCACCGACCTTAGAGCGGAGATCTTCCAAGCCTGTCACGACGACCCGACGTCCGGACATCTTGGTTACAGCCGTACGCTGGACCGAATTCGTGAAAGGTATTACTGGCCCAAGCTGCCGAAGATCGTTAACTTCTACACACGGTCCTGCCACGAGTGCCAGCGACGCAAGAAACCGCCGACGAAGCCGGCAGGTCTCTCGAGAAGACACGGGGGACGGTACCCCCTCGTCCTTCGAGGTGCTCGATTAGCGCGCGCAACTCAGGATCGTCTCTTTGACGTCGTGACATGTCGTCGGTGTTCACTGCACCTAGGAAGCACTCGTCGTCTTCGTCGTTGCTTCTGCCGGAAGGTGTTTGGATGGGGGCCCTGGACAGGCAGTCGGCGTCACTGTGCTTGCGGCCTGACTTGACGACCTCAGTCCCCCGAGCCTGCGTCCCGCCGAGAGTTCCGGTCGCCGTCACCGCGACGTCCAGCTTCGCCGATGCACCGACCACGACGTGAAAGCCTGTCCCCCCTCGCTCCTCGCCGGGGAAACTAGGCGCGGCAACCCCTGGAGGTGGAGTTGCCGAAGACGACCGACGCCAAGATCCTCCACGAACGTCGCGGGGCCCCCACTCGAACGCTACCAGAGACCAAAACGACACCGCTGCAGTGGTGTCCCATAACCTAAACGTCGTCATCGACGGCCACGACGCATCTGCACTCGTGGACACCGGAGCAGACTACTCAGTCTTGAGTGGGAGGCTCTCCCGCCGCCTTCGAAAAGTCACGACGCCGTGGGATGGACCTCAAATACGAACCGCCGGAGGGCACCTCATCACACCCATCGGGAGATGCACTGCTCGCGTTGAGATCCGCGGTGAAACGTGCCATGTGAAGTTCATCGTTCTACAAGACTGTTCCAGAGACGTTATTCTCGGCATGGACTTTCTGTGTGAATACGGCGCCGTCATCGACCTTGGCGAGAACAGATTGACGCTGCGCAAGCCCGTTCCGTCTTCAGAGAAACCTCAAACAGCGTCAGCCGCCGTCCGACTCGCTGCCGATCACGTGAACCTGCCGCCGCGATCAAGTGTTGTCGTACCCGTAGTGGCCGATGTAGCTACCTGCGGCGAAGTTGTTCTTGAAAGCAACTTTCCAGCGTGTCATGGACACCATACTGGCAGGACTGAAGTGGCAGAGCTGTCTCGTCTACCTCGATGACGTCGTAGTGTTTTCCAGCGACTTCGACGAGCACTTGCGACGACTCCGAGCAGTTCTCCAAGCCATACGGACCGCCGGACTCACCCTGAAGCCGTCAAAGTGTCGGTTCGCCTATGACGAACTGAAGTTTCTAGGCCACGTGGTTAGCAACGAAGGAGTTCGCCCCGACCCAGAGAAGACTCGCGCCGTCGCAGCATTTCCAGTACCGACAGACAAGAAGGCCGTGCGAAGGTTTCTTGGACTATGTGGCTACTATCGGCGCTTCATCCGGGATTTTGCAAGGATTTCCGCACCACTCACAAACCTCACAAAGGACGCCGAGAAGTTCGAATGGGCCGAGAAGCAGCAGCAGGCATTCGACGAGCTGAAGCGACGGCAGCAGACTCCTCCTGTTCTGGGACATTTCGATCAAGATGCGGAAACCGAAATTCACACGGACGCAAGTAACGCTGGACTTGGCGCGGTACTGGTTCAAGTGCAAGACGGCACCGAGCGAGTTATCGCCTACGCAAGTCGGACACTGTCCAAGGCGGAGAAAAATTACTCCACAACTGAGAAAGAATGCCTTGCTGTTGTCTGAGCAATCACGAAGTTGCGTTCGTATTTGTACGGGAGCCCGTTCCGTGTAGTCACGGACCACCACTCGCTCTGCTGGCTTGCGAACCTCAAGGACCCGTCAGGACGCCTCGCTCGATGGAGTCTACGACTACAAGAGTTCAACATGACTGTGGTCTACAAGTCAGGCCGCAAGCACAGCGACGCCGGCTGCCTGTTCAGAGCCCCCATCCAAACACCTTCCGGCAGAAGCAACGACGAAGACGACGAGCGCTTCCTAGGTGCAGTGAACACCGACGACATGTCACGACGTCAAAGAGACGATCCTGAGTTGCGCGCGCTAATCGAGCACCTCGAAGGACGAGGGGGTACTGTCCCCCGTGTCTTCTCGAGAGGCAGGTACTCGTCGATCTCGATAGGGCGTTCACCATGACGGGGGCGCGGGTCGTTCGGGTGGAACCCGCGTAGCCCGAGTCGTCGGTATGGGCATCGGCGGTAGGTGTGCTCCGCTTCCCCGCAATGGAAGCACAGAGGGCGTCGGTCGGGCGTTCGCCACACGTCGGTCTTGCGGGGTGCGCGAGGCTCCGGGCAGGCGTACTGGACCTGGTCGTCGTGGTGTCGGTCATGTTGCGGCGCAGGAGACTGACGTCGGGGCGGCGTGACATAGGTGCGGCGAGGAGGCGTAACTCAACGTCGGTGGTTCCGGAGCGGTGCTGACTTCTTCCCTGACAATCTCGGCGATTGAGGGGTCGCCCTCAATCGCCGAGATTGTCAGGGAAGAAGTCCAGCAAACGCTGCAGCCTGAGGTTCTCGTCAACATCGTCGAGAACATTCTCGTCAGATCGAGTTCTGAATGTTCTCGAACTCACGAGACCGTAATGAAAGAACAAATAAAAGAGCATTCCACTGACTGGGATCGAACCCAGACTTTCTGCACGACAGTCAAGCACGGTAACCACTCGGCCACGCGCGCGGTCGCTCGCTGACGAGCGTGGCAATATATTTAGAGATATCGATTTTGAATCGGTTGTTTAATAAATGAAATATAAACTTTATTCTCGTAAACATGCGTCTATGCTTTAGTAAGTTCACCCCAGAAAGGGCGTACAGTTCAGAGACCGGATATTTTCGCTGGAATTTATTATGAATGAAGCGTAAACTTTTTCTTTGAACATTTTCGAGGACGCTTATTTTGGTACTTGTAAACAGATCCCAAACCACCGAAGCGTATTCTAGGATAGGTGATATGAAAGTTTTATAGGCCGTCAATTTAACGTCGGAAGAGGCATGTTTTAAATTTCGTCTTAAGTACCATAACTTGGATAGTGCTTTGCGCGCAATAGACATGATATGAGTGTTCCAGCGTAGGTCATTCGATATAATGATACTCAAGTATTTATAAGAAGTAACTTCGGCTAGTGAAGTACTATTAATGGAATAATCGAAAGAAAGATGACTTAATTTACGAGTTATATGCACTCGAACACACTTCTTCACATTCAATCACATCTGCCACGAGTCGCACCAGTGCGCCATTTTGGACAAGCTGTCACGTGCCTGTGACGATTATTACGGGTGGAAGAAGAAAAGAAGCGGAAGGGAACGGGCGCGTTCCAGAGAACGGCGAGCGCGAGCAGAGAACGGCGAGCACGAGAGGAGAACGGCGGGCGCGAGAGGAGAAGCGGCAGTGAAAGCCAGGGTCGGGCCGCGACGCACGGCGACGACCAGAGCTCGGAGGGAGGACCAGCCGCTACGGACGGCGACGCCTGCTACGAGCAACTCCAGGGGGAGCACGAGACACCGGCTTCCGCATCATCACAGCAAGCGGCGACGCTCCGCAAGGCACCGGGGAAAGACTTGAACTTGAGGCAAGGGCTGTAGCGGGAACGGGCTATGAGTGTATTGACGTGACTTTATCTGCCCTCAGTGTTTTGCTTTTCTTATTGCTACTTCTTTGCCTATTGTTTTGCTTGTGACACGTTCCTTTCTTCCTTCTTGTAAATATATAATTTCAGTGTTTGATCCACTCATGGGCGTCGTTTCTCTCTTTTCCCGATTGACGATGACAATTTGGCGAGCCTGCCAGGATTCCATTAATCCACTAGCCTGATCTCGTTGGTCCGGAGGAGAGAGTTCGCGACCATGACTGGGTCCGGGGTTGTAGAGATTGATAAATTGATGGCGGCTGGGAGGGAACTAGGATACACTGGAGAGGAGCTGAAGGTCTGGGTTGAGAGGGAGAAAAATATTCAAAGAGAGGAAAGGCTGCAGGCACGGGAGGCGGCAAGAGAAGAGCACGCGGCGCAAGAACGCGCATGTCAAGCGGAATGTGTCCGACTGGATAAGGAGCGGGAAGTTCTACAACTCAGAATCGCGGTCCAGGAAAGAGGAAATCGCGAAGCGCGAGGGGAAAGAGGAGAAGGCGGTTCGACTGGACCAAGTCATAGCGCTAGTCCACACAAACTGATACCGCAGTATAATGAGAGACGCGACGACCTCGACGCGTATTTGCAGAGGTTTGAGCGTACGGCCACAGGCCTCGGATGGCCACAAGACAAGTGGGCAACCACTTTAAGTCTTTGTCTCACAGGAGAAGCCCTGACGGTGGTCGGTCGCATGACCCCTTCGGATGCGATGGATTATACAAAGATGAAACTGGCGCTGCTTCAAAGATTCCGGTATACAAAAGAAGGTTATCGCGAAAGATTTCGTGAGGCGAAGCCCGGAGATGGGAAAACAAGAAAACAGTTTGCAGCCAGGTTGACGGGGTATTTCGAAAGGTGGATCGAAGTGGCAGGAGTCGAGAAGACTTTCGAGGCGCTCCGGGACAGAATGCTAATGGAGCAGTTCATGACAACTTGCGCTAGTAAGTTGATGGTCTTTCTCAAAGAAAGAGACTGCTTGACCCTAGATGATTTGGCTGAAAAAGCCGACGTCTTTCTGGAAGCACAGACTCAGCCGAGCGCTTTAAAAGCGAAGGTAGAGGGACAAGACCCGAAAACCAGTGCAAGTACAGTCCCTAAAGCTTTCAGAGAGGGCACACGGAGGATCCTCCGATGCTTTTTATGCAATAAGGTAGGACACAAAGCCGAGAACTGCAGTGGTCGCAATCAACAATACAAACCATCGACATGTTGGCACTGCGGCCGGATGGGACACAAAGCCGACATATGCACTATGAGGGCTGGCGATAAACCACAAGCTTCTTGCCTGTGGACAGCCTCCGACGAAACGGCAGGCGAACCAGATGAGACCTACCTTACGTTAAAGAACGGCGACAAAATCCCAGTGGTTAACGCAGCTGTAGGGAGGCCACCCAAGTTTCTGGTGGAGAATATGCCTGTGGTCGAAGGCCGCATTGGCGAGAGAAGAGTTACGGTGCTTCGGGACACCGGCTGCAATACCGTAGTCGTAAGAAAGAACTTAGTGCCCGTTGGGTGCTACACTGGAAACTGTAGTCCCGTATATTTACTGGACCGAACAGTGAAATACTTACCTGAGGCGGAAATTGTGATCAACACACCCTTTCTGGCAGGAAAAGTTGTGGCGAAGTGCATTGACGATCCCCTATACGACTTAGTGCTTGGCAACGTTCCACAAGTGAGAGATCCCAACGATCCGAACCCATATTGGGATTCCGATCAACAACGAAGTGACGAGATGAAGACACCTACTGTCCAGGGGGTTGGCCAAAAGCTGGACAAGAGAGCCGAGGTACCAGAGAGGAAGGACCACAAAGAGGCCTCTCCGTACGACTCGGAAAACACGGACTTGGGACTGATAACTCCGCTTTCAAGTACCGCGGGAGTGGGAGAGTCGAGGAAGAATAAGAGCGGGAACAAAGCGGAACCTCCACTGAATGTGCCACAGGTACCGATTCTCGAAACGACAGTCGAGAAGCTCTCGACAGAACAAAGGAACGATGCGTCCTTAAGGAAATGTTTCGACAAGGTCGGAAAGGTGGCAAAGAAACACAAGTGTCGTACGAAGTATGAAATGGTGATAAAGAACAACCTGCTTTTTCGGAACTGTATATTTTCCACCGGGAGGAGTATAGAGCAGCTGGCTCTCCCAGCAAGATTCCGACCAACTGTTATGGCAATGGCACACGATGGTATCATGTCAGGCCACCGAGGCATGAAGAACACGCTCGCGTTAACGGCTGAAGAGTTCTTTTGGCCGGGCATGCAAAGTGACATCAAGAGGTACGTGCGTTCCTGCGATGTATGCCAGCGCACGGTGCCAAAAGGCAGAGTAGGCAAAGCGCCTCTAGGGACAATGCCGGCCATCGAGACACCATTCAAGAGAGTGCCGATCGGCATCATCGGGCCGATCAACCCAACGGCGAGTTCGGGCAACCGAAGAGCCTGTGCGGATAAGGCGACATGCGTTGCCATTTTCCGTCCAAGAGACAGTCGAAAAGGAGATTTCCGAAATGCTCCGACTGGGCGTTATTGAACGGTGCACGTCACCGTATAGTGCGCCTGTTGTAACTGTTAAAAAGAAAGACGGTTCTAACAGGCTTTGCGTTGATTGCAGGAAGTTAAACGACGTGCTTAAAGGGGTACTCCGCCGTTTTCTTCATAGTCCCCGATTTGCCTAAAAGCTTGCTAGACACACCAACAAACATCGCTGAACTAGTAACCCAAATATTTGGACAAAATAATGTTTTTTCGTGCAGTTACAGAATTTACAATTTTGGACCTCATCGTGTTTTTCAAAGTGAAAAGCTCTACGGGCCACATTGAAAAAGTGACGTCATGGTTGGGTAGGAGTTCACTCTTTGGGCTGTAGACTTTGTTCACATCTGATTACAAACAGTTTCATGGTGTCAAATGAATGCTTTGGAAGGTCGCTCCAGCCCCCGCGCAGCAGCACGATACAAATGCTCGGCATAGTTCAGATTTAGACTGCCTGCTCGAACTGCAATCCAGCCCAACCGTGACGTCAGGGCAATGAAAAGCGCGGGTATATTCGAATCTTTGTTTTGGCGTCGTTTTCATTTGCCGATTTCACAAAAACTATTCTGAATTTCGCGTTACTAAATAGCATACCGAAAAGAGTAACGGACGGCGATTTCGAATATATGGTTAGTTGGGGTTGCTCAAAATATCGCCGGAGTTCCCCTTTAAGGATGACGCAGAGCCGATTCCAAGGGCGGACGTCACCTTCGCTAACGTGGGCCGTAAGAAATTTTTCTCTAAGCTGGATCTAGCGAAGGGATACTGGCAGATCCCGATGGAGGATTTGGCCGAGGAGAAGACAGCGTTCTCGTCGAGTAGCGGACTTTACCAGTTTAGTTTCATGCCTTTCGGGCTCAAGACTGCCTCTGCTACCTCCACCAGACTGATGAGAAAGTTGCTTCATGGAATTCCGGAGGCTCATCATTACATCGATGACATTCTCATCGCCTAGGATACGTGGACGCAACACATAAGAACGTTGCAGACAGTTTTTGATCGGTTGCAAGAAGCTAACATCACGGCTGGGCCGAAGAAATGCGAGATCGCATTGACAAAGACGACCTTCCTCGGTCATGAGTTGGGCGGAGGACGAGTCGCACCCCACACGGAGATCCTTGGAAGGATACAAGACGCGCCAAGGCCGGTGACAAAACGTCAAGTGAAGTCGTTTCTCGGGCTGACCGGCTATTACCGCGATTTCGTTCCAAACTACGCGGACCTTGCTACACCACTGCTGGAGCTCACGAAGAGAGGAGAACGAAATCAAGTTGAATGGGGGTCAGCACAGGAGGAGTCGTTCGAGAGACTGAAGGACTGCTTATCGAGACCACCTATCCTGTTGGCGCCAGATCCCGACAAGGAATTCGTTTTGAGGACGGATGCATCTGATGCATGCCTGGGCGCAGTATTGCTCCAGGAAAGGGAAGGACTGCTGCATCCAGTGGGATATGCAAGCAGAACACTGGGAAAATCGGAGAAGAATTACGCCACCGTAGAGAAGGAGTGCCTGGCGATTGTTTGGGCCGTGGAGCGTTTAGGTTGTTCTTGTATGGCAGAAAATTTCGCATACAAACGGATCACCGAGCTTTGGAGTTTTTGAACAAAGCGAAGCACTCCAACAGTCGCATAATGCGATGGAGTTTATCATTGCAGGAACAGGACTTTCACATCGAATACATTAAGGGGAAAGACAATGTTGGAGCAGACTTCTTAAGTCGTCTAGAGATCTAAGCCGTCGGGGGATTTTTGTTCGTAATGGCAGGACACAGGGTTAATGAAACCCATTAGGATTTTTTTTTCGTTGAATTAGTTATGGACAAGAGTGTGTTGCCCAGGTGATTTGCACAAGCAATTATAGACGCGAGAGTGTAACCACGGTTTGTTTTTGTGATTTGGGCGATACTAAATTTTGGGATGTGGAAACGGCATACGTGCGTGAGTGCTAAGGAAAGTGTGGTGGTATTTGTGAATGTGCCGCGGTCACTACAGCAAGCCATCGAGGAGGTCGCCTTCGTGAAGAAACTTCATGGTGTGAAGTTCTCGAAGTGAGGGGGGTGTGTCACGTTCCTGTGACGATTATTACGGGTGGAAGAAGAAAAGAAGCGGAAGGGAACGGGCGCGTTCCAGAGAACGGCGAGCGCGAGCAGAGAACGGCGAGCATGAGAGGAGAACGGCGGGCGCGAGAGGAGAAGCGGCAGTGAAAGCCAGGGACGGGCCGCGACGCACGGCGACGACCAGAGCTCGGAGGGAGGACCAGCCGCTACGGACGGCGACGCCTGCTACGAGCAACTCCAGGGGGAGCACGAGACACCGGCTTCCGCATCATCACAGCAAGCGGGGACGCTCCGCAAGGCATCGGGGAAAGACTTGAACTTGAGGCAAGGACTGTAGCGGGAACGGGCTATGAGTGTATTGACGTGACTTTATCTGCCTTCAGTGTTTTGCTTTTCTTATTGCTAATTCTTTGCCTATTGTTTTGCTTCTGACACGTTCCTTTCTTCCTTCTTGTAGATATATAATTTCAGTGTTTGATCCACTCATGGGCGTCGTTTCTCTCTTTTCCCGATTGACGATGACACAAGCAGGTGTTTAGTAGAATCTGGTCACTTATTTCATTGACTTCTGTAAATAAAACCACATCGTCTGCAAACAGTCGAACACGTACTGGAATATTAGCGGTTAAATCGTTTATAAAAATTGAGAACAGTAATGGCCCCAGGACCGACCCTTGCGGAACACCCGATAAAACAGGGACTAATGATGATCCACTCGAGTTGATCTGTGCATACTGCTTTCTGTCCTGTAAGTAGTTCTCGATCCAGCGAATGATACCTTCGTCTTGAACAATTCATTTAAGTTTAAGGAGAAGTTTACTTTGTGATAGTCTATCAAAAGCTTTAAGGGATCTAGGAATATGACGTCAATTTGTTTGGATGGGTTTAGGATATTTGCGAAATCATGGACTGTTTCAAGTAACTGAGTCGTATTAGAAAGGCCATGACGGAAATCATGTTGATTTGAAAAGAAAAAATAATTTTTTTCTTAGTAACTCGCGAGGTGTTTAAAAACAATATGTTCTAGCAGTTTCGAACAGTAAGGAAGTAATGAAATAGGCCTTTAGTTTACCGGAAGTAGCAGGGAGCCAGTTTTATGAACGGGAATTACTTTTGCATATTTCCACTCAGCAGGAATGACAGATTCTGTTAAAGACCTTTGAAAAATAAGGTAAAGATATTTCGACCACCACTCAGCGTAGCGAATCAAAAATGAATTTGGAATACCGTCAGCACCAATGGCTTTCTTTGCTGGAAGATTAAGCAGAGCTGAGAATATTCCTTCTGTAGAGATAATGATATCAGGTAACGTTGATAAAGTGGACAGCTGATCAAAACAAGGCACGGTGCCGTTATCCGTAGTGAAGACAGACGCAAAATATTCGTTAAAACCTTCTGCGATAGCGCTATCATCGTCTACCAGATTGTCTGAAACGAAAAGCGTGGAAATCTTTTTTCGGGCCGGCGATAACGCCCTCCAGAATTTATCAGGCGATTCTTTCAAAAATGTTTGCAGAGTGATACTATTGAATCGAAACTTGGCGAGGCGAATCACTGCTTTAAGTTGTCTTCTCATTTCAGAGATAGGTAAACATTTGTTGCACTCCCTAACACGGTTAATTCTCCATTTCAAGTGCAGAATTTCACGAGTTATCCGCGGGTTATGCTTGCGTGCAACTTTAGTGCTCATCGGAACAAAACGGCGTAAACATTCAAGCACAACCTCCTTAAAAAAAGCCCTAAAGAACAACCGTCCGAACACATATTTAAAAACGTGTCAAGGGAAAGTTCTAGCGCGTCAATAATGGACTCATCCTCAGCCTTAGAGAAATTCAAAATAAGCTTGGGATTCTGTTTACGTGGTGATTGTTCAGTTCCAGAAGTAGAAATTTCAACCACCACCATCAGATGATCAGAAATTCCTTCCACTACGTTGCACTCATAGTTTCTTGCCGCAATCGCGTCGGATATGAACACAAGGTCGAGTGTGGAATTAGAGGACGCAGTAATACGTGTAGGGCCATTTACAATTTGAAGTAGATTATTATTGAACGCTATGTCAATTAGTAGGGAAGTATTGGGACAGTTCGTGGAATTGCTACTGAGTGATTCCCAATCAACTGAAGGCAAATTAAAATCACAAGTCATCAAAAAGAGCGGATGTTTTTGTTTAATTTTGTAAACAAAATCCGTAAGCACCTCAAGAAGGGATGGACATGCATTCGGAGGTCGGTAAACGACACCTATAACGATTGCGGGAGTAAAGCTATTTAATTTCAGCCACAGTGACTCAATTTCCAAAACTTCATCAAGTACTACAAAATTTAAATGATTTTTCAAGATTATGGCAACGCCACCGCGACGAGATTCTCGGTCATTCCGAAGTATGTTATATGAAGGAGGAATTATCTCGGAATCTGCGATTGCCTCGTGTAACCATGTCTCCGTCACGGTGACAACATCAGGATCATCGTCATGTAGCACGCATTCAAGATCAACAACTTCATTTACAAGACTTCTAGCGTTTACATTTATCAGTTTTAACTTTCTTGAACAAAAATCGTCATGTCACGGTGACAAATTACCTTCATCAGACTCTCGTGTTTTGTTTGGTCTAGAAACACAAACTCTGGTATCGTTTGCAGCGTTCCATTCATAAGTAAGACCGTTACTCTTCATTTTATTATATAGGAGGGTGACTTTATCTCCCTGTTCCCTGTTCTGGGCTGCGCTGTCCCATAACTTTTTGCGAAGTAGCCGGACTGGCTTGGAGTAGTCATCGGAAACAGAAATTCCGGTATTTTTTAGTTTTCAAGCATTTTTGAAGATACTTGTTTTTTCATTGAAATCACGAAGGTTCAGAAGGACAGGCCGTGGCTTAGTCCCCCTACTGTAACCCAGTCTGTGTATCCTTTCAATGGAGGTAACGGTTACATCCAGCATGCCATCGAAAACGTCAGTGCAAACCTTTTGCCTTAGTTGAACAGGGTTCTCCCGGGGGTCTTCGGGTATACCGTAAACAATTACATTATTGCGTCAGCTACGGTTTTCAAGGTCATCAACCTTCTTTTCCATTTGTGAAATTGCTGACGTCAAGGGGGAAACGGTGCTAGATAACTCAAACATTTTAGTTTCGTAATTTTCAAAAGATTTTGCCGTGCCTCTGACCTCGTCAATGGTCGCTTCGATAGTAGATAGCCCCTTGTTAATGCCATCAAACGACTCCTTTAGGCTTAGTTGTTCCTTCCGCATCTTCTTTATGTTCTTGGCAACCTCCTTCTGACTTTTTAGGGTCTCCTGTATGGCTTCCGTATTTGGGCCGGGGTTAGTTTCAACGTCCCCCGCTAAGAGTAACAACTGCACTGAATGAACACAATCCGAGAGGATACAGAGGAATGTGCCGGGGCATGGCAGCACTATGAGACAGACATCGTTACTTCTGAATTCATCGTAATGCATATACGTTATACTAACCTGCGTGATCAGGAAGAACAGTTTAGCCGTCATGCTCCGTGTTGTGCTGCCATGCCCACTGGCGAGATCTTGTGGGAGCAAGGCTTTTGTAGGCGAAGGCGCTGGTATCGGGAATGAAGGTGACGTCACGAAGCCACGTGGTCCGGGCACATCCTGGTGATAGAAGAATGCTGACGCAAGGTCTTGACGCCGCACTTGTGAAGTTGAACACGGACCAGATGCAGGATCGCGTCCAGCGAGTATCAGCAACAGCTGCGTGATCAGGAAGAACAGTTTAGCCGTCATGCTCCGTGTTGTGCTGCCATGCCCACTGGCGAGATCTTGTGGGAGCAAGGCTTTTGTAGGCGAAGGCGCTGGTATCGGGAATGAAGCGATGTCACGAAGCCACCCTATTGAAAATCGCTCTGAGGGGACTTCAGGAATTCTTTAAAGGGTGTGAAGGGGCCTTCAGGAATTCTTGTGATGTTTGAAACGTGAACAGATATTTCCTGGTGGGTTCGTTGGCCCCGTCAGAGGCTCTCCTGAAATGTCTGAAGTCCCCTTTACAATGCCTTGAAATGTCTGAAACCCTGTCAAGAACTTTTCTATTGGGGTCGGGAAAACCTTCAGGCTCCTTGAGATCTCTGTGGGGACACGGCCTAGGTGGAGAAAATACATGTCGCAGAATTAGAACATAGCTACGTATTGTTCACAAAGGGAAAGCAAATAATTATATGGAGAATGTCGATCGTATGTCTGTACGGTCAGTTTTTTTATTACTGCTCTTCTATCAAACACAACTGGGCTCCTCGACCCGTCTGTCAGTGGCCGGGTGTTCGGTCGCCAAGGGGGCTACGGGTTCGATCGCCCCATGTGGAGAATTGACAAGGCGCGGGCCGAGTGTTGTTGGCCGAGCGGCGTTTTGAGGAGAACAAGCTTTACTTGTTGCACTAATAATAATAAAAAGGGCAAGCCGAGAGCAGCGCGTTGCCCAAATTCAGGGACGCTGCGCTGGGGAGGTTCCGAGGGCGAAGCGGCAGCGACTCGTGCCGGGAACCGGTTTCCCCGCGGGGGACTGTCCCCAAAAAGGAAAAAAAGTAAATAAACAAAACTATTTTGCTTTTCACCAGAGTCGGAAGTCCTCTCTTTTTCGCCGTCGCCAAAAACACGAACAGGCAACTCAAATCCCCCCCCCCCCCCCTTTTACAATGCCTACACACACACACTGCGCTTCTCTCCCCCCGGCAATGGGGAGAGGGTGCAATACCGCCAGTTCCGGACAGCACGCTTCTCCAATGGTCGGCGGGAGAGAGTGGTGTGAGGAAGCCGAAGAAGTCAGGAGGCCGCTATAGCCATTTTCTTTCCGCTCGTGGGCGGTTTGTTTCTCACCGCCATGGAGATCTGGAACGCACCGTTTCCTACATCCAGAAAGGTAAGCGCTGCTTTGAGGGCTCGCCCCTTGGTCTGTTTTAATCCGTGCCGTTTCTTCCTTGGTTCCGCAGGTGAACCCCAGTTCGGCGTTGGCCGCCTTCAGCACCGCTCGAGCACCATAGTGTTCAGCGCATTCAAGGAGATGGTGGCCGGTGTCGGCCTACTCGCAGCAAGCCTGACAGTCGGGATCAGCGTTCAACCGCATGTAGTGCCTACGCACCGGGATCATGGCACTGTGGGTCCTGAGACGGCGGATGACGGCCGCTGTCCCGCCTTGTTCTTTGCGCCTCTTCGTCCGACCGGCCTCAGAAGAATCCAGCGAGCGAAAAATACGCCGAAGACGCCGCCCCGACGACATCGTGGACGAAACCGTGACTGTGCTCGGAATTTCTCAACGGTGACGGGATCTGCTTGCGAGTTCGTGGTTTTCGCTAAACGTGCTTACTGAGACTGTGTATGTGTACGTGAGGTGCACCTGCTCCGTTTATTAGCTGAACTACCGTACATCAGGAATTTACCCAACGGCATTGTGAGTACTTTGAAATATATTTTTCGTTGTGATAAAGAAGCTAGTTGTTCCTATTTTATATGATCTCTTTCGTCGACAGCTGCTTGCGCCCGGGTTTGAACAAGCGTTGGTTTTTATTGTCTTTTTGAGTGTTAATACGCATGTAAAACTCAATGTCCGCAATAAATTTTCGATAACGTTTTGAACTGAATTTTTGTCTATGGTTCACAGTCATTTGGGCGTCTAAAGGGTTGATGGGCTAAGGGGTTGGAGTTGAAGGGCTGCGGAGCTGGAGGGTTTCTTCTGAGGGGTATATCTGAAGGGTATTTTTGAAGGGTTTTGAAGGCCTGTGCGGTCCCATAATCCTTCAAGGCTGATGGGCCCTTTAGAATTATTTTCAATAGGGCACGTGGACCGGGCACATCCTGGTGATAAAAGAATGCTGACGCAAGGTCTTGACGCCGCACTTGTGAAGTTGAACACGGACCAGACACAGGATCGCGTCCAGCGAGTATCAGCAACAGCTGCGTGATCAGGAAGAACAGTTTAGCCGTCATGCTCCGTGTTGTGCTGCCATGCCCACTCAATTAAATGTCATTGTGATGGCTCTTCATTACTTTTAGCTAATCTTGAACGAATTAAATTTTTATGTGATGAATATTGACTTTTGATTACTTTGATACCTTAATATTAGTCTTGATTACTTCGGGTTACTTTCGATCCAAAGGACTTCAATTCGGCTTTATTGATATTGCAATGACTTGATTTTTTGGGCTCATATTTAACAAAAATCTTTTTATTTGCTCTATTGGCATCACAATTACTGGTTTGATTACTTTGATGTACTTTTGACCGAATGGACTTTAATTCGGCCTAATGGACATTTTGGCTACTCTTTTGATTACTTTGTGTTATTATGCCTACAAATGATAACTAATGAACTCAGTTGACATTATTATTACTCTTTTGATTACTTCGAGTTACTTTTAACCCAATGGACTTCAATTTGACCGAAAGAACATTGGGATGACTCTTTTTATTACTTTGAGCTTATCTTCGTACACACTTATTTATTATGAGCATAATGTATATTATGATATTTTCTGGTTACTTAAGTTAGCTTGACCCAATGGATTTGTCCTATTTCACAATTTGGTAACTCTTCTGATTACATTGACGTTAAATTGAACTAATTGGTCTTTTAAGAGCTCGATTTACATTTTTATTACTCTTTTGTCCCTATTAATCTTAACTGACGTTGTAATGATGCTTGATTATTTTCTGCTAATTTTCATCCAATTGATTTATTTCGGGCATAATTGACATGATGATTATTTTTTATTAACTATCAACCCAATGGGCTTTAAATCCGCCCAATTAGCATATTGGTGGCAATTTTAAGTATTTAGAGTTATTGCAACACCAATTTATCTGTCATGAGCTCAATTTGCATTGCAATTACTCTTGATTTTTTCGAGTTACTATTGACTGAGCGAACATTAATTCGTCTTAATTGACAGTTTGATGACTCTTGATTATTTTGAGATAATATCAAATCAATTGCGTTTCTTTGAGCTAAATTTGCATCATAATTATTCTTTAAAATGGTTTGAGCTGCTATTTACCCAGTATTTTGATTACTTTGGGTCATTATAAAGCCAATTCAATCATTATTTGCTATATTAACAATTTGATTACTTTTTCGATTACTTCTAGTTACTTTTGAGTTATTTTATACTTCACTTCACTTACCCCGGACACCAGAGGGCGGCGCCGGACCAGAAGTTCATCCATTGAGGCCTTCTCCTCGTCGGACTGCTCCCTTTGGTGTCCGCGATACATTCGAGGTAAACGATCTTTGATTACAATATTAATAGAAAAAAATGTAGAGCCCTTTCACTTCACGTGAAGATGGAGGACCACCGAAACTGTTTTAACGACGTCTAGGACGATGGCTAGAGGACGACGTCTAGGACGATGGCTAGAGGACGACGTCTAGGACGACCTCAAGGACGACTTCTAGGACGACCTCGAGAACGCCGCCTAGAGGACGACGTCTAAGACGACCTCAGGGACGACGTCTAGGGCGACCTCAAGAACAACCTGGAAGATGACGCCTGGAACAATGTCTAAGTGTCACGGGTGTGGAGCTGGGAAGAAAAGAAGAAAAGAAGATAAAAGAGGAAGAAGAGGATCGCAGGAAACGACGGGCAGGTGCGGCGGTTCTGACCCGTCGCTTGTTGAAACCGGCAACGCTCCGGCTGCTGAAGCCTCACAAAAACCGGCCCCGCTCCGGTTCCTGAGAACCCGGCAACGCTCCGTCTCCTGAAGCCTCACCGAAACCGGCCCGCTCCGGTTCCTGAGAGCCCAGCAACGCTACGGTTCCTGCAGCCACGAAGAGCCCGGCAATGCTCCGATCCCTGAGGCCACGACGAGCCCCGCAACGCTCCTGAAGCCCCGCCACGTCAGGCGTGAGTCGAACTTTTGTGGGGACTTGACCACGGGGACTCTGGTCTGCTTTGAACTTTTTCTTTTCTTTTTCTATTGTTTAATAACTACCTCCTGATTTCCTTTCATTATTTTAATATGCATGCACATGCCTTTATCTCACCTGGTCTTGTCTCAATCATGTCGCGTGTTGGACCGGGCGAACGTGACAATTGCAGGAACTGTAGCGTTGCTGGGCCCTCGGGAACCGGAACGGTGCCGGTTTTGGTGAGGCTTCAGGAGCCGGAGCGTTGCCGGGTTCTCAGGAACTGGAGCGGGGCCGGTTTCTGTGAGGCTTCAGTAGCCGGGGCGTTGCCGGTTTCAACAAGCAACGGGACAGAACAGCCGCACCTGCCCGTCGTTCCTCGCGATCCTCTTCTTCCTCTTTTATCTTCTTTTTCTTTTTTCTTCCCAGCTCCACACCCGTGACACTAAGACGACCTTCAGGACTACATCAAGGACGACGCCTAGGACGACGTCTAAGACGACCTCAAGAACGACCTCGACGACGACGTTTAGGACGACCTTTAGGACGATATCTAGGACGACGTCGAAGACGACGCCTAGATTGACCTCAGGGACGACGTCTAGGCGACCTCAAGGACGACGTCTAGGACGACTTTTAAGACGGACTTGAGAACGACACCTAGAGGACGTCGTCCGCTAGGTGTCGTTTTTAAGGTTGTTCTAAAAGTCGTCCTTGAGGTCATCTAGACGTCGTCTTTGAGGTCGTCCTAGTCGTCGTCCCAGAGGTTGTCCTCGAGGTCGGCCTAAAGTCATCCTTGAGGTCGTCCTCAAGGTCGTCTTTGAAGTCGTCCATGAGGTCGTCCTTGCCATTGTCCTTTAGGTCGTCCAAGACATCTTCCTTGAGGTCGTCCTAAACGTTGTCCTCGAGGTTTTCCTAGAAGCCGTCCTCGAGGTCGCCCTAGGCGTCATTTTTGAGTTTGTCCTAGCCGTCTTCCTTGAGGTCGTCTTAGACGTCGTCTATGAGATTGTCGTAGACGTTGTCCTTGAGGTCGTCCTAGACGTCGTCCTCCAGGTGACGTCCTTGAGGTCGTTCAAGGAGACAATAAGTGCATATACATATTGTGGAGTAAATTGACTGACCCCGGGATTAAATTGGGAAGCGCAAGGATTAAATTATGTGGCACTTGAATTAAATTGGGTACCACTTGCATTAAATTGGCTGTCGCTTAGATTTAAATGAGCGGGAAAACCTGTAGGAGAACCCAAAGTGGAAGGCGCAGGAAGAAAAAGACATAAAGCGTCACCTCCAAAATTTGAGACGGCACCTTCTGTCTTTCTTTTCCGGTCCCTTCCAATTTTTCTTCTTCTAGTTCTCCACCCAGTCTCAGGTGGTTTAAGAAAATGGTAAAAAAACAAATCGAAGATGCTTTACAAAAATAAAAAAGACGTAGAACATATTTTCCATTTACTAAAATTAAACACCGTTAGCATACCTGTCCAATATGTTTCTTCTGTTATTATGTGATTCATATACTTTTCAAGTGTAACTACGTAATTAGAAAAAAAGCCACCGATTTTATTTTTTCACATGTAGAAAATACTTTCGAGATGTGGTGCCGCATTCGTAGATGGTCCGTGCCTTAGATATGTCATATGCTCTATGATGAAAACAACTGGTCCGGTAATAATTCGTATATTTTTTATTATGCTATTATTCTTATAGCATAATGGTATAATATATAATATTAGTAACAAGTTCAGCAAGATTGGATGGTTATTTTCTGCAGGTAATGAGGCAAACTGGTCTCAAAGCGGCGGTTATGCATGCTTATAGGAAAAAAATGGCGGCTCTCCTGCTTACAAATCGAACTTGTTTGTAGGGTCCCGCATTCTTAAGACTTATAAATCCAGCCTGAACTCTGATTCCTTTGGGTATCGTTCTGCAATGCAAAATAGGGCGGTTAAATATCATCCCCGCTGTACTTATGAAGCAACAATGCTTACTTTTCGAGGCAGTGCGCAGCTGTCAGGATCATGTCTGCCGAAATAATAGATCCACCACACTTATGAGATTTTTGTGCCGTCTGAATAGATACCTGTAATTGGCAAGCATAAAGCAAAACCTCGATTACAGTAATGTACAAAGCAAACTTGAAACAACCGAGAGACGCCTAATAGATACCCGTCAGATGTTGAACTAGCTACGGGGGATTACGTGCTGAAGAGATTGTAGTGCCGCGCTATTCGACTCAGCCTGGAGAGGCTTGAGAAGATCATACCATGGCTGCACACGTGCTTGTTTACAGTTATTATAGGGTTGTTGATAGTTATATGGTCGTTTGCTTGTTCAGACATAGGAGGATATAGTTTTACCGGCGCCGTGAGCATGAGCTTAGATAATAAAGGCGACAACGAGTGCAGTATCGGCGGTAGAAGAGTTGAGGCAAATCCTATTTAAGTGTTCCTAAATGTGGAAAAAGAAACGGGCTGAGTCACATAGTTTCGATCATTTGACTTTCCTCCGCATGGTATCCCTCACAGCATGCCAAAAAGTACCTAAATTGTCCCAGGTTTTGCAATCAATGAGGGCCTGACTTGCGCATAATAAGGTTGTGGTCCATGGCCTTAGTTCATGACAAAGTAGTTTGGCTTTCTGATGGCTTTTCCCGTGTTCGCTACCTAATTGCCGAGTTTCAAATTACGCCACGCGTATCAGTCAAACATTCCGCAGTGAAGCCGAATGCTGTCACTTGTTTAGGAATTTAGCCTCCAAGTTGCCAATGGAAGCCCAACCAGTAATTAAGCCTAATTTCGCGTCATCATCAGATGCTATATACGAAAAAAAAAACACAAAAAAACAGCGGCACAAACGCCAAGAATGCGTTCGGCAATTGGCGACATGTAGTTAAAGTCAACGAATCACACTTTTTATTGTTTCATCCTCGCCATGCAGCATTTCCTTCCTTCAGTTTGTTTTCTTGTTAGCCGGTATACAAATCTAAAACTTATGGCTAGAATGAATCTTTCTTAGTAGTCCTTAAATTTTGCTAATGTGTCCGTGGTATTGTTCACAGGTCATGTGCACGTTCACCTTGAGCATCAGCATTGCCTTGATATTGCCACTTGAAGCTGCGTCTTCTCTGCAGTCCATACCTTGTTCATCAGCGAGAACATCCCCTCCACTGGTGCATTCGTACCTGGCAAACACATGCGATACTCGATGATTGCCTTCATGTTGCCGCAAAGCACATCATTTCTTTCGAAATGCTGGAGCACTTTCACCCACCGTTCTCCACCCGGTTTCTTCTGGCTCTTCCATTCGTCCAACTTTTTGGCCGTGACATAACGCGAAACGTTGCATGCCTCATCAAATAAAGCGTTCTCCTCAAGGCGGACGTGGCTGAACTCTGAAGTTGTGACTTGCGCACTTTTCTGAACATCGTCCCAAAGTGGTGCTGTGTCGAGAGAGGCCCAGGAGAGACCGCTGATCTCATGAAACTGGTTGTACCATCGCTCGATGTATGACATGCATGTCTGATAGAAATTTCTCACAACTTCTGTTACCGATCCTCTTCAAACTTCTCCTTGTTCCTCAAGCGTAGTAATCACGGAGCGCACGCTTGAGGGAAAAAATCCCCGCTGAAGTATGTCCTGGACTTTAGTCTGCAGCTGGTTTAGGGCTTTGTGGGCTTCGATGGCAGCCTTCGAGTCTCCTTCGATCTGCACCACAGTCGCTTGAAACATGGCAGCTTGGCTGCACAGGAAGTTGTGGGATTCTAGTTTACCCCAAAGTCCTCAGTGAGGCAAATACCCACTCCGTAACTCGTCGGTTGCAATAAAGCGGGTTTCGACTTACCTTGCTGATCGCTGTGAGGCAACACCCACTCCGTAGGTCGCTGCTATGGCGGCTACGGCCGGGTCCGTCCGTTGCCTGCCGTTAGGCTCCGATGGACGGGAGACCACACGAAACACAGGGATATCGTAGAAACGTGTTTATTAGGCTTACGCCACACGCTTTGCGCCCGTAGGCGGAACAAAAGAGAAATGAAGTTGGCGCTGCCTTAATTGACAGAATCACCAGGAGAAAGGTCCGCGCTGCCTTAACTGGCAGGATCACGGAAAAGGGGGAACTTTAAAATAACGATGAATGCTCCGTCGAGCGTAGCCCCCCCTAACCAAGAGCCCCGGCCACAGGTGGGTGGCCGGCTTATGTAGCCTGCGGGAAATAGACGCGCCCGGGGAGGCCAGTAGAAGGTCACTCGAAAACGGGACGCGTCCATAATCACTCCCAAGGGTGTGCCGATGGCGCGTTCACCCAGAAAGGGCAAGGGAGAGCCGGCCCCTTCGGGGAATTCGGCCTCGTGGTTCCTTGTATCCGGGAGGCCGACGCCATTGGCGACGACGACTCCCACGGCCTGCTTGAAGCTAGGCCTAGATAGGGATAGAGGGAGCCCTATGGTTCCCACACTCCCCCCTTCTTAAGGCTTAGGTAGGACTAGAAATAAAACAAAACGTCCTACCAGCTCTCAAAACAAAAAGAACTTAGAAAAAAAAACGACCGCGTCCGGTACCTTGACGCTGCCCCGCGGGCGTTAGAGGAGGACGTCCTCCTCGTCGTGCAGCAACTGCACCATGTCGGCGCCGAGGTCCATTAGGCCCAGGTTCTCCGCCGGTAGAGGTGGGGGGCCCGCCTCAACGGCCGGTCCGGCCAGGAGGTCCTGGGCCTCCGGAGGTCCGCGCTGGTCCGCCGGGTGCAGGTGCAGCAGGACGACGGGGTCCGCCGCGACTCGAAGCCGAGGAGCCCTGGCCATGATGGCCGCCGCGAACGGGGGGTCCCGCTCCATCCGCGCCAGCACCAGGGCCAGCGCGTTGGCGCCCCGGAGACCCGCCTCGGTGAGCCGCTCCGCGTGGCTCAGTGATCGCAGGTGGGCCCGGTGGACGAAGAGGGAGCCGCAGCCGCGGCAGAAACGGGACCCCGGAGGGGGCTCCAGGCAGGCCCCCCCGGCCGCCTCATCGATGTCGGAAACAGTCCTGCCGCGGAACGGCTCCTACACCTGCGCCTCCGCCGGTCTCCTGGGCACCCGAGGTTGCTCCTCCCAGGGGGCCGCCGAGACAAAAAACTGGGGTGGCTCCTGGCCCTCCTGGTACGTCCAGGTGGTCACGGTCCTTGTCTCCACCGGCGGCACCCCATGGGAAGAACGGGACCGACTGCCGTTCCGGTGGGGCGCACGATCCCACCGCTCTCCACGGCGACCTGGGGCTCGCATCCTTTGGGGGTGGGCAGACATGGCAGGACGGAACAAGAAGACGACTGACCTTTTGGTCGACTGTCGTCTTCGAGGAAAACTCCTCTCGTGTTCCCTGGTGGGCGAGATTAGAGCATCGGGCGACAAACCTGACCAATGGGCGGTGGCCTACCCTTTCCCTCAGATGCCGTATGTAGGGGAATCCCCGTTCGGGATGATCCGGGAGCGAACGGGGTGGCCTTGTATCTAGGTCACGGCTTGGCAACAATGGTGGCTGACGCGTTCGCGAAGGCAGCTGGTGCATTCTTTGCCCTGGCGCTTCCCTTAGTGTGACATTTCGCCACTTATTGGGACTACCTTTGCGAAAACTCCGGATATTAGTTTCTCCGAGTTCGCAGATTGTAGCGGGGCGCCTCGTTTTTGCCGTCGTCTCGCGTTTCGCGTGCATTCTTGCGCAAGAGTGGCTTTGGGTTTTGCTGCTCGTTTTCCCTTCTGTGGTAGGGTTTGAGATCGCAAATATGCACTGGCCCTCCGACTTTTCGTGACTCTTGGTCGGTCAGCTTGTACACGAGCGGTGAAAGTATTTCTCGCACTTCGTACGGGCCCAGCCACTTTGGTGCCAGCGAAGCAGAAAAGCCTTTGCTGGCATCGCTCAAAACGTGGTTTCGTCTGAGCACGAGATCGCCTACTTTGTAGCGGAGATCTCGGCGAGAGCGATCGTACTGAGCCTTTTGTTTAGCTCGCGCTACCCCGAGATTGCGACGGGCCTCCGAGAAGGCTTCCGTCATCCGAGTCTGTAGCGAGCGCGCGTGTTCAGTCTGTGTCGACTGCGCGTCGTTTGCCCCGGCGTTCGCCCTTAGGACACGGTCCATGGGATTCGCCAACTCTCTTCCGAATGTGAGGAAGGCGGGGGTGAAGCCTGTCGAACGATTGACAGTGGAACGGAGAGCAAACCCAATTTCAGGAATGTATGCGTCCCAGTCGCGGTGCTTTTCGGCAAATGCTGCCAGCATAGGTTTGATGTTTCTGTTGCATCGCTCCGTGATGTTCGCCTGTGGGTGGTAGGGTGTGGTTGTTTTGTGCTTGATGCCCAGGGCTTTGCAAGCGTCCACAAATACCTTCCCGACGAAGTAGCTTGCTCGATCTGTTAGGAGAGCTTCCGGGAACCCGCATCGGGTGAATACCTCCATGAGCTTCTCCATGATCGCTCGGGCTGTCAGCTTTCGTAGTGGGAAAAGTTCTACCCATTTGCTGAAGTGATCCGTGACAACCAACAAATATTGGTGTCCTTTGGGGCTCCTCGGCAAAGGGCCGACCACGTCGCAAGCCGCCAAAGACCATGGTTCTTGGCTGTGGGTCGGCTGCATTAGGCCCGGAGGTTTGCCGCCTCTTGGTTTGAAGCTTTGGCAAGTGTGGCACGTGCGGGCGTAGCGGAATACGTCCCTTTTCATGCCCGGCCAGGTTGCGATGTGACATAACTTTGTGTAAGTCTTGGAGCCGCTCGCATGTCCGGCCAAGTGCGAGTCGTGATAGTAACGCATTACTGCGCACCTCAGACTTTTTGGCACTACCACCTTGAACACATTATCTGTGTCCTTCTCAGATGGGATATACTTCAGCAGGAGCCCATCGGCGTTCAGCAGAAATTGATCCAACGTGTCAGTACCAGTACCAGATACATCCCGACACTCGGCGTTTACTGCAATACCAGCAGTCGTACGCCCGGCGGACGCACCGCCCGACTCCACGGAGTCCGACTCACTCGAGAGTCCGTCGATCACCTTTCGACAAAACGGATCATTCTGCTGAGCTTTCAGTAGCTCTTCTTTGCTGAACACGATCCCCACTGCGCTCACTGCGTCTACGTGGTTCACGCTCTCGTCCGAGGAGGTCAGTGGTGCTGCCTCCTTTTGGGACTGAATTTCGGCTTCGCCGGGCATTGCGTGTGCCGTTGGCTCGGCCAGGCTCCCCGCGGAAAGATTTGCGCAGTCTACGGGGGCTCGCGACAGTGCGTCGGCCACAACGTTTGTGCTGCCTTTCCGGTACCGCACGACATAGTCGTATTTTTGCAGTAGCAAAGCCCATCTCGCCAACCGCCTTGCGGGTTCGCGAAGTCTTGACAGCCATATTAGGCTCTGGTGATCCGTTTCGATCGTGAATGTGGTCCCGTCGACATAAATGTCGAAGCGCTTTAAGGCAAATACAATAGCCAAGCACTCTTGTTCGCAGGTGCTGTAGTTCACCTCTGCCGGCACGAGCGAGCGGCTAGCGAAAGCCACGGGACGAAGCACACCTTCGTGCTCTTGGAGCAGGACCGCTCCCAAGCCCAGTTTGCTCGCGTCCGTTTGGATCACGAAAGGCTTGTTCAAGTCGGGAAGCTTTAGTTCCGCGGTGTCCGCGAGTGCTTTCGAAGTACAGCGGAAAGCTGCCTCCTGCTCGGGACCCCAACTCCAGCTCACGGCTTTTCTGAGTAGCCGCGTTAGTGGCGCTTGGAGGGAGGCGCAGTTCGGGATGAATTGGCGATAAAAATTCACCATTCCCAAATAGCGACGGAGTGAGCTTACGTCCGTTGGTGCGGGGAACTCCCGGATAGCTTCTAGCTTCTCGGCGTTTGGCGCAATGCGTCCGCAATCGAGTGTGAAGCCGAGCAAGTTGATTCGGGTTTCGGCTATTTGAGCCTTTTCCGGGTTCAGCGTGATTCCCGCGGCTTTTAGCCGGTCGAACACATCCTTCAGGTCTCTGAGATGATCTTCGAAGGTGTTCGAGTAGACGACAATGTCGTCGAGATAGGCCATTGCATGTTTCCATTTGGCTTCTCCCAGTATGCGGTCGATCAACCGCTGGAACGTCATGGGCGCTCCGCACAGACCGAAGGGCATTCTTGTGAATTCGAAAAGCCCGCGGTGACAAACAAAGGCCGTTTTCGCCTCGTCACCCCTCTCCATTTGAACTTGGAGGTAGCCTCGGCTGGCGTCTAAGGTTGTAAAATACCGTGCGCTGCCGAGGTTGGACAGGATCGAGTCAATGCTTGGTAGCGGATATGCGTCTTTCCGCGTGACGTCATTTAGACGGCGATAGTCGATGCACAGACGTGAAGTGCCGTCCTTCTTTGGGACCAACACGACGGGGAATCCCCAGGGACTGTTTGACCGCCGGACAACTCCGGTGTCGATCATTTCGTCCAGTGCAACGTCAATGGCTTTTCGTTTAGCCAAACTAACGGGTCGTGCGTTTTGCCTCCGAGGGAGCGCATCGCCCGTGTCGATCCGGTGTCGCACTACATTGGTGCACCCGGGTCGATCTGTGAACATCTTGTCATAATGTCGTAACAATGCCGACAGACGGGCTTTTTCTTGCCCTGACACGCTGCATGACTCAGTCAGCAGGGGGTGCGTTATCTCCGACGCTACGGCGCTCGCTTGCAACCGCGTCGGAGAGGGTTCACCTTGGGAAGCTGTTGCCTCGTTTAGGCTGCTGCTGCCTGCCCCATTAACCAGCGGTTTTTCTGGGGTTGGGGGTTCGCAGAAAGGTTTCAGAGGAGCGAAGGTGCCCTCTCGGTAGCCACCGCTACTCACGTCGATCACGATCCCTGTTTTGGAGAGAAAATCTCTGCCCAGGATGATCGGAACGGAAAGACTGGGGAGATGAACGAAGCGTTGCCGTCTTGCTCGATTCTCCCATCTCGCAACCAACCGGACGGTACCGCTTGAATGTGCGGTGCCGCACGCGAGTCGAAAGGTCGTGCTTCCCTCCCTCATTCGGACAGAGTTTTGCCGGAGGTGGGTCAACACTTCGTCACCGAAAAGCGATGCGCTTGCGCCCGTGTCGAGCAGCGCCTTGAACGTCCGACCAACGATCGTCAACGCTATGAATGGCGTTGGCGTGCCTGTCGGAAAGCCTATTCTGTAGGCGGACGGCAAAAGAGTATCTTGCTCCGTGCCGTTTAGAGCCACCGGGTTGGTTATCGGTGGCTTTGCTCGTTTCCCGACTGTTGGAAACCGGGGTTCTGCCGTTCTGGGCATTGTCGAACCAGGTGGTCGGCGCTGTTGCAGCGAAAGCAGCGTGGTTGCGCAACCCTTCTCGAGTCGCGTAGCACGTTCTGCTGCGCGCCGGACCTTTCGTCCTGTGCATTTGGACGCATTGGCCGCGTTTGCTCCCGGGGCGTCGGTAACTCTTGTCTGTTCCGATCTCGCCTTTGCCACTGCGGCGCGGGTTCTGCTGTTCGCCTCTCGTAAGAGTATGGGTCGAGCGCACGATCGGAGATGTCGTACGTGTTTCGACCCGGTCCGTCGGCGTAGTGGGCAGCTTCGTGCCTCCTGTTTCGGGGCGCCGTTACCCCATTCCATGCGCAGCGCGGCTCAAGTGCCGATGACGCAGGCGGCGGAGGTCGGTACGCTCGGGCGGCTAGAATGTCTCCCTGGATCCGCCGAGCTTCCGAGGCTAGTTCGTTCAGGTCGCGGAAGCGACTGCCTCGGAGGTACGCCGCAAAAGTCGGGTGCGCCTGTCGAATGACGCGCTCTACCCGCTCTGCATGTGGCGCGGAGGGTTCTGCTAGCTCGAAGAGCTCTTGCATCGCCCTTACGAACTCCAACAGTGACTCGTCTGGGTGCTGGGTCCGTTGCTCGAGCTCTCTCCTCATCCTGCGCTCGTAGTCAGCGGGGAGGAATTCCTGGCGAAAAGCCTTTCGGAACTGCTCGATAGTCAGCAGCTGGTTTCCGGTTAGACGGAACCATCGCGCTGCTTGGTCCACCAACGAGATTGGCAGGATGCGTTCCAGTATCTCGTTGTCCGACATTCCCATGGCCTTTTGATAACTTTTCAGGTCCTCGAGGAAGTCCGTGGCGCTCATTCGGTCTCCGTATCCTCGGTATGTCGGGATAGGGATTCTGACCGGTGGCCGCGTGGGCGGCGGGGGCCTCGTCGCTGCTTGCAACGCTCCCGTCAAACTCTCGATAACTCGTGCTGCGTTATCTAGCAGTGGCTGGTACGAGTTTAGCGCATTTTCTCTTTGATGAGATACGCTTTCGGCTGGCGAGCTGTACACTGGCTGTGGGCCGCCGCGTGCCGCCGTGTGTCCCGTTGCGCATAAAGCCGCTGAGCTGGGCCATTGCTCGCAGACGGCGGCAGTGTCTTCCGTTTGTGCGGAAGCTGCAGGCCAGTCTGGGGTGAGAAGGTCATCGCAGTAAGAGGCTGTATTTGCCTGTTGCATCGCCGCGCTTTGTGCGAGCGCGGAGTGGCCCTCGACAAGCGCAGGTGCGCTTCGCTCAGCAGAGTGGGCTGGCGCGTCGCGGAGGGGGATGCCTCGGGCGCATTCCGGACATGTTGGGTCGCCTCCGCTTAGAAGCAAGCTCGGCTCAAAAGACACTGCATTGTGTCCGTGCGTGGCTGACGTGGCCACTAAGCCGTTGGGTGGCGTCGGGTTTCGGGCGTTCGCCTCTCCCTCCGTCCACGAAGTCCAAGGCCGGAAATTGGCCTGGTTCGCTGTCATTGCGAACGTGCTGCTTTGTTTGCAGACACCGGACGGGCCGCACGTTGGGGCGCCAGTTGTGGGATTCTAGTTTACCCCAAAGTCCTCAGTGAGGCAAATACCCACTCCGTAACTCGTCGGTTGCAATAAAGCGGGTTTCGACTTACCTTGCTGATCGCTGTGAGGCAACACCCACTCCGTAGGTCGCTGCTATGGCGGCTACGGCCGGGTCCGTCCGTTGCCTGCCGTTAGGCTCCGATGGACGGGAGACCACACGAAACACAGGGATATCGTAGAAACGTGTTTATTAGGCTTACGCCACACGCTTTGCGCCCGTAGGCGGAACAAAAGAGAAATGAAGTTGGCGCTGCCTTAATTGACAGAATCACCAGGAGAAAGGTCCGCGCTGCCTTAACTGGCAGGATCACGGAAAAGGGGGAACTTTAAAATAACGATGAATGCTCCGTCGAGCGTAGCCCCCCCTAACCAAGAGCCCCGGCCACAGGTGGGTGGCCGGCTTATGTAGCCTGCGGGAAATAGACGCGCCCGGGGAGGCCAGTAGAAGGTCACTCGAAAACGGGACGCGTCCATAATCACTCCCAAGGGTGTGCCGATGGCGCGTTCACCCAGAAAGGGCAAGGGAGAGCCGGCCCCTTCGGGGAATTCGGCCTCGTGGTTCCTTGTATCCGGGAGGCCGACGCCATTGGCGACGACGACTCCCACGGCCTGCTTGAAGCTAGGCCTAGATAGGGATAGAGGGAGCCCCATGGTTCCCACAAAGTAGAGCCAGAGCTCTCCGCATGCATCTTCAAAAATGTCTTGATCAAAGAAGGGCTCTTGTCTGCCGACAAAAAGAACGACTTCAAAGCAGGAAAGAGTTTCAGCACCCTCTCCACAGCTGGCATCAATGCCAACCACACTGCAGCCCAGGAGCCGCTGGTACTCCACTGGTGCGAAGTCGCAAAACTCCTTGAGCGACTCTACCCTGACTGTATAGATGTAAAAGTATGAATATATCTTGACGATCACAGCTTCAATGTCAATTGGGAGGCCGTCAGTTGCAGTCTGGATGGTGTTGTGGACTATGTGCGGTGCACAGCCAACCCCAATGAACTTGTGAGTTAAAGCGTCTTGAATTCTTGCGAAGACGTTGTTCTTTCCTTTCCGTGCGGCACCACCAAAGTTGCAGTTGGTATTGTCGGCGCTGAAAGCAATCAGCTTCGATGTGATGTCGTTGACTTCCAGTGGGTGCTTATGATGTACTGGCTCAACATGATCGAAGTCTCACCTGGCAATGTTTCGATCTCGAGGAGCTTCGTTTGCACTCTAGCAGCAGAGCTGAAGTAGCGAATCATTATTGGAAACACTTTCAGATCGATCCTTGTGGTTCGACGCATCACAGAAGACAAAGATGAACTGAGCGTCCTCGAGGTCGGCCTTCAACTCTTCTACTGCAGAAGGACCGTGCACGTTCAAGGCAACCGCTTCGGCTTTCGTGCGCGCACAGGCAAACATTTCGTCGAAAAGTTTCTGCAGAAGTTTTGAGGTGCAGTCTATTGACCGAAAACTTTGGTTGTGGACAACCATGTGGAATGCGAACACACCCTCAAAAGCGGCGAGTTTTAACTCCTTGTCCCCGGCGTGTTCCAGCCTGAAGAACTTCGTCAGTGCACTGGAAGAGGCAGCAGCTGACAGGCTCCGCTTTTGCTTCTCGGTGCTGATATGTTTCACAATATCAGAACGTCCACTGTGGGCGATAGAAAAGTCACCTCCGGATTTATCGAAGCAAACATCGGACTCCGACCTTGTCTTTTAAATGAACGGGAACTCCTTCCCCAGCACCTCTTTAAACTTGCACTTCCGCTTAGGCATTGTCGTTTATCGCGCGATAACTGGCATGAAAAACAAAGACCGTGTGCTGGCGTCGAACCACCGTAATCAAACTCGTTGAGCGCGACCAACCGACAACGTCTGCGCGTGGCGTATGCAGCCATGGAGGCGGTGCGGGGTCGAACGGGGTTGTGGGGCGAAAGCGATCTGAAAAGCGTGCTACAAAACTCCATTTTTTTTAACTCAGCGCTGCCGTCACCGGGCTTCCCTGTCTCTTCGATGCCTCCTCCTCTCCGCGTTTTCCTTTCTTTCCCCTGGTAAGAAAAAAAACAACGAAGATAACACGAAGGAAAAATCTATCAATGTAACCCTGTTTGGCAGTCAATGTTTTCTATTGGACCGCTGACTGTGCCTGACTCTACGTCAAGCATGTCTGATTGGCCAACAAGTTACCTCTGACCGACAGTCAAACTCCAGTCAGACACCGCTTGTCGGCTTTCTGATGGTTTCCTGGTGGCAGTCGGCCGCCGCGAAATGCCATCAAGATGTCTTAGTGGCGATTCTGATTGCACATCGATTGTCTCTGACTGTACGTCAAAAAGCTTTGACGTGCAGACAGATGTTCGCCCTATTGAAAATTCCATCAAGGTACGCAATTTCGGACACTCACTGCAAGTCAGCAGCTTGGTGGAACGTGCCCTGATGGTCCACCAGATGACGTCTGACTGCCACTGCCAAGGGAATTTAATCAACAAGGGCAGCATTTATATAAGAGTAAAGCTATACGCACTCATAAATATCGCCAAATGCCTCGACAAAACAAAATGTTCGAGAAAAAGAAAGAAAAAAAAAGCACGTCCACCGCGGATCGAATTCGCGTCCACTTGCGTACAAAGCGGACACCTTAACCCCTAAGCTATGCCATCATTTTGTTTTTCTTTATTCGCCCTAAGCTATGCCATCGCTTACGAAACTCGATTTGACCATTCGTTTTATACGAGTTTAGCAGAGTGTGTATAGCCATTTCCGCCCGAGGTGCACTCCGGAGTGCGTATAGCTTTACTCTTTATATAAAGCTCGAATTCCGAGGTGGCAATCTTGGATGGCTATGAAACGGTTCACAAGCCGAGGTGGCCATCTTGCATGGCTGTGAAACGGTTCAGAAACCCTTAAAATGAATGTAGTTCATGACATCAAAAATCAGGAAAAGTGTGTACCCGTCCTTTATTTTTTTCCCCCTTTTGAAATTTGCGTTTTTCGGGCAAAAGGGACATTCGTTTACAAACGGGACCACATTCACCGTAAGCATGTTTCAAAGAAACGCCCTCGATGTCTGAACCTTTCGGGACGACCGTATACACTTTAATTAAAAAAACCTATGCGACTGCGTTGAATCTAGAGAGCAAGCATGCATGCTGCGACAGACAGCCCTGTCTTCCACGGACGAACGCGAGCAGTAGACACGTCTGAACTACGCTCGCGGATGCTTTTTGTCTGCACTCTTCATGAAACACTAATAATGAGCTGCGACACAGCGGTAAGGCCAATAGCCCATGCCAGATAAAAGGATATAAACTTTCTAGCCCAAACCTCTCGGACCGAGTCAGGAGCATTTTAGTATTGCAGCGCGAGATTTCGACAATGAGCGCATCGCTCTAAAGAATGCTTCGGCTGAAAATCCAGTTGAGCCTTCAGCATGTTATGCAAAGCACTCATACATCACTCGCCGTACTTCAGTTCTACTCACCTGCCATGTAGAGTACTTTCGCGTCGTAGAACTATCCTTTCGTTCACACGTCTCCGCCCCAGTAGACCGGGTACACCTTGTCTTCAACTACACCGCTAAAGTCCCTTACGTCGGAACTCACAACACGCTGAGTCTTATCGAGTAGAAATTCTACTAAAACATAAGTCATTGTAGAGCCCGGGCAGGATTGACAGGTTGGAGCAAGCGGGCAAACAAATCGAGTCGAGAGCGATTATTCATGGCAGCTCGGCGAAGCCTCTATTGGCCAAGCAGAAGTGGCGTGTTCGGCGGTTTGGTGGGCTTCTGATCAAGGTTGCCGGTCGGTTGCGCGTCATATCTCTAACATCAGCGGTTTTATGGGCTCAAGTCCCGAAATCGTTTTCTCGTGTATAGATTATTTTTCATATTCATAAATTTGACGAAATAGTGGTATCCGAAAGAACTTTACGTCCTTTGACCGTACGTCTGTCTGCACGTCAAAGCTTTTTGACGTACAGTCAGAGACAATCGATGTACAGTCAGAACCGCCACCAAGACATCTTGATTGCATTTCGCGGCGGCCGACTGCCACCAGGAAACCATCAGAAAGCCGACGAGCGGAGTCTGACTGGAGTTTGACTGTCGGTCAGACAAACTTGTGGGCCAATCAGACATGCTTGACGTACAGTCAGGCACAGTCAGTGGTCCACTAGAAAACACTGACTGCCAAACAGGGTTACATTGATGGATTTTTCCTTCGGGCGGTCAAAGGACGTAATGTTCGTTCGGATACCACTATTTCGTCATATCTATGAATGCGAAGAATAATCTATGCACGAGAAAACGATTTCGGGACGTGAGCCCATAAAACCGCTGATGTTAGAGATATGACACGCAACCGACCGAAAACTTTGATCAGAAGCCCGTTGAAACGCCGAACACGCCACTTTTGCTTCGCCCATAGCAGGGCTGGGCAGTACCGCGATACAAATGTATCGCGATGGTATTTCAGAAATACATTTCGTATCTGTATTTCTGTATCGCGATACATTTTTTTCAGCAGTATTTGTATTCCTGTATTGAAATACATTTTGAATGTTCCTTTGTATGGCGATACAATCAGGGTGCAATATATTTCGTTACATTTCAGGAGAAATACTACACTCCCCCCCCCCCCCCCCCCCCCCAAAAAAAAAATACAAATCCGAAAGCATTTTTTTTTACTTCTGAGGGCACCAGTGTTAAGGAGATGCTGAGGCATTGTTACCATGCTGACCCAGGTTCCTTCCGATTCTCCAAACTATTTTTCTATGCGTCCACTTCTCTTTTCTGAGAAGTGTTGCGTAGTCGGGGGCTCGAACCAGGTGGCGCGCGAGGAGTGGAGTCAGGGCATCTTGTGCAGCAGGTCCTTAGGTAAGGATTTCTTTAGGCATTGTTTGGTGGCATGCAATGCTCGCTGCTAACCGCCTCTCTTGCCTTAGCGTACATAGTACACCCATCCGGCTAAGCTGAGTCACAGTCCGTTGCAGCACGAGCCTGGTGGTGGTTGACTTGAAATAGTAGGATGACTCACACAGTGAAGTTGAACACATATTCGAATGCGTCTGTGGCTGCGCCCATAATATTGCACGGCTCAAGGGTACTTCATCAGCCGACGTGAAAGTGACCCGCAGCTCTGGTGATGCGAAACCCAACAAGGAGGTCAGACGTGGCCTTGCTGTGCGGACACAGACTTCGTGCACCTGCGACTCGTCTCGAGCGCGCTGTTTCTCGGAGAGTTCGCACCTGCGCCGGCAATATCAGGTCGCAGTCCACGAGTTCTCTATTTGGAGTATGCAAGACGAAAACTGCAATCCAGGCGTCGGTGGCGGAGGGTCGGCAGGAAGGTCCTTTGCAACAGGGATGCTACCGTATCGTTTTTTCAACCGTAACAGAAGACATGTGTTCCAGGATGCTTCAGGTGGTCAAATATTCTCGAAAAATCCAATGACACTGCCTGCACGATCTTCAGCGATGTAACCTACAACGAAATTACGTATTGTCCTTTCATACAGCAGCGTGCTGAAGTTTCATGTTCTAGGCCACACCTACAGATAAAGAATGCCAGTTGATTCCACCATGATGTCATGTGATAAATGTTGACAGCGGCGTCCTTATTGGACAGGGACCTGGTGACCTTTTGATGGGATTTAAGATGACATAGTATTTATTTAGAGGTCGAAGTCCTTTAGCATTCCTCCTCAGACAGACAGGATGTCAGGGAAGGGACCGCGGTCAGTCCTTGATGTAACGTTTTTCTTAGCCCATCGAAGACTCCTCGTCGTCCGAAATCACTACCTTCGAGGTGAAGTGCCAAGCCCACGGGAAAGTAATTTCAGGATCAAAAACTTCCACTTCCAACTTCAGGCTTCATCTCATTCGGCGTCTCCAAAAAATTAAAAAGAATGTATTGCAGTATCAGTATTTCTGTATTTGTATTTGTGCCCTCCCTAAAATGTATTCCTGTATTTGTATTTCCAAATACATTTTGCCTCTATTTAAAATGTATTTCCGATACGTATCGCGATACACTTTTACAGATATATTTCAGTATCAGTATTTTAGCTACTGCTTTAATGTATCATAGTATTTGTATTTCCAAATACATTTTTGAGTATTTCTGCCCAACCCTGGCCCATAGAGGCTTCGCCGAGCTTCCATGAACGATCGCTCTCGACTCGTTTTGTTTGCCCGCTTGCTCCAACCCCTATAAAAATGATCTTTGAGTTTTTATTGAAAACGTGTTGACTTCTTGTTGACTCTGATTACTTCCTTTTGACTTTGAATTTTTGTTGACATGGTCAACAGAAAGCTTGTCGACTTTGTGTTGAAACTTTTCTGATGATTTTCTTCAGCCTGAGTCAAAAGAAAAGCTGTTCACTTTTTATTAACTTTATGTTGATCTTTTTCTGCTGACTTTCTGTTGACAGGGTCAACAGAAAGTTTGTTGATTTTGTGTTGAAACTTTTCTGATGATCTTCTTCAGCCTGAGTCAAAAGAAATGCTGTTGACTTTCTATTAACTTTCTGTTGATTTTTTTTCTGCTGACTTTCTGTTGACACTGTCATCAAAATGGCTGCAAACGTTCTGTTTACTTCACGTTGAAAATTTTCTGTTGACTCTATGTAGGTAGTGTCATCAGAAAAGCTAGAGACTTTCTGTTGACTTTTTATTGAACATTGTACACCTCGACTAGATGTCAAAAGTTGCTAAGTTTTTCAATAGTCTCTGACTATTGAAAAACTGTTCAAAAAACGTGAGAACGGAAATCAGCTTCAGTTGTCCCGCCTCCAGCGCGAGCCTACTACCCTTCAGAACGCTTCAGGGTCGCGCACCTCGAGCGCGCGCGTGCAGTCAAAGCACGACGGAAGGCACGGCCTTCCGTCGTGGGGGCCAGGCGCTCGAAAGGCATGCCCTGCCGTTCCGGCTGTGTAAGTGACCATAGTGACTTTAATGACCATATTGAATAGTCAACTAGCAAAGAAAAGCAAAATAACTATTTGAAAGTAGAAAAACTGCCTTGACTCGCTTCGTCCTGAGTGGTGCTATGCAGGGAAGCCCTAATATTTCCTAAAGGAGCCGTTTTCGTGGATGTTGTTTTAGCGACTGCGCCGAATCATTATTAGTAGTACCAATGCTTTTTAGTAAGGGATATCGTCTACGAGCTTCGAAAGATTGTTTTCCCTGTGACAGACTCTCTAGGAGAAGTTCAAATACATTGAACCTTAATAAATGCTGAGGGGGTCACCGGCCAAATGATTACCTTCAATATGTAGGCTATAGAAGGCTCTGGGGCAGTCAAAAGGTCTGTGATTCAGGTGTTCAGTGCAAATAGAGATGTTCAGTGCTTTGTGCTCGTTCCTATAGTCGGTTGCAAGCTAAGAAAAAACCGGAAATGCCTATCAGAGGAAAATGTAATCCTACGCCGAGAAACGCCAGCCAATCCTTTTCATGACGTCACGATTCCGTGGACCAATCACGATCCTTTTGAAAAGAAAAAGAAAAGCCCAACATGGCTGCTGGCCTTAGCAACGCGACGCTAGTTTCTCGTGACAATTATTCTGCTTTTTTGCACCGTGTTTTACGTGCCCGAGGTTACGCCACGAAATCTTAATGGTATCGGCTTGCGTTTGCAGCAGTTTTTGCGCGACAACGTGAGAATCCAGCGACGCTATCGCCAACGAAAATTTCGAAGCGGGCGCGAGGCTTAGCACTGCTGAGAGGTATGTTAGACGGTATGTTAGACAGTATCTTGGACAGAAAATGAATTGGGAAGACGGTACATTGGACATGACTTTCTTTCTTTACTAAACAGCTATTTCGTTGACGAAAACGTATTCTAAATTATTTAAATATCCTGAATGAATTAAATAAATATTGTAGTAGTTTAAGACACGTTTCCTGGAGGAAGAAAAAGCAACGTTGCTAGCGAACTACTTTCTCGACGGCGGACGCACTTCAGATGGGCGCAATGCGCTTGTGGGTGGAGCTAAAAGATTGTTCTTAGGTTGCATCCGACTATAATGTGTTTGTGTTCGTGGTGTCTGTGTTCGTTCCTAAAGTGTAGTTGTGTGGTGTCCGTAGTAGTGACTTCAATACCACAGGGACACCATTTACTAAAAAATATTAAAAAATCGCGTTTTTTACTTATTTTGTTGCAGCTAATTTGGAGGAGTGGAAAGGCATAGTAAGCTCCCAAAACATTGTTGAATGAATAGCTAAGCTGCAAAGTTTTTTCTTTTTAATCTCCTGTAGCTTTTCAGTTGAAAAATTGTAGGAAAAGCACCTTGGAGGCGACAGAAAGTCTGTTGACTTTCTTATTACCAAGGTGGGCCAATATTTACGAGAAAGTCAACAGAAAAGCTAGAGAAAGTCAGATGAAAAGCTGTTGACATTTTATATCCTCTGATGACTTTTTTCAACAGCTTTTCAACAGAAAAGCATCACGGGGAGTCTGTTGATTTTCATTAGAAAAATGGGCCAATATTCAAAAGAAAGTAAAGAGAAAAGCTGTGGACCCCCCATTCTATATCCTCTATTGCCTTTTTTCTGCAGCTTTTCAACAGAAAAGCATAACAATTTTTTGTAAGGGACCTGTTGATCCTGCCCGGGCTCTTCAATGTCTCATGTTTTAGTAGAATTTCTACTCGACAAGACCCAGCCTGTTGTGAGTTCCGACGATGTAAGGGAGTTTAGCGGTGTAGTTGAAGACGACAAGGTGTAGCAGGGCTACTGAGCCGGAGACGCACGAACGAAAGGATAGTTCTACGACGCGAAAGTACTCTACATGGCAGGTGAGTAGAACTCAAGCACGGCGAGTGATGTACGAGTGCTTTGCATAACATGCTGAAGGCTTAATTGCATGTGCAGCCGAAGCATTCTTTAGAGCGATGCGCTCATCGTCGGAATCTCGCGCTGCAATACTAAAATGCTCCTGACTCGGTCCGAGAGATTTGGGCTAGACCTTTCTATCTGGCATGGGCTATTGGCCTTACCGCTGTGTCTGGGCTGCTCGCGTTCGTCCGTGGAAGCCAGGGCTGTCTGTCGTAGCATGCATGCTTGCTGTCTAGCTTCATCGGAGTTGCATAGTTTTTGCGAATTAAAGTGTATACGGTCGTCCCGAAAGGTTCAGACATCAAGGGCGTTTCTTTGAAACATGCTTACAGTGAATGTGGTCCCGTTTGTAAACGAATGTCCCTTTTGCCCGAAAAACGCAAATTTTAAAAGGGGTAAAAAAAACAAAGGACGGGTACACACTTTTCCTGATTTTTGATGTCATGTATTACATCCATTTTAAGGATTTGTGAACCGTTTCACAGCCATGAAAAATGGCCACCTCGGCTTGTGAACCGTTTCATAGCCCACCAGGATTGCCACCTCGGAATTTGAGCTTTATATAAAGAGTAAAGCTATACGCACGCCGGAGTGCACTTCGAACGAAAATAGCTATATGCGCTCCGCTAAACTCATAAAACGAATGGTCAGAACGAGTTTCTTAAGCGATGGCATAGCATAGGGTTTTTTGTTTTTGAGGGGGGGGGGGGGGGGGCTATCAGCCTTAGCGGACGTGCTCATGAATCGCTCCCCGGAAGCGGCGGCGGCCGTTATCGGCCGCGGTGAAAGGAGTGTGAACTTTTTGCCTAAACATTACCGTCTGCAACTGCCTGCACTACTTACCGGAGATGCTGCAAAGCTCAGCGTGATACTTCATGGCGACCTGCAAGGTCGACCGTATCGGATTGAGGACTTCCGAGAGCCGTTGAACAAGATGGGCGTTCTGCCGAGCGTGGCTGGTCTGGGCGCTTTCCAGATTAGCCACGTCTGACTTCTCAAGTTGCACAGGCCGGAAGACAAGGCGAAGCTTTTGGAAGCCGGTCACTTGGAAGTCAAAGGCCGGTTTTGTCTCGTCGTCGACCCGGGTGGGAGTGAGCTTCGCATCAAGCTCCTCTGGGTCACTTTCGACGTCCCGGTGGACACAGTGCGCCGCGCCTTTGAACCCTTTGGCGCGGTCAAGGAGATTTTCCGCGAACGGTGGAAAATTGATGGCTTCGTCGACGTCGAGTCCACCACGCTGGTCGTGCGGATGGAGCTGAGAGAGGGCGTCGCCCTGGAAAGCCTTCCGCACCAGTTTCGGATTTGCGGAGGGAAGGTTCTCGTCGTCGTCCCCGGCCGGGCGCCGACCTGTCTGCGGTGCTACCGAACAGGCCATATACGTCGAGACTGTAAGGTGCCCTGGTGCGCCCAGTGCCGAGCCTTTGGACACGAGGCAGCGGCGTACGTTAAGACGTACGCCCGCGCCGCCGGCATCAACACACAAGAGAAGCCGGACAACCTCGACCTCATGGACGAGTTCGAAGCTGAGAAAGAGGCGTCGGCGGCAACGGTGACGGTCCCGGAGACCCCACGTGAGGCCACGGCGGTCGCCGCAGTTTCGGTAGAGGTGACGCCAAAACCCTCGGCTTCGGCGCCGACGGTCGGGGCGACCCCTGGGGTCTTCGAAGACGTCGTGCATGAGAAGGTCAAGGAGCCTGAAGGGCCTGGTGCCACCGCCAGGTCAAAAAAGGACGTCGGCAAGGTCCTGGGCTGCGACGACGCCAAGGCCGGGGACGGCGACAACGCCAAGGGCAGCGACGACACCAGGGCCAAGGGCGACGACGGAGCCAAGGCGAAGGACGATGGCGACGCCAAGGGCGAGGATAGAGCCGACGGCGAGGACGACGGTGACGAAGACAGCAGGACCATGGACGTCACGGCCGGAACGATAAAAAGGCGGTTCGGCGAAGTGAACCCCCGCGCTGGCGAAAGGCAACTGCGACGCCTCGAGCGCGAGTGGATAGGCAAGGTGGGACGTTACCATGAGCGGTCAGCGTCGCGCCCGCGGACAAAGGAACAACCTAAGTGAGTCGTTGTGACCTTGACTGTACTGGTGATTTTTCTTATTTTGTGTTTTTTTTTGTTCTTTTTATGAACCATACTCTCCGGCTGCTTTTTCAAACCCCAAAGTGCTAGAAAAATCGTTGCAGGTAGGCACTTTAAACGTGCGGGGTTTGTGTTCACGACGTTGGCAATGCCAACTGAACCGCCTCTTTATCGATCATGATCTCGATATCGTGGCAGTTCAGGAGTCAAAGATGGAGGGTGAGAGCCAGACGGAGATCATGGTGCAGCTGTTCGAGACCCGGTATGATGTCTGCGTAAGCCACGCCGTCGGAACTTCCGGCGGGTGTCTTTTGCTTTTGCGAAAACATTTGTTCACTGTGGAAAAGGTGGTTAGTGACGAGTCGGGACGCTTTGTTTTGTGTGATTTTTCTTCGTCTAATCTCCACTTTCGTGTTTTGTGCATTTACGCTCCTAATAGAGTAGATGAACGCGTATTGTTTTTTGAGTTCCTTGATAAGTATGTTCAGACCGATCGGAGCGTTATCTTGATGGGTGACTTCAATTGTGTGTGCGCGCCCCGCGACAGATAAAATAGTGGTAGATTCAGAGATGAAAGTGCTTGACTTTTGGGGGTAATAGTTCAAAGTTACGGTCTGGAAGACGTTGCCAACTGCGCGTCAAGTAGGGGGGGGGGGGGGGTGGGGGGGGGCGCTACTGTTCACTCACTTTCAGGGGACAAGTCACGCGCGACTCGATAGGGTGCACGTTTTCGCCGATCTGCTAAAAGCGTGTAGAAAATATGGTGTAGACCATGTGTCTTTTAGCGACCACTGCCTTGTTTCGTTTTCACTGTGCTCATCCAAAGAGACACAAAAAAAGTTCAGTTGGGATCTTTGGAAATGCAACACCAAGCTCCTTATGGACGAATACTTCGTTAATTCTACTGGCCAAACCTTAGAAGAGTTGGCGAGGGCGGGAGGGAACGATTTTGGGGTAAAGTGGGAGCTTTTTAAAGAAAATGGGAAAATGAGGGCTATAGAACGCTCAAGTCTTTTGAAATATGAACAAGAAAAGGTAAAGCGCGAATTAGACGACCTACTGAAGGAGTTGTTACGCGCAGAATGTGTTTCTCCAGGGCTTTTACTGACGATATTATAAGCCTGAAGAAGCGTCTGGAAGCATTAGGTACTGAGCAGTATCAGGGAGCTGTCGTAAGGGCGCGTTTGAAACGATTATATGAGAGGGAGATGCCCACTAAAAGAGCTGTCGGCATAGAAAAAAAGATATGCTGTGAAAAATGAAATCAGCGAAATATTTTATTGGGGAATGTTGACTAACGATAAACAGAGTATTGAGGAAGCTTTTGCTAATCATTACAAAGAGCTCTTCAGTTATCGCAGAGCCAAGTGTGGTGATTTCCGAAATTTCTTTTTACCGCTTATGCCGAAAGTGGTCGATGACGTCAAGGAAGAACTAGAACAACCTATTATGTTAAGTTAAATTGAAAAGGCAATAGATGATTTGAAGATCGGAAAATCGCCTGGGCCTGATGGTTTGGGAGCCGAATTTTATAAAACGTTTAAGGACCAAGTGGCTCCTTTCTTGCATTGTGTGATTGCCGAAGCGTACGGACGTAAAGTTTTACCCCCGTCATTTTTGTTTACCCACACCGTTCTAATTCCAAAGAACGAGGATCAAGTGAAGCTCCGCTCGGTCGGAGCCTACCGCCCGATTACCTTGACAAATGTTGACTATAAGATTTTTATGAAAGTTCTAGCGGAGCGACTACAGGGCGTGATAAACCTTATAGTCGGCCCGCACCAGACGTGTGGCATCAAGGGGAGAACTATAGTTACCAATGTGAATGTTGTGCGAAGTATTTAAGAGTGTTGCGATGCTTTCCAACAAAAGGTAGCGGTACTTCAAGTAGACCTTGAGAAAGCTTTTGACCGTGTGTCTCACGAAATTTTTTTTCTATTTTAGAACATGTTAACTTAGGGTCCGTACTGTGTGATGGGTTACGCATGGCTTACCACAACTGTGCCACCAGCCTCGTGGTGAATAAGAGTGTGAGTGAGCGCATCCCCCTTTTTTCTTCCGTACGGCAGGGATGCCCACTTTCGCCCCTACTTTTTTCGCATTTTCCTTGAGCCCTTCTGCCTTAGTGTGATCCGTAGTGGAGAAATACGCGGCTTCAACTTACAAGCCACAGAGGTTCGCATTTTGGCCTACGCCGATGACGTAGCTATTTTTTGTGCGAATCAAGAAAGTGTAAAGAAAGCCATAAACCTAACAGGGAAGTTCTGCGAGGAGACGGGTAGTGCTGTGAATTGGCAAAAGTGTCTGGGCTTTTGGCACGGTGACTGGCTCTCGAAACGCAATGTTTTTGAGCGTGTGACGTGTTCAACCACGCCGACGCGTTATCTTGGAGTCCCGATGGAGCAGTACAGTGACAACACAGAATTTTGGTGCGAACAGACTCAAGCCTTGCGGGAAAAGGCAGATGAATGGGGGAGTAAGGGCTTTTAAATGTTTGCGCGTGCCTCAGTTTGTTATATTTTTTTTTTGTCGCGAAGATCTGGTACTTGTTACAGGTGTTGCACTGTTCGCGAGTCAACATTTAGCGATTGCATCGTGTTTTAGCGGTTTTTATTTGGGGCTCGCGTTGGGAGCGCATGAGCCGAACCAAACTTTTTTTTTTGCGTGTGAAAGATGGTGGTCTGGGTTTGTCGCATCTTTTTGTCAAGCAACTGTTGAATAGGTTTATTTTTCTAGGGGACCAAAAGGACAGCTTTTTACGCACGGTCATTCAGGTCCGGCTGCGCAGTGCGCTGCCCGAGTTTATTGTCTCGACAGACGTAGACCTGAGCTCCGATGTGCGAGGTTTTTTGAAAGAGGTTGTTTCCGCCTACCGGTTTCTAGTGGCTCGTTTTTCACTTGAATATCTGTCCAGTGTGTCGCGCAAACGGCTGACCAATGACCTGATTGTTTCTCTCCTTCCCATTCCGCGGCACCGTTCGGTGTTCAGCGCGGGAAAGGGGCAGGATGTTTTAAAACGTGTCAAGCGAATGTTGGTCCCCGCTTACACCAAAACTTTCTTCTTTAAGCTGCATAGTGAAACCCTGCCGGTTAAAGTGTGGCTGGAAGGGAAAGGTATCTCTGTAGCGTGGTCAGTGAACTGTCTTTTGTGTAAACAGCCGGAAACACTAGAGCATGTGTTCCTCAACTGCTGGGACGCAGTGTTTCTATGGGACGTCCTTCAAAGAACTTGGAAAAAGACCTTCCGTTAACGCCTCATGGGATCCGCTATCTTTGTGTCGAGGAAGGGAATAATCTCGGGGCTAATGACATGATCATGCTTGTCGGCCTACATAGTTTGTGGCGATGTCGTATGGCGGTGAGACACGCAGACGTCGAATTGCGTCCTGCGCTTAAGTATTTTGTTGAAACAATCTGTTACCCAAAGGAAGTATTTAAAATGCAGCAGCCTCCTCCTGACTATTTGCCGCTTCTTGAGGAGCTGGTGAACCTCAAGGATCCATAACTGACTTGACGTGTTTGGATATGTCATTCCTCTGTTCTTGTTGCTGTTCTCTTGTGTACATTAGCCATCGTGGCTTTGGTTTGTTTTTACGTCATAGACTTCTGTAGCCTTTCACATGTGCCAAAGTCAGGTAATGGAGAAAAAAAATGGCACAGCGTAGGGGTTAAGGTGTCCGATTTGTACGCAAGTGGACGCTGGTTCGATCCGCGGTGGACCCGCTTTTTTTTTTCTCGAACATTTTGTTTTGTCGAAGCATTTGGCGATATTTATGAGTGCGTATAGCTTTACTCTTATATAATCTGCCCTTGTTGATGAAATTCTCTTGGCAGTGGCAGTCAGACGTCATCTGATGGACCATAAGGGCACGTTCCACCAAGGCTCCTGACTGGCAGTCAGTGTCCCAAATTACGAATCTTGATGGAACTTTCAATAGCGAAAAAACGTCCGGTACGCGAGTATGCGTCACCGGGCGGAGATTGCTCTCGTGGGCGGCGAGCACCTCTTCGGGGACCGAGCTCTCGACGACAACTTTGATTGGCAATGCAGTGGAAGGTACAGGCATGTTTTCGCTCTCTCATTTTGAGCGCTGAATAAAGCTGTGCGGGTGCTCTCCTCCTCTCCCCGGAAATGTCAAGAAAAGTTGTCGCCGAGTAGAGTGTACAACTGAGCTTTGTCTAGTTTTGACTGGCTCCCTAGCTAGCCAGATCAAAAACACTGTGCGAGTCGCGGCCCGCGGGATCGTGGCGCGAACCGCCGGGCTTTCGGTGGATCCAAAGCGGGACAGAACGCCGTCCCACAGCAGGCTGGCGGGACAGTGGGACCATAGCTGCAAAAACGGGACCCGTACCGCCTAATGGTACGTTTACACTTGAAAAGAAATCCGCTCCCGCTGGGGCGGATTCGCTCCCGGCGGCAGCGGTGACGAGCATTAACATGCTTGAGCTGAGGTAGTTGGTTCATAGTTCACTTAAGGCCAGCTGAACTAGAAAAAACATACACATACAGAAAAGACCTTTTGCTTTCTAATTCACCTGAATTTGTTTTTCCTTCGAATTCCCTTTAAAATTTTTACCCCCGCAGAAATAGTTTTTCTTTCTCGTGCAGCACGAGAGAAGGTGCACTAATGCAGTCATCGCCTTTTTCCTCAATTGCAAGTGCCTCTAGGATTTCACGTCCCCGTTTTGTCTTGTTCCTTGCCACGATGTTTACGTCGTAGAACAGTGCCGAACATTGACACGCACGACAATGGGTTGTCAAGTGTCCTCCTGTTGATAGGGTTTTCACTGATGCAGCGTGCTCCCTCGTCCGATCGTTAATGCATCGGCCGGTTTGTCCGATGTAACTTCGGCCGCATGTCAGGGGAATATGGTACACCAACTCCTTTTCACACTGAGCGTATGGAGACTTTTGAACTATGCCACACCTCCTCTCTATGTTACTTCGCTCCTGGTTAATTCTGCGACACATGGAATAGGCTTTGTTTGGAGCCGAACACACCACCTGAACGCCTTGCCGTCCAGCAACCTTTTTCAACTTTTGGGTCATCCCGTGAACATAGGGTACTACCACCACCGCATGTCCAGTCTTTTTCATTTTCTTTGTGCTTTTATTTGTGCACCCTAATCCGATTTGACAGCAGGTGTGCAGGACCATCAAGCGCGGATTAGGGTGCACGAATAAAAGCGCAAAAGAAATGAAAAAGACTCGACATGCGGTGGTGGTTGCACCCTATGTTCACGGGATGACCCACAAGTTGAAAAAGGTTGCTGGACGGCAAGGCGTTCAGGGGGTGTGTTCGGCTCCAAACAAAGCCTATTCCATGTGTCGCAGGGTTAACCAGGAGTGAAGTAACAACGAGAGGAGGTGTGGCACAGTTCGCAAGTCTCCATACGCCCTGTGTGAAAAGGAGGTGGTGTACCACATTCCGCTGACATGCGTCCGAAGTTACATCGGACAAACCGGCCGATGCATTAACGATCGGACGAGCGAGCACGCTGCATCAGTGAAAACCCTGTCAGCAGGAGGACACTTGCCAACCCATTGTCGTGCGTGTCAATGTTCGGCACTGTTCTACGACGTAAACATCGTGGCAAAGAACAAGACAAATCTGGGACGTGAAATCCTAGAGGCACTTGCCACTGAGGAAAAAGGCGATGACTGCATTAGTTTACCTTCTCTCGTGCTGCACGAGAAATGAAAAAGATTTCTTCGGGGGTAAAAAAATTAAGGGGAATTTGAAGAAAAAAAATTAAGGGGAATTAGAAAGCAAAAAAGAGGAAAAGAGAATTGTCCCTTCGAGTCTGGCTTGTAGTAGAAGAGGAAGAAAAAGAAAATCAGTTGTTAGTCCAGCGGTGTGAATGGTCTTTTCTTTATGTGTATGTTTTTTCTAGTTCAGCTGGCCTTATGAGAAGTGACGAGCAGGTTGCGTGGTCATCTATTTTCTTCGAGCGGCGGCGGTGGCGCCGGCTGCGGCAGCTGTTCTCCTAACATCCCGTCAAGTATGACGAGAAGGCGCGAGAGTTCCCACCTCGGCTGTCTCTCCCGGACGTTGCTGCTCCCAGAAGAACGCGTACTCATGACGTAGGCAGCGTCGCGCTGCACAAGAATGTCACATCCGGTCAGCGAAACGCCTCGTTCGGCGGCAGAAATAGGTCGTGGACCTGTGCACGTGGCGCCGCCATCTTCCTCGGTGGGGTGCGCTCTTGGGCGCGGCCATTACCCCATTAGAACGCCTTAGCAAGGCTTCGTAATCGGATTATGACTCATCCGAGCGCACCCCAGCCAAGCAAGATGGCAGCGCCCTGAAGCCGGACTCGCCCAGCGTTTCGCCTCAGCGGCAAATGCTGCGCGGATTCGCTGGCGGATCCGCAAGTGTAAACATACCATATATTGGGACGTCTGGCCACTTTACATATAGCGGCGTATCAATATTAACGGGGTCTGTATTGACGAGACATAAAACGATGAGACATGATTGACGAGACATGACTGACAAACAATACAATACTTAGACCAGTATGAAATGTTAAAGAAATAAACAAATGTGTTCTGCAGTCTCTGTTAGTAGGCTGTGACACCATATCTTTATAAAAAACAACGCATTTGTTATAAAAAGTGCTAGTTAGTATTTCTTTTGTTTGAATAAAATTCATTAGTCCATCTTGAATAGGCCTCACATGAAATTTTAAAAACCTTTGCAAGCCTTGCTCAAAAAGATAAAGTTTCGCAGTTTGTCTTAAAAATAGAAAGTGCAACCAACCTTGAAAACTCATTATGCATTCGAAAGATCATTTCGAAAAAGTTCCGAAAAACTACAAATGCCGTAGCCAGGCTAAAAAAATGATCTCATCGTCGATTCGCCGTCATAGATAAATCTACGGGTTATAACCTTTATAAAAAGACCAAGATTAGATAATTTCTCACTAGATCTTTCTACTAAATACGGAATCAAAGATCGCGACACGCTTGTTTCTCCGCCATTTGCTACAGAAGCCAGACGACGAAATCGGATGTGGGTTATCCAATCGTGACGGATCGCTTCTCGCTCGCAAATCGCACGCATTCTTAAATAATTTCAACGTTGGTCAGCCCACTCGGCCCCCTTCCTGCGCGGGAAGCGATCGGTCGCGATTGGCTGTCGCACGCTCGACGGCGCCCTCTGACTTCTGCTCTAAATCGCAGAAAAATAGGTATGTCGCGATCACCGATCCCAGTTTTTATAAGGCAAATCGGACGCGTCTCAACCTCATCTTGCGACTTTGGGAATGCTTAGAGGGCGTTGATTGGGTTATGATCATAAATAGACGATCTCAAAAGCCAGTTTACTCCACATTTACTTTGTGTTTATTTTGTCAAAAAAACAAAAACAAACAAAAACAGCAACAAAAAAATGGAGTTAATCATGGTTCCCACCGCCCCCGACAGCAGCTACTCTGGACAGACGACAGTTGTTTCGTGTTTTACTCCTTCATCATGCCTCACGCAAGAAGCTACTGCATAATACTGCTTGAACGGCACTCCCCCCAAGAGAGGCTATTTATTAATAGGTTAGAATATCCAATTTGATATGCCGCAGGTATTTTTAGAAAATAAAATAAATCATAGTCCTTTTGATAATAGTTCAAAAGAGCTGATAGTGTCTTTATATCTACAGTATTTAAATTTCATATAGGTCACAGGGAAGAGCTTACTAAAGATTGTCAAACATCGTCAAGTTTGATTGTTGTTTTCTTAACATTCTAAGATCTATTGATCCCAATACTTTTTTTTACAATATTGTTTCATAAGATCCCACATCAGCAAATTAAGTATGCATATAACTAAAAGAGGACATATTATATGTATTTTATCGACCGAAAATATATAACTTCTTGCCTTGGTCGCTTCAATTGTTCATGACTTGAAAAAGTTCCCAAGACTATTTGGGCCCTAAATTGTTTAAAAAATTCACCTAGAATACATTTTTTGTCAAAATCAAAATCGGATTGTTTCATACTACCGAATTCAAAATATAATTACCATTATTTTGTTTTGTATATTATGATTAGCAATACCATAAATAAACGTAATTTCGAAATGTTTTATTTTCTTGTGTTTATCGCGTTTTATAAGTTACATTGAGAAAAGGTAATATAAGAATCATCTTCGACTTGCTTCACATTGTGAATTATAGCATCTTGATTATTGTTTGCCTAGCGGTTATTATCACCACAAATAATTGCATTGCGAAGTTTTGCATGCTAAAACTGCCAATAGATACTACATGTTTAATATGAGTTTATATTCGAATGCCTATAAAAAATTTATTACAGGTCTATCTTTTACGCTTTCATGAATATGCTGCATAAGTCTTAAAGCCACACTTGTGCAGCATATTTCGGGGTGTTATACGGCCAGGTGGACATAGCATAGGTTGCTAACCGTAACAATCAGACGGCTAATTAAGTCAAACTTGTTAATTGACTTTTGAATTAGTGAAAATAGACGTATGGTTCCAATTAGACACTTCCTGAGCGTTATCGAAAACCACTAAATCAGAAATTTTAGAAAGACTTTGAGCGCGTGAGGAGCGCTGTAGTGCGCTAAAATTACCCCTCGTACAGCAGAAGCAAGGCTACCGGTGCGATAAAGCGGTCGCGTGATTTTTCCGCCTCCTATTAGAGCCCCAGCCTTGCACCGGCTGCATTAGTGGCACTTTTACAGCACTACTACGCCTCCCACTCGCTCAAAGTATTTCTAAAAAAATAACGATTTAGCGGTTTTGCATAACGCTCCGCAAGTTTCTAATTGGAACCATATGCCCATTTTGACTAATTAAAAGGTCAATTAGGAATACTGCTTAATCACACGACTGATCGTTACAATTAGCCCCATATACTATTTCCCCCTGGCCGTATAACTCATCTGCAAAAACAGCATAAGTGTAACTTTCAAGGCTTTTTACGAACAAATCTGTAAAGCTTAAGAAAACGGTATGGAACAGTTACTTTACATTATCATCTCAATTGAAATTATATGCATCAAATCGTCTCCGTGCGAATAACAGGATTGCCACAAACTGCACAACTGGTCAGGCTGACCTCTACCAATAAATTATTTAAGAAGATTTAATACAGTAGCTTACTATCCAGGGAAATTCCTTCGCCACTGCCGGCCTGCCTCCAACAATCTTGAAGCTGTGAGGCTCCTCTTTTCTACCGCAGTTACGGTCGGGCCAAACTGCACCATAAGCTGTGCGAGAAATAAGAACACGAATACTCATGATCGCTATTATCATCCATTTGAAAAACAGCGCGAAAGACACTCGCACAAGAAGGAGAGACACAGAACGAGGCGCTGACTATCAACTATATATTTAGAAGAAATACAGAGAAATTCACGCGAGGACGACTTCGTCTTTTTCCTCTTCCACCAGTCATTTACCATTTTGCACGCAACACTGTAAATCATATCAAATTAAAACACACCAGTGCACTAAATCACACCAGCACAGGTATACGCCCTCGCGTCCTCCCTTTCTTCTTTCTCTAATCTTCAATCTCGATCTTCAAGTCTCTGGTCAGCCCATGTCCAAAAAAAACATCTCACTGTCCACTAGGTTAATGGATGGTTTTCTCACGCACCCGGGTTTTCGTTTTGCTATATGGTAAGCTTCTGCTACCTCCCTCGATAGCTGGTCTTTGTGTTTAAACACCACGTTTGTGTCGCTAAATCGCGGCTGACATTCACAATCCCGGCAGTAGACAGCTAAATGGGAGTACGCGTTACCTTTTAACGAACTGTGGTGCTCGCGTAGGCGAATGTTGAGGCAACGTCCCGTCTGACCTATATAAGAGTGACCGCATGAGAAAGGTATTTCATAAACGGTCCCCCGTGCACAGGACACGAACTTCATGCCATGCTTTACGCGACATCCAAAAAGTTCTGGCTTAGCTTTCCTGCCGGCACGCTTAGTAACCGCGTTTATAATCCCGCTCAGTTTGTAACGCGCTGAAAAAATAACGTTGACCCCATACCTCGAACCGACTCCCCTTAACCCATGTGAAAGACGATGGATATAGGGAATAACGGCGACGTTCTTTTTGTCTATCATTGTCTTTTCTTTGTCAGGTTTTCTGGAATCAATCTTGATGTACCGAGTCACCTTATCGCGGGCTGAAGTAATAACTGAGTCGGGAAAATTAGAGTCTCGGAGTCTAGCGATCTGTGCTGAGAAGCTTAATTTCTTTTATATTATGAAAACAAGTTTTTGTTAACACTGACTGTTAGCAAGAATACGCAATACCGTATTTTACGAGCTTTGAGTGTGCCGAACGATAGTCTAGTAATTTCTTCGTCGATCTGGGGTGGTGCATCCAGCATGCATGATCTTCTTTCACGTCAACAAGGATATCTAAAAATTGGATTTTGTACTCCTTAGGAGTCTCGGAGGTGAAACGCAGTCCTAACCCTTCCTCCGCGAACGTCTCTAACACTTACTCATTGTTCTACTAAAATCCTTTTTCTGTACAAAAAACAAGTAATCATCTACATATCTAACAACTTTTTTGGTGCTCTTCGCCAGCCTGTGCTCAAGGGCCCTATCAACTTTACCCAGAAAAATACTGCTCAGCATAGGGCCACTCTTGAACCTATACATACACCTGACTTTTGTACATAAACGTTATCCTTCCGTTCGATAAACGTGGATTTGAGATGCATAGGCAAAAGCTCAAAGGAACCCTTCTACTGAGACTCCACTTCTTGTTCTAAACCTCGTTTCATCGTTGCATTCAAAAATACATTCTTTTACGCTCTTCATGAGCTCATGATGGGGCATAAAGTAATATAACTCTTCCACATCTACGCTAAATGCGCTACACCCCTCTCGATTGTTGTATTTTAAGAATTTTATAACAGACATGGAGTTTGGAATGTTAAAAGGGTCATCAATCTCCAGTGAGTTAAGGTGAACTTACAGATATCCTGAAACTGCCCTGAGCCAGGAATCTCACTCCGACACTACTGTGCGGAATGGTATTTCTGGTTTATATGTCTTTGCGGTAAAAAATACCTGTAACATAAGGTTTTTCTCTTTCTTGGCTTCATCTAAGACATTTCCCAGGTTTAAGCTACGTAGAAGCTTCAAGGCTTGAGCTTTAACCTTTGCTGGCTGTTCCGTGACCTGTCGAAAGTTCTTCTGTACAGCTGCGTTAGCCCTCTCATCAAAATTTCCTTCCGGCAGAATAACAAAAAAGCCCTCTTTGTCAGACAACAAAATACGCAACCCATTACGTGTCAGATAACTGATAACCGGTCCTAAATTTCTGCTTCTAGATGGCTTCCCTTCGTTTTTTGACAAAATTGAGCAAAGATTAAAGCTCAAGCCTTGAAGCTTCTACGTAGGTCAAACCTGGGAAAGGTCTTAGATGAAGCCAAGAAAGAAAAAAACATTATGTTAGAGGTATTTTTTACCGCAAAGAAATATAAATCAGAAATTCCATTCCGCACAGTAGTGTCGGAGCGAGATTCCTGGCTCTCGGCAGTTTCAGGATATCTGCAAGTTTACCTCAACTTACTGGGGATTGATGACCCTTTTAACATTTCAAACTCTGTCTGTTATAAAATTCTTGAAAGGCAACAATCCAGAAGGGTGTAGCGCATTTAGCGTAGATGTGGAAGAGTTATGTTACTCTATGCCCCATCATGAGCTCATGAAGAGCGTAAAATAATGTATTTTTGAATGCAACGATGAAACGAGGTTTAGAACAAGAAGTGGAGTCTCAGTAGGAGGGTTCCTTGAGCTTTTGCCCATGCATCTCAAATCCACGTTTATCGAACGGAAGGATAACGTTTATGTACAAAAGTGAGGTGTATGTATAGGTTCAAGAGTGGCCCCTATGCTGAGCAGTATTTTTCTTGGTAAAGTTGATAGGGCCCTTGAGCACAGGCTTGCAAAGAGCACCAAAAAAGTTGTTAGATATGTAGATGATTACTTGGTTTTTGTAGAGAAAAAGGATTTTAGTGGAACAATGAGTGAAGTGTTAGAGACGTTCGCGGAGGAAGGGTTAGGACTGCTTTTCACCTTCGAGACTCCTAAGGAGTACAAAATCCAAATTTTAGATATCCTTGTTGACGTGAAAGAAGATCATGCATGCTGGATGCACCACCCCAGATCGACGAAGAAATTACTAGACTATCGTTCGGCACACTCAAAACTTTTAAAAAACGGTATTGCGTATTCTTGCTTACAGTCAGCGTTAACAAAAACTTGTTTTCATAAGATGAAAGAAAGCTTCTCAGCACAGATCGCTAGACTCCGAGACTCTAATTTTCCCGACTTAGTTATTACTTCAGCCATCAAGATTGATTCCAGAAAACCTGACAAAGAAAAGGCCATGATAGACAAAAAGAACGTCGCCGTTATTCCCTATATCCATCGTCTTTCACACGGGTTAAAGGGAGTCGGTTCGAGGTATGGGGTCAACCTAATTTTTTCAGCGTGTAACAAACTAAGCGGGATTATAAACGCGGTTACTAAGCGTGCCGGCAGGAAAGGTAAGCCAGAACTTTTTGGATGTCGCGTAAAGCATGGCATGAAGTTCGTGTCCTGTGCACGGGGGACCGTTTATGAAATTCCTTTCTCATGCGGTCACTCATATATAGGTCAGACGGGACGTTGCCTCAACATTCGCCTGCGCGAGCACCACAGTTCGTTAAAAGGTAACGCGTACTCCCATTTAGCTGTCCACTGCCGGGATTGTGGATGTCAGCCACGATTTAGCGACACAAACGTGGTGTTTAAATACAAAGACCAGCTATCGAGGGAGGTGGTAGAAGCTTACCTTATAGCAAAACGAAAACCCGGGTGCGTGAGCCAACCATCCATTAACCTAGTGGACAGTGAGATGGTTTTTTGGACATGGGCTGACCAGAGATTTGAAGATCGAGATTGAAGATTATAGAAAAAAGAAAGGGAGGAAGAAGACGCGAGGACGTACACCTATGCTGGTGTGATTTAGTGCACTAGTGTGTTTTAATTTGATATGATTTACAATGTTGCGTGCAAAATGGTGAATGCCTGGTGGAAGAGGAGAAAGAGGAAGTCGTCCTCGCGTGAATGTCTCTGTATTTCTTCTAAATATATAGTTGATAGTCAGCGCCTCGTCTTGTGTCTCTCCCTCTTGTCTGTGTGTCTTTCGCGCTGTTTTTCGAATGGATTCTTACCAACTCGCCCAACTTTCTATTCTAGTAAAGATATTATCATCATCAACATTATCATCCGTTTATTCTATGTGCTTACGAATAACCGAATTGCCATAATTTTAATGCAGTGTATACTGATTACACATTTCGGGACGTCGCTATATGGTATTTTATGTCGGTGATGAAACTAGCCAGGATGATGCATATTACCATGGGTAATAATAAACTTCAATACCAAAGAAGAATTTAAACTCGAAATCGGTAAAATAGAACTCACAGCAAATGTCCTGTTTGGGATAAGCAAAAAATAATTAAATATTAGTCAGACGAGGACCAAACACTGGAGTGCCTGTGTTAAAGATTTCGATACTGGTTTTGCTGAAGGTTTTATAAAAATGTTGTACGCCGTTGAGGAACTGATAAAGTTGACGTTTTCAACTGAGAGCCTGGGAGTAACCTTCAATTTTACTAGCCATGCATAAATACAGAAAGCTGACTTGAGGTTTGAACATTCAATTAATGTTTGAACATTCATTCAAACATTCAATGGAAGCACTTATGCAAATAAATATTATCGCGGTCTTCCCCAGCCTACTGAGACAACCGCGTCGTCATATATAGAGATATGTTCTTTATTATGGAGATTCTAGTCGTCACATCTGTCTCGCGTAATCATGATAAAAAAGAGGTGAACATGTAGCAGCTAAATGCCCGTGTATATAACCTTCAACATGCTATTTATAGAACCTTAGAATAGGTCGTACACATTTCATCAACTGCTGCTCATTGACTGTTCATAACCGAAGTAAACTATACTCATGCGTATGAGAACTGTATTTATCGCTAATATAGACAGGACTACAAACGTAGTGAGTTTTTTGGTTTATGTAAAGTTGAGCACGCACACTCGGGATATACCAGTGTACTTATTTTTTTTTCTAGTAGAAAATGTTCCGGGATGTGTTTGTCCACCAATATAGCCGTATATTTTTATTGTGGACGCAACCGTTGCAACGAAAAGTTGTTCCAGTTGTTCCGCCTTATATTAAACTAATGGACTACGTCTGCCTTTATCCTAACGATGGTAAAAATGACTTGAGTTTTTGAAGCATTTTATCGAGGACCGTGGACAACGGTAAAGGAAGGGGCAAGTGACCCATTTGACATGAACGCCCAGAAAAAATAAAATGGACGATTAATATATTTTAATCCACTCGTATTATTATGAATACTTCTTTGTACACTATTTTTATACTAGTGCTTCATAGGTATATATGGTGTTTTCTTTTTATTCGAACAAACTTTTTTTAGAAGTTCGTTAAGGGTGCTCTCGCGGACACTGTTCGTCTTTTTTTGTTTGGCAACAAACTCAGTGGCGCTATTTATTGGGCAGCCCTGGAAGAATTCCGGTCCGGGTATAATTAAACTTTTTTTAGCATAATTTTCCCAGATTTGTGCTCGTTACTTGAAAGATTTAATGGATTAGAATTACAAATTACCGAGCCTCAAATGTAATTGATTGCCGTTACAGATCACTTTCTTTGAAAAGTAACGAATTACTTAACTCGTTACGTTACAAATTACTTTCACGTTACTTTTACCGTACACTTATCCAGAAAACAATAGAAACAATTCTGATATTTTTTAAAAATGTTCTGCAACACTACTTTTCATTTCGCATACGCCCGTATTTTGGTAGTCCTTGTAAAACTAAAATATTGTATTGAAGAAAAGGGTGTAGGTGCACTCTGTTCACCGGTAAGCTGACAAGGCAGCGAAAGCTGCAACCACACCCGCCATCCCTCTAGCTTACGGCCTCCAGTATGATTCCTGGAATTGAGCAGAAAAAGCTGTTGGTGCGCATACTCAGTAGCAGCATCTTCCTCCGCTACGACATTCGAAGCTAAAGAAGCGATGTACGAAAGCTTCCTATTGACCTGGATGTTTCGCCTGCTATTCACAAAAAAAAAAAAAAAACTTGGTTCTAACGTTACAATGTATACTAACTATAGCCAATGCACAATGCAGACGTCCCACCTTGATGTGTTTTCGCAGAATAAAGCTTGTTGTTTTTGCTAATGACAATGTTTTTTTTTTGGCAAGCAAGTAACGCACTGAAACTCTAGGTTTTCGTTCTCCTTAATGCCCTGAATTTTGAACATCTCATTAAGAGATGGCCATTGAGACGACGGACACTCCATAATCGAAAACTCAACCGGAGAGAAAAAGTGGCGGCTACGGGTTATCGATCGTTCGGTTCTCACTTTCATACCAATATCTCTGGAGGCCAGGGGAGGGAAGGGCATAGAGAGCGAGAGAAGCGGTGGCCATCGGTCTCACAAAAGAATAGAGGATTACACCACTTTCACGCGTTCTCTCTCCCTCTCTCTCAGCACTCCTTAGATGGCCTACCCCCCCCCCCCCCCCTTTATGTTGACAGTTTTCTGTAAAGTGAGGAACGGACTCGCCCACCATGCGCAGGCAAGTAAACCAAAAGAAGTATCATCCGTATACCCTCGAACACGATGCTCTTAGCCTCCACCGGGAGCTTTTCAGCCGTGCCTCAAGAACGTGCTAGAATACAGTAGCGCGCATCAAAGACAAAAGGAATTCGACCCGCGATTGATGTCTTGCACAGACATCAAACGCGGGTCCATACCCCCTCCCCCCCCCCCCCCCCCCCCCCTATTCGTGGGTTAACAACGCGTTCTCTCCGACGACTCCCGGCACCTGCACGGTGGCGGGAGACGTCGAAGAAGTTGGAAAGGGTGAAACGGTGTAAAAGACGAAAAACAAATAAACATGAAGAGCTTTCTCCTGCCCGGCAGAAGAAGAAGAATACGATCAATGGAGACGGAGAGCCTACTCGGCGCTGTCTCACTTGATCTTTGTCTTTCGTATATTTGTAAAATGCCTTGGCCGTTCTTCTAGTTTTTATAGTAAGGGGTGTCGCGAACCGTTAGAGATTCGAGTTCGGCCAGGTTCGACCTTTACGAACTCCTTGTGAAAAGTTCAACAAAGGTTGAACTGAGGTTCGACTGCTATGCGCAAGCGCGACAGGCTGGCCAGTTGGCTTCGAATTGGATGGTGATGGCCATTAAAATAACCCTTTGCATAAAACAAATGTCCAAACGTAGACGTGCTAGTATCAAGGTCTGGCCACACTATCCACAGAATCGAACCGGTCGAATCTGGTTAAAAGGTCCAAGGTTCGTCGAACCGGTTCAGACCAGTCGAGCCCCGAAAGCTCGACAAAAGTTCGCGACACGCCTAGTTATAGTGACCGGTAAAACAAAAAATTGTGTTTTACTTTTGGCTATTCTTCCCTTCCTGATGTTTTCTATTTTGTTGAACTTGCTCTCTTTATGCTGCTGAATGTTCTGCTCGTATTGCTCCAGTTACTGTATTATACTCATAATTTTAAAACGTAACGAGTAATTAAAGGAATCGGCTACCAATATTTTGTGACGAAACTACATTACAAATTACTTCCGAAAAAAAAGTAACGTGGCAATCGCAAAATTACTTGAAAAGTTAATGGATTACAACGAATCCGTTACTTGTAACGGATTACTTTTAAGTCTAATTTTTCCCGTAAAAGTGAATTATATTTAAAAGAAGAATAAACAAACATTTCACCTAAAAAAAGAATGTAGATTTTATTTACAAATACTGCAAAACCCACCACCCTGTTCAGAAGCGGAAGTGGTTGGGAGGTATTTGAACACTGGCACCACCACGTTTCAACTCACTCGAGAAAGAGCGAATAACACGGCAGCCATGGCCATTCCGTACAAGAGGCGGATTTGTGGGTCGGTCATTGGGGAAGGAGGAGAAGGGGGGGGGGTAAAGAGGCATTTGGCTGGCGCGAGGAGGGGGTGGGAGGCTATTGAGGGATGCGGTAACGGCCGAAACGTTGTCCAGATCTATTTTTTTACTCGATATTTGCTATGTCACCAAAAACTGAACTTTTGGCTGGTGTAGATAAATATTTTTTTATTAAACAAAGTTTACCATGAAGCTGAATTCGGGAGGTAGCACTGTGAAGGCTGGGGCGCGCGAGCGTTTTGAGACGCGCTTTGAATCCCGCTTAGCTCCTGCGCTGGCTTTGGCAGTGCATTCCTTCCCCCAGTTTCAGCTGAGGCGCTCTTTCTAGCAAACCGGCCCTGATGTCTTGAATGCAGATGAGAAATTTCGCCAGTTCAGAAGGCACATTATTTTACAGTAAGTTTCTTTCCTCTAATTAAATATTTAATTGCCAATTTTGAGTTAATTATTTGGTTAATCGTGACGATTAGCCCTTTATATTATATCTACTGGCGGTATAATTCACCGGCACAAATCGCACTCTTCTACCTTTCACAGCTTTCTTTTTTCTTTAATACGCATATATGAACTAAAAACAAGCACCCTATAACGTATATGCCTCTTTTAGCGATGTTTTTCAAATGGTTTTAAAGCTCACCTCAGCTATAGTACCTAGCGGCAATGTAAACTTCTGTGTGAATAAACAAAATAAAAACATCGCTTTCTTAAGAGTGGCAAAGAAGAACAAACAGGAGTGAAGCCCTGAATGTAGTCTGCCACCCACTTCACTAATATTTTCTTGTATTTAACGGTATATGGTTTATTAAATTGAATTTATCAAATTTCTTCTGCCTAATGTGCCGACCAACAGCGCGAGGCCCTTATAACCTTCAGATATTAAAATCAATAAAAAAAAGATACAAACAGAAAAACAAAAAATCGTGACGTAATTCTAAAAAGGTAAAATAGAAAAAAAGAAAAAAGAAAAAAAAAACTACATAAAACAATTGACCAGGGCTGTTTTTTCAAGCGGCCAACAATGCTCGTTTAGAAGGTTGGAGGGGTGAGGATAAGCCTAAATCACTCTAAGGTTATTATAAGGGAGCTGTAGGCGCGTCATTGGGGGCTAAACACCAACTTTCAGCGGGTAAAAAAAAATTAATGCTTCTGAGGGACACACACAAAGAAATCGCACTTGAAATCAAGAGTGCATCAAGCATAGCGCTCACTATCTTATAAAAAACTAAAAATGTGATAGAGAAACCTTTATAAAAAGTTTTTTTCATAATAAAAAGACAATATTAATAAAGCTATCAATTTTCTTCCCGAGCTAGTTGCTCATATTCCGGACTGACCTTTTCCACATAAATGTGGCGGAACTGTTCCCGAATAGTTGGTCCCTATAGTTCAACTTTATAGTCGCTGTGCCCTATTATCAAGACAGGCTGTATTCTCGTATACCTCTAGCCTGAATTAATCAATAAATGTTTTGAAGGGGAGTAAAATATAAATCAAGTAGAGAGGCAAATCAGCAGAATGGTCAAGCGTTGTATGGTGAATTGGCAAGCCACCACGCACTTCATATTCACTCTGAAAGCACTTCAACGTAATAATTTGAAAATATTGATAGTGCCATACAGTGACAGCCATATTTATCACTATTCCAATTAGAAGTAAACATAACCCATTCGAAGAGAGTGACATACACTCTTGCTTACCGTGAAAGATGACTGTAATGTACGTTTAAAACTCTGCCCCGAAATATTCGACACTGGTCGTTTTTTTTTTCTTTGCTTCTGAGAGCTAACAGTGAACAATACCTATCATTATATATACCAAGAGTTTGTGGCAGCTAACTCATGTCTTGAAAACCTAGAAAACTAGCTGAGGCACTTCGGAGACTTCTTAACATTTTGAAAAGATACGTATGATTTTGCACTAATGAATCGAAAGTTCTTGTACTGTTTTATGTTAGTATTTATGTTGTATTACATCAGATGGTTGCAATTGAACTTTTGGTTCAATCAAAATCTATGTTGTATACTCTTTTACATGATTCTTTCAGACATGAATGCAATCCATCCTTACGCAGTCTCTACCTTTTTATCTACATTCGTCTCCTTTTACATTTGCACGTTATGTGTGCGACAGCGGCTTGTACGACGGATTCCGATATTTGAATAAGGAGACAATAAGCCTCAGACGCAGCATAAAGAATGTGAACGCAATAGTCGTGTCTGATATTTAAGTACACTAGCGAAGTTTTAATGCTTACTTGCGTATGTAAGTTACAATAATATACTTACTGATTGTGAACGCCATAAATAAGCATGCACATTGGATTACAATACCCATAACTTCGGCAGGAAAAACAGCTGTTGGACTATGTTCTTTTTACTGAAAATAAGGATACACCAAACATATAGTTATAATAGTGCCTGCTGTTCTACAAGTATTCGAAATATATATGTGCTGAATTTTTTCAGTAGAAATGTATCGTTTTCTTTTTAACGGCTTTCAATAAAGAGGGTAACATAATTACCGTCATCTAAACGTTTTTTAATGCGAAGTTCCAAAAATAAAATTGTGAGCTAATAAATATAAATATACTTAAAACCGAACGATTTGTAACATATAGTTTAAAACTGTAATAACTATTTTTGTCATACTGCAACACATCTCCGGTATTCTATTCCGGGCATTTGACATCTATAGACATTTGATAAAGTGCATCTAGAGTTACACTAACTTGCTGGCTTTGATTGAACCAATGTAGCACACGCATTCGGAGTTTAATCAAATATACTTTAAAGTCATTAAAATATTTTCTGAAAATATTGCGAATGTATAGCACATGGTAGCATAATCGATTTGTCGGCAGGAATTCGGATGCTTGAATTTTATTTACCTTTGAGACATGTTACATCACAGGTAGCCAAACCGACAAGGCGAACCATCCAGAAACACCTTATCTCCTCTACTCACTAATACTTGTCAATCAGTATTAGTATAGTATATAAATTTCCGATAAAGATCTGTCACATACCGAGTTTTCGAGGAATAGCCATTAAGTTTAATGGAACGGCGTCATTTGGTGCTGATTCGTAAATACAGCAACAAACAACATTGCAATATTGAATTCTTTTTGTTTTCAAATTGAAACTTAGCTATGTTTTAGTAGCTTATGTGGGAGAAACTATATTATTTCATGCATGTATTTCTTCTGAAAATTCCGCTGAAAACTACATTATTAATAATTAGTGCCTCGTTCCGTAGCTAAAACTGTCAAGCTATAGAACGCTGAAATCCTAGTTTTCAGTCATCTTATTATTCGGCAGTAAATTATTCATTAAAGTAATGTCTAATATCCTACGTCTAAGAAACCTTCAGTTGAGTAAAGGCAAATTACAACTCACAAAATTTGCTTTCACGTTGACTTTAATAAATAATGAGCCCGCATAAAGGCAGTTCACCTTTCGGTCATTTGGTCTCATTCAAACTTCACGATAGAGTATTTTACACTTTATATCTCCTATTAATGCATTTCGTATTCTAGTGATGAGCACATGTTTTCCCCTCTGCCATTTACAGAGCTTCGGAGTATGACTGGTAAATGGCACGCGTGGTAGTAGCAATCCCATCAGTTTGTAATAGCTAAGAAAATCCACAAGGTTTTTCTCGACTATGTTTTTTTTTCTTGGATATTTAGGATTCAGAACTCTACTTACATTTATTTTGAATAATATTGGCAGAGACGTTACTTCCAGGTTCTTTGATTACGTTTGAGGTATTTCCTTCTAAACAATTTTCCACCTGCCAATACCCACAATCATAATTTTTACGATGCAAGTGTCGTATTAATGTCGGATAGTGACTAAAATATCAAATGATAAATGAAAAATATTCTTCTACCGATTTAATAGATGTTCAGTTCAAACAGAGCTCAACGATTACATTTTCTGCACAAGTCAATTTTTGTAAGCGAATTGGAATAAAAAGTAAGTTAATGAAATGTTTTCGGGAATACGAATACCAGCCTTTTCTTTTAATTGCCACACTAAATCGGATGCCATTTGAAAGAAAGGTATGTAATTTTAAAGCCATTTTATCTAAATTATAATTCCAGGAACACAGATGTTAAACCTTTTTCTTTCTTTTTTTCTGCCGACGAAAATGCCTTTTAGCCTATGTTTCGCAATTTTTAACCGGTTGGCACACATATTTTGTTTTGCGAGAGAACTTTTCGTTACGAGTAATGAAGTAACATATATTTTTAATGTTCCCAGAGATTTCAAAACCCACTAAAAAAACATGGTTTTTTGAGGTGGATCTGACATTTCATTCGTTTTTATTTATTGGTATTATCAATTAAAGATTTGAAATTTCCAAAGAACGCTCATTTTACAATAATTAAAGAAGACTAACTCAAGCTGGATTAAGATCCCTTTAAAAATGTTCAATTAGAAGTGCAGCACGCATCACCACAATATTAGAGACTTTTTAGTGTTGTGTCGTTTACCCGCAGTCTCGGTTTTTTTTCAACCATGTGCAATGTACACCAGCTCGTTTGCGTCCTTACATTTTGTTCACCACAATATAAGTGTCCTAAGCCAACAGGCTCTAACTAAAATGGACAGTAAAAATCGACGCCTGCAGGTAGCAATCCCATCTTTTTGTCAAAGGTGTATTTCACAGGTCGGTCTTTTCTTGTGAAATTGGAAAGCGTAGCTTTCTTTCTGTAAAAAATAGGATCAAGAAACCTTATAGCCTCAACGGCGGGCGGCGACGCAGACGACCAAGTCGAGTTGCGGGACGCGTTTGGAGTTTGTATTGATAAATAGCGCTACCTCCTTATCAAGACTGATCGTGACCACCGTGGTTTATTAACATGTACATAATCTTTTTGAAATGTGCGTTTGGTCTAAAAATAAGAGAGTAAAAATAATAAAAAGGAGCAATGCTTCGAAATATCGTCATCAAGATATATGCTCAGGAAGTGCAAGCTGCAGGGATATAGACATGCTTTGAACGCGGAGGCTTGAAGGCCGTACTGTACTTGGCTTGTTCTCAAAAAGACGTAAAAAGGAGATACCTGCAATGAGTTGGAGGATGGGTGTTCAGGGTCAGATTTGGCTTTATGACTACAGCATAGGCTGAGGTACTGTCTTCGCTTTTCTAGCGGTATTTGGTACGTCTTCGCATACAAACTCGGGACCGGCGACGTTCGGAAGGCCCCCGTGGCAAGTCGAATTCCAAAGCGATGCACAGCATCTAGCATTTCTAAAGATGACGGTCGGCCCGAGCCATATGCAGCCGCAACTTAGTCGAGACGGGAACGAACCAGCGCGTTGTAGAGCCGCAGGAGGCACTCCCTGTCAGAACCCCAGTACATTCGTGCAATTGCCCTGAGAACATTAGCAGATTTAAGACACTTTCACTTCAGTTCCTATTGATTGGTCTGAAAAGTGAGCTTCTTATCAAAAATAACACCCAAGAACTTGTGTTCATGCCTAACGGCAGGAACACATCTAGCGACAATCCCCGACGTAATGAAAAAGGCGCGCACACCGTTTTTTCTGGTGCAAACTGGAACCCATTTTCATCGGCTCACTACGGACAACCTCCTTGAGACATCGTGGAGACGCGTGCTCCAGGGCATCCTCGCGGGTTCTGCCTCCCGCCGCAAGGCAGGCCTGGATCCCCCCATCAACCTGTCCGACACCAAGCTGTTGGCGGACGAGACTGCCCTCTAGTCTAAAGGCCCCAAGTTCGCGCCCCCTGCGCCATCATCAAGAGTGGACCAGCTGGCTTTCGTCTACGAGATTGCGGCGAGAGTCCCGGAGAGTGATCGACAGGACCTTGTCGGGGCGGCGGCTGGTGTGGTTTGCCATCACGGTGCCGCGAGTGCACCTGTGCGCTCGGATGTGAATTGCGTCGTGGAGGAGCTCCGCCGATCGGATCTGGTGCTCTTGGAGGCGGACAAGGTGGGCCGATTCGTCATAATGAACAGAGAAAAATTCGGAGAGAAAGTGGATGAGGCACTAAAAAAGAACTTTGTTCCCTTTAAGAAACGCCCATCGGGAGCACTCCGGTCCGAAGTCAAATCTGTTCGTGAATCTCTCAGCCTCCCTTCCTTAAAAACGCTAGTTTCTGCCCCGTCAAAACAGTACCTTTCCATCTTATTCACGGCAAAAACACACAAACCAGACATTCCCCTTCGAAGCATAATCTCTGAGGGGGGATGCCGGCAGAAACCTCTCGCCCTGTTCCTACAAAAGCACCTTTCCTCTATCGATCTTCCCCACCCCTTCCGCGTTAAGGGCTCCCTTGAGGTGACTGATTTCATTCGATCCTTGCATTCAAATCAGGACCAGTACATGTTCTCGCTGGATGTCGAGGACATGTATTACAATCTCGACCTCAAAATCCTTCTAAGCTCTGTTTCTGAGGCAATTGACCTACATGGACTCACGACGTTTCAAAACCCGTCTGGAATCCCGGTCGGAGGCTTCCTTGATCTCCTCCGGCTCTACCTGGAATCCACTCTGGTTGAACACGAAGAAAGGGTTTTCATTCAGAAATCGGGTGTGTGTATCGGTTCCTGCCTCGCGCCGATCCTCAGCGAGATTTATCTCTTTTTTGTGGATCGCGCGGTGCAGGAGCATCTTTCTCGCTCGGGTAATGAATGTAGGATCTTTCGGTACGTTGAAGACTGTCTGGTTCTTCATCCTGTCTCCAACTCAGATGTTCCCATTCTTCAGGCATTCAAAACTCACGCCAGTGGCCTCACCTTCAAAAGGGAAGACCCTACTCACAAGGGTCTTCAATTTCTCGATCTTCGACTGACCCACTCATGTCACGGTCTTTGCTGGTCTTTTCAACAGCGTTCCCAGAAACCTGTCCTCCCCTTCTCGAGCCATCATTCAAAAACCGTTAAGTCCGGAATTGTCCAGTCTCTCCTTTCCTCCTCGTGCAAAAAGTCCTGCGATCATAAGATCAGAGGGAGCATGTCGCTGCAGGCCAGCAGGCTCAGGAGGGCGGGCTACCCGGTGGACCTTTTAGATAACATCAGCAAGAAACTCATCTTGCAGTCGAGGAGCCGCCCAAAGGGGGCTCCCTCCGGGGCCCGGTCTGCCCGCCCTGCCCGCCCTGCGTGCATCCCGTACTCCCACAACACGGCACACCGACTCCGCGCGCTTGCACGTCGATTCGGCACCAGAGTTCTCTTCACATGTAAATTTAAATTGGGAGGCATGTGCAGGCGAGTAACCAAGCCACAGCCCCCACCCTCATGCACAAAAAAACACGCGCAGTGCTTCTGGCCCTGCACAAGGGAAAAGGTGTATAGTATTCCGCTTGTGTGCGGGGCCGAGTACATCGGCCAGACGGGGCGGTGCGTGAATGACCGTCTCCGGGAGCACGCCAAGGAGATCCTGTCTCCTTCTCCGGACTCCTTCCATCCAGTCGTGGTTTACGCCAAAAAAGACTGCCCCTCGTGCACCCCCGAGTTCTCGAAAACCAAAATTCTCGGCGGGCACAAATCTCGATTCGGCAGGGAAATCCTTGAGTCCCTACATATCAAATCTTCAGTCTCAAACCTGTCCAGCCCATCCCTCTCTCTTTCTGATCGAGAGATTCGCTTCCTGCGGGGCGAGAGGGCTCCTCCAAAGACATAAAAAGTCTAAATTCGCGCATCTTCTTCTCCTTCTCTTCTCAGCGCCTTTCTCTCCCCCCCTTCCCTTCCTTCCCCAAGAGAGCACCGCCGGCATATCTTCTTCTCCTCCTCTTTTCCGTCGCCCTTCCCCCCCTCCTCCCTTCTTTCCCCAAGAGGGCTCCGCCCGCACTCGGGGCTGCGTGTAACGGCGACGTGTCGATTGACACTCAGCAGACCCCGCTTCTGCTATGCACGCTTAGCTGCGAGCTGGCTCGCGCTTCTCTTTTACCCACCATCCTCCCTCTCTACCTCCCCGACGCCCCCGTCGAGCTTCATGAGGCGAAGTTGAGCCAGTAAATGCTTTGTTGAAAGTCGAAAGCCTGTCTTGTCTGTTTGTCTTAGATGTCCCTCTTTCCTTATCATGAATTAATAACCAACACGCTCAACCATATACATTACTCATCCTATTTATGGTTATCAGCAATTGGTGCTCACAAATTGACAAGTTGCATGAGGAGAAAGCGATCTGGACATCGCCTACGTACAATGAATAAAAAACTGAGGGTGGTATAACTGCAGCGAGGCTGTTGATCTTAATGCGAACAAGGTAACACTCAAGACACCTCCTTGTGGGACGCCATTTTCCCGTGTAAAACCATTTGAGAGCGTGGATCCCAGGCGGACTTGAAAAAAAAAAAAAAACGGTCTGTCAAGAAGTTCCTTATGCAACGCAGCATGCGACCACGAACGCCGCACCTATACAGGTCTTGAAGTAACCCGTACCGCCATGCCATATCGTAAGCTTTTTGTAAATCAAAAAGACAGAGAGGCAATGTTGCCGGTTTACAAAAGCCCCACGCACGAAAGTCTCCAACCGGACAAGGGGATCTAAGGTTGAGCGACCTCTTCTAAAACCACACTGGTTTTTATAGAAAAATTTCTTTTGATCTAGATTGTATAGTAGCTGTTCATAAGTTTTCCCTAGACAGTTAGTCAGTGCTATAGGCCGATAACGTGCTGGTAGGGAAGGGTATTTGACAGGCTTCAAGATGGGAATGATGTGTACTCGCTTCCAGCACTGTGAAAAACAAGAAGCTTCCCATAAATGATTGAAGACACGAAATGCACCAAGGATTCAGCCGACAAGTGCCTCAGCAGTTGATAATGAATATCTGGACCAGGTGCTGACTGCTTCCTTACTGCAAAGACCATTTCAAGCTCACACACTGTGAATGGCCGGTTGTAACCAGTATTACTTTGTCTGGCAAGGACCTGAACTTTTTAAATTTAGTTGTGTAAGTTGAAGAACTGGAGACCTCTAGAAAAATGATCAGCAAGAATGTCAGCCTGGTCTTTTAGTGATGGGAATGATGAAGGAAAAAGGGGAATGCCTAAGGAGCGGTAAGTACCCCGAATTTTTCTAGCACGATCCCATACCTCTTTTGCTGGAACAAAACCGTTTAGAGAGGATACATATTTCACCCATGAGGTCCTCTTCGCTTGTTTTCGTGTCCAACGAGCTCTTGCTTTACACTGTTTGAATTTGATCTTGTTCTGAACAGTCGGATACCGCCGAAACCTTCCCCAAGCCTTATTCCGAGCTTTTATGGTGGTCGTACAGTCCTTGTTCCGCAAAGACTTGCATTTCTTGGGAATATTTCCAGAAGTTCGGGGACCTGGCACAGAAGCAGCATTTACAGTTTTTTCAGTAAGGTAACGAGTCGCACATCAGGAGACATAGCTAAAAAACAGCGGGATCGACCACTGCATCCAGGGAAAATAAAGCCCAGTCGGCTTTATCGAACTTCCACTTGAGAACACAAGCTCGAAGAGAAGGAAGTGACAGTGAACTTTCTAAAATGACAAGGAAATGGTTACTACCAAAAGGATTCTCTAAACTCTTTTAAGAAAAACAAAGAAGCAAAGTAGGAGATGACATGGAAAGATCAATGGAAGTAAAAGTATTATCAGGTGTTGGTTGTCTTTTGTTTAAAAGGTTGGTTGTCTTTTGTTTAAAAAAGTTGGTTGTCTTTTGTTTAAAAGGCAAAAGCCAGATGACAGTAAAAAACGTTCTATGGCACCGCCACGAGAATCTTGAAGAGCACTTCCCCCATGAGGTGGTGTGCAATAAAATCTCCTAAGATTAAAAAAGGCTCTGGGAGCTGGCGGACAAGTCCTTGCAGGTCATGTAAATTCACTGGAAGGTTGGGTGGAAGGTAAAGCGAAACAATTGTAATTAGGCGGACAAGCAGAACACGAACCACTACTGCCTCTAAGTGGGTCTTGAGAGGAACAAGAGCACAGGCAATACCACTCTGCACAACCACGGCTACTGCACCGGAAGAGTTGTTGCAAGAAACATGGTGTTTTCTAAAAACCTGATGTCGCCGTTGTACCTGTGTATGTGTTTAATTAGGGTGAGTCTCCAATAAACAGATGGCAACAGGCTGGAGCTCATCGAGAGAAAAGTTGACATCATCAATATTACGAAAATACCGCGACAGTTCCACTGCATTATACCTATATTTTAACAATTTGAAACAAAATAAGTATAACATAAAAGTTATATTAAAAAGCTATATTTCTTAGGGTTTAAAATCTATTTTTACACGCGGCGCACTTTTTTTAGGGAGCCTTTCTGCTTCCGATTAGAGCCACTGGAGGCAGAAGAGGTGAACTCTAATCTTGAGAGGAGAGCTTCCTCATCAGATCTCGACCCACCCTCGTCCATGGGCTGGTCTGCAGCTGCCGGCAGCTGGCCCTTGGAGGTCGACTGCCTTGGCACTTCCCCGGGCTTCCTCTAGGGAGCAGTGGTATGGGGAGGTAGGCCTCGGCCCCGAGAGGTCGAAGCAGCTGGTTGAGCAGGAGGCGTCATCTCCTGTTCTGGGGTGGATGCTGGCAAAGTAGCATTCACCTTGCGGTTCGGAGGCGGTGCCAGTGGTAACGCTTCCGGGGATTTGGAGGGGCATCATGACGGCAGATGCAGGTCGTCCAGAGATGTCTGCGTTCCCATCAAAACCACTGGCCGTGCTGGTCCCCTGCGCACCGCCTCGGCATAAGACCCTTTTGATACATAGGCAAAACGCTTCTTAGCCTATGTGTAGGTGATGTTTTCAGTAACTTTTATTGTAAGGACTTCTTTCGCGTCTTTCCACAGAGGACAAGATCGGGAGTATGCCGGGTTGTGGCAACTGCAGTTTGCAGAATGAGGCTCATTATTGCATGCATCTGCGACGTGCTCCTTGCTGGAGCACTTTGTACAAGTGTCCCTTCCTAGACAGTTCCGTGACCCATGGCCGAACCGCTGGCACTTAAAGCACCGTTGAGGGTTCGGCACATAAGGTCGGACCCGGCACTGAAGGTAACCGGCCTTTACAGTCTGCGGCAAAGTGGTCGAATCAAAAGTCAAAATGATGCGTTTCGTCCTTCGTTCCACACCGTCACGGCGGATAGTGATTCGTCGTGCAGCTATCACTCCTTGACTAGAGAGACCCTAAATTGTCTCCGGCTCAGGTGAGTTAATCAAGTCATCTTCAAAAATGACCCCTTGAACACTGTTCAGTTTGCGGTGAGGACTGACGCTTACTTTGTAGTCAGAGGCAAGGTTGAGTTTTAGAAGGGCATCACTTTGCAGCTTTCTGTTGACTTCCTCAAGATGGTCATCTTATCCCATCTTCTTTGCACTGTAATTGGCGCCAATAACACCCTCAAGAACTTTGGAGACCAGAAAGGGGGAAAGTTTGACAGTGGTTTGTCACCTTCCGAGTGCATTACAAGAAACTTCGGAACTTTCAGCAGTTTAAAAGATTGTTTCATGGTGTTGAGTGCTTCGGTGGGGACCCTTTTGGGGGGCCGATCAAAAGGTTTAATTTTGGAATCCATATGAATGGGGACGGTTTTCGGAAACTGTGGTGCACCGCCCACCACCGAGCCCAACAAGGGAATAGGTAACGCATCATAACAAGAAAGGCTTGGCTGAAGACGTTACTCTTTTAGTGCTGCCCAGTCTCCATAACCAATTATGGTTCTGAACAAGGTGTCTGTCGCCACCCAAGGTGAGCCCTTGCCGCCACAGGAGTTGAAGAAGGAAAAAAAGGAGAAATGAGAAGAGTGGAACGAAAGAGAAGACAGGGGGAAAGAAGGGAGGGGATAGTAGAAGTGGCGGCTGACTGAATCATCCTGGTCGGGCCAAGCCAGGACACCCGTCTACGAGAGGTGGCGGGCCGAAGTGGTGTATTGCCTCGCCCGGGGGGCCCCGAAGGGTCCAAACCTACCCCGGGCTCGGCTCAACCACCAGAATGTCCTTTTCCCGGATACGGAAGACACACACACAGCCAGATGTGGGCGGGCGAACCCGAATGGCTCGAGGTCCATAGTGACGCCACTCACCAAACACCTGCTTTCACAGGTGCCCCCTGCGGGGAAAATCTTTTGAAGGTCATAAATATGTACGGGAGTGTGTGGTCGAAGATACAGTGAAACAACAGTAATGAGACGGTCCGTAAGAACTCGCACTGCCGCAGCCTCGAGGGGCATGTCAAGGGGGACCTGGGCACATGCAACTCCACTCTGCACAACAATGGCAACACCACCGAATGAATAAAAAGATGGGCAGTCTTTCCGGAAAAGGTGACAGTTTCGTAAAACTTGTGTATGTGTGGATGTCAAATAGGTCTCCCGTAATGCTAGAGCTACTGGGCATAGCCTTTTAAGTAAAAAGTCAACATTATCTATATTGTGAAGGAGACCCCGACAGTTTCATTGCATAAAGCTAAAATGAATCATCACAGGTTAATTAAATCATTGCTAAAAATGTGGGGTTCACAGCTGTAAGTGAACACAAGCTATGTTACACTCGTTAAGGCAGTGACACGAGGAGGTTTTCGCTTTTGGTCCCCCTTTTCGGGGGAATGTTTTGTACCTCCCTTGGCGGTTGGAGGTGGTTCTCTTGGATCGGCAGATACCTCCATGGCCTCCTCCTCTCGCTGTGAAGTGGAAAGAGTGGGCCCCTCGCTGCTCTGAGATGGAGTGGTGTCAAGCGCCACTCAGGGCTTAGGGCCAGGACGAATGGGAATCGTCTTGGCATGCGGGACTTTGGGTGCCACACCCAAAGTCCCGCGTGCCAAGACGATTGGGTGTGAGAACCCACAGAGGCCTCGCTGGTAGTTGGGGGGCTGGGTGAGCACTCCAAGTCGCGAAGACTGTACTGAGTTCCCACTCTTGCCTTTAGTGGCGGCGCTGCCCCCTGGCAGCCGCCTCGGCTTAGGTGCCTTCTTGGAGGGAGGAAAATCGCTTCCTTGCCTCAGGGTACGTGAGGTTTTTTTTGGATTTTTAGCGTTATAATGTTTTTCCGCCTGAAACTTTGGGCAGGATTGAGAACAGGTGGGGTGGGTACCAGAGCAGCTGACACACTTGAGAAGTGTACCCTTGCATGTGTCAGTTGGATGGTCCGTAGCTCCGCACTTTGCACATGTCGTTTTCCCACGACAGGTAACAGAGCTGTGACCAAATCGTTGGCATTTAAAACATCGTCTCGGGTTTGGTATGTAGGGGCGTACCTTGCAGTGAAGATAGCCTGCCTTGATGTTCTCGGGCAGCAAAGTGGAAGCAAAAGTGAAAACTAAGTGCTTCGATGGTCTCTCCTCCTTGTTGGAAAATCTCGATAATGGAAAGAGGATGGAAAAGGCTCATACAAGCGTAACCGTAATATGGAACATCCTATAGAAGCGAAAAGAGTGGATTAAGGAGGAACGATACAGGGTGGGCGGAACCATACAAGCGTGTCGTATTATGGAACATCATATACCAGCGTAGTAGATTATGGCGGAACCATACATGCATAACGTAATATGGGACATCCTATACCAGCGAAAAGGCGATACTAGCATGGTGGAGCCATATGGCTCCAGCATGCTGGTATCGCCTTTTCACTTTTGTACAGAACGATTCAGTTTTAAGCTTTACATATATGTTTAAAAGGTCGTGAAAGCTAAATTAATGCGGTTTGTGCAGGCGAGTTGTACGGCCAGGCGTACGTAGTATAGGGACCTAATCGTAACGATCTGTCGGATAATTAAATACAATTTGTTAATCAATTTTTTAATTAGTAAAAATGAACATATGGTTTCAATTAGCAACTTGCTGAGTCATTGAAAACCACAAAATCAACTATTTTTAGAAGGGTATAATGCCGGGGTAGTATTTTACGCGTTCTGTAAAAACGCTTGATTTTGATGAGTTTCTAGGTTCCAGTTTTTTATCGGAGCGCATCTCTGCGCCCACGGTCCTGTTCCCCAGGGGCTTAGACCCGCAACACATGTGCGCCTTGCTTCTCTCCATCCTACGAGGGAGACGAGGGGGTGGCTTTGCACTGCGGCCACAGGGCAACAGGACCGCAGGCGCAAAGATGGGCTCTGGTTAGAAACCGAAGTCTGGAAACACGTCCAAATTGACTCTTTTTTTTAGAACGCCGCAAAATGCTGCTCTTGTCTTATATCTTCACAAAGAAAGTGTGTTTTGATGATACTTAGGCAGTTTCTTTTTGGAACCATGGATCTATTTTCACAAACTAAAATTTTAGGAAACATTTTATACTTGAAGGGAAGCTGAAGCGGTTTTGCATTTGAGGAAACACATTAAAATATTCCTTTTGACCTCCAGGATATTAAATATCAAAATTATTTCTCAATTTGGTTAATCGAGGTTGCGTAGAATCATTTTTAAGGTACTGTTGGAGGCACTTCCATGAAGAGCGACGTCACAAAACCAGCTTTCGAAATCTTTGCTCACGCATCTTCAGCGCCTATCAAAGCTATGCACGCACATGCTATCATTTAAAAGGGCAGAAAAATATGTCACAACTGCTGTTAGTGCGGGAGAATATACCTAGAAAACTTGCGATTGGACGCGCGGCCTTTAAGCGTCACACGCTTGGCGGCAGAAAGGTTTTCTTACGATGTCACTATTGGTAGAATGTTTTTTTTTGTGTTTTTCGCGTTTAATTATATCTTTGTGGAAAACGAACGGGATATTCAAATTCACGGGATAAAACTACGCTAGAATGAACCTTCATCTAGTTTTCTGAAAGAAGTCTGGCACTTCTCTGTAATAAACCGACTGATCATTACGAATTAGCCTTTTATACTATGCGGCCCTGGCCGTATAACTCACGTACAGAGACCGCGTAAATGTAGCTTTTACGGCTTTTTTAAAAAAATCTGTAAAACATACCAAAAAAACGAAAACACCCTGTAGAATGTCCCCCGATACGATACGATTGTATGGTTCCTTCCCCGCTTGTATCGTTCAAGAAGGACTTGCGGACATCTAGTCTTTCATTGGAATGCTGGATATCAGCGAGTCTCTACACCAGTGAGTGGTTTCAAACAAGCATGATGTTTGCACACCAGTATGCTCTTATCCGAGGCCCTCCTGGAGCACTAAAAGCAGAGGCAAAATGTAGTGACCTGGTAAACTTGGTTGCAGGCATTTATTTTTAGAAGAATTGCATGCAGCAAAGTTTAGCTATGCTGAAAAGAAGATAATTATAAATTCAATTCTGAACAATGGTGTCCGTTGAGCTGTCAGACCGAACTCCCACTCTTGCCACTCAGGAGTTCCTGACTTATGCGTAGAGGATCAGCACAACCCAGATTTGTGCTGCAAGCGCACCTGCGATATAAAAGTTGAAAAAACGAGATGAAATATGAGACGTTTACAATTCTCTTTAATGTGAAATTAGAGCACAGATCTTGAAGAGGAGGATGGGAGGGTATGCCCCTCCTTCCCCTCCCCTCCTCCTCTTCTGCTCCCTCCCATTTAGCGGGGAATTTCCCTTTAATTTAGGGGGGAAATTTCCCCACTAAATTTAGCGGGTTAAGTTTCCCACTAAATTTAGCGCCGAAATTGATGTCACGTGACCTCAACACCAATGCAGTTTTCCCGCTAAAAGTAGCGGGGAAAATGACGTCGCATGACCGTGTCACGTCATCCATAAAAAAATTCATTTTCTCAGCTAGACTTAGCGGAAATATTAATGTCACATGACCTCAACATTAATTCAATTTCCTGCCAAGTTTAGTGGGGCGGTTACGCCAACAGCGACGCCGCGAAATGCAGAAACAGATGCGTAAGAGCTGCGCTCAAGAAACTAAATGCCTCAGGTGAAATAATGTGTAAGTTAGAGATAAGACAAAGAAAAGAGAATCTAAGATGCCGTTCTCAGATCCTTCCTTTTGTCCATTCTCAAATGTTTTGATTTCAAGAAATGTTTATCTCTTTATCCATACCCAGGGAAACCCTCCCAGTTTCAGCATGAATGCAATAAATCAATGCAGACTAGACCTTGTGAACTATAATGCACTTGAAAATGAATGTTCGCCACATAGTTATGCATGAGTCGGTGGCTCAGATCTCTAAATACATTTGTAGTGAGGGACATTCTTGAATAAAACTTCTAGCCTTCGAATTCAACAGTTTGAACTTCCATAAGGAACACTGTAAGGCAGACTTTTTTTTGTGACACATCAGAAACGGTACAGCACTCTCGTCCTCTCATACCTAACAAGAATTTGCATTTTATAGCATGGCATGGTGCTATTCTAATGCCTATACAGCCCCCTTTTAAAAACATTCCTCTGTAATGCTTTTTATTGGTTCTTACTTAACTCGCACAACAGATTCGGTACCTTGAATTCTCACTCGGCATCAACAGTTTTATATATTGTTGTAATAGCGAAAGAAAAGATGTATGGGCTTGAGAACGGCTCAACAAGCACAGATGTTTGAAAAAGGTACTGTCGAAAACTCAAATGTCAAAATAAAAATTAGGTAGAATGTGGATACAATTATGGATATGGTCATGAATACAGTTAGCAGATTCAATATGAAGAATATGTGTTAGACGCACGCTCAAAGAAACCTGTTGCATCTATATTCATTCAAATGCGCTGCAGTCTCAGATGGGAGTTCGCTGAATGAGTCTACCGAAAATGAGCGTAGACGGAAAAAGCAGTTTGATCTGCGACAATCAGCATTACATAAGTGACATGCCATTATTACTGTTACAGTGCCGAATGTTCCAAAGTGTCAGTCGCATCATTCTGTGAGTTCCCTCCGTACATTACAGGGTTTGGCTCTCTCGAATGCTTTGCGAGAAAAATGATGAACTGGAGATATCTAGCGTAGTTCTAGAAAAACTTTCCAGAATCTTATCTGAGCATCGTAAAGAATATAAAAAGTTTCTAGAAGCAAGGTTAGTGCAGGAGTTGAATAAACTAAATACTTCGTTCTGCGAAACCATCTTGCCGTAGTAAACGTATAAACTTCCCCTAGGTAGAGCTAGTCATTACGGATGATTGTGCCCATTGCATACCATAAAAATTTAATTTGCGACCTACAATATTTATAGACTCAACCAACTCTGAATAAGTGGACCACTTGGCATTAAAGATTGGTCTCACCATGACTGTCTGCCAACATCTACATAATAATTTCCATGAACCTATGTATTTCAAAAATATATTTGGTGGGAGCTGCTTAAATCACAATAGCACTTTTTAACACTATTAGAAAGCCTGTAATGGGCCACAAGTTAAGCATTTTTCACTTCATTATGAAGAGCAATTATACATATGTGAACCATGAATATAGGCCTGCACTAAATTGTTTTCTTAGGTTGAACGTGCTATGCTCTGTTTACTATATAAATCTTTGCAGAGCTGACAATGTGAAAGTTCCTGTTTGTTTATATTTCACATCTCCCGACTGCTGGGTGTGGTAGGTACATAAGATTGATGACACCAACGTAATACAATGATTATTTTAAGAATTTGTTTGGGTATAGCACGAGGAAAGCGATCTGCGGGAAGTTATTTCTGTGACACCGTCGAACCTACATCCGCGGGCTTTAAGTTCACATGTTAATCATGACTGCAGACTCCTTTATGTAATTGGAACTCCATCCAACCCAATATTTGAATGTTTTTAGCATTTTAGGCTTAGTAGTGCTTTTGATGTTCTATTAATAGGTAAGACGAATGCTTATTTCAAGTGGTATAACTAACACCTGGTGGCACGAGGACTCTCTTGTCGTGACGCTGATCGAAAGTCACAGGCAGGGAGATACTGCGATGCTCTTGTTGCTGGGATTGCCTCCCCCATGGTCCTGGCCAGACCACAGAAGAAGATTGAGTCCAAGCTTGTGGCCACTAGGATCTCCAGATCTTGAGGCACCCAAGTAGCTGAAAATAAAAACAAATCACAATCAAGTACTTGGCAGAGCTACATTAGAATGGCTAGCATATTCTTTTGTGATCAGCACATTGAACCTTTTATTTTAGTCATAGTCACCCCTCAGGACAAGGCCACGTAGGCGTTAAAATGATGGGTACCGAATTAAGGCGAATGATCAAAGGCATTCATTTAACCCTCTTTCGCCCCAACCTGAGAGATTTCTGTCAAATATTCACATTCAACTGTAAAGACTATAAATAAAACTACTACTGCAATGCAGAGCCGTATAGTGGGAGAATTTAGCCAGTGGGTGTGGCGACGAAGGCGCCGGGGAGGAGGAAAGGGAGGAGAACGCTGAAGAAGGGAGGGAGAAGGCAGCAAAGGGGCAAAGAGGAGACGACCGCCATTTTGACGCAAAGCTGTCGGCATGGAGCACTGTTGAGGCTACGCGTCGTCTGCTACGGGCTTATTTCTTTTTTTTTGCCTGAATAAAAACTTGCGTTCAAACATGGAGAAACTTCTTTCTTTAGGTTTTTACGCCACCGAGGAATAATACTATATCATTTTATTGCCAGAGCCTGCCAAAATAAAAGGAAAGAACCGAAATTTGGATATCGATCCCATGCCGGGCGAAGAAATGAAAATAGCGGCCCTCCCCGCTCAGCTGGGAGCAGCCTAGAGTTCACGCGCATGCGCTCACGCCTCTCGCTCTGTGTCGCGGGCTGATTAGCTCACTCGGAAGGGAGACGTTAGGGCAGCAAAATTGTAGAGTGCCAGACTCTCCCCATATATGGCTCTGCTGCAATGGAAAGATTTTTGCTACCCTCGTGCTCAGCGAGTGTCGACTGTGGATACAACTCCACTTCATACACTTGCTGAACATGAGGGTAGGGTGTACCAGCAGAGGGCAGGTGTCTGGATAGAAAGAGTTTAGTTGTCGCACCAAGAGGCTAATGAATAAAAATGGGTACTACTCCGAGAAAAATGCCTAGAAAGCGAGGATCTCGGCTCAACACTAACAGCGGCACACAGTATCTATTTTACTGGCTAAGGGGTACTAAATCATTATTTTCAGCTACCTAATCAAAGTAAATATTCTTCCCGGCTGGTTTTTTAGGAAAATTTCTAAGTTTACGAGAACTATTAAGACAACGACTAAAAAAAGAAGCAATGGTAAAACCAACTATCGAATTCGCGTGCTCTCCAGTAGCACGAAATCTATGGCAGGAAGACCTGCAGAATGAGCAAGCAGTCTAAAAAACAGAGTATGTTCTATGTATAATTTGTTTTTCATGCTGCAAAGCAAGCGCTGGATGGAGGTTTCACGACATTAACGAAATTTCCCGCAATCAGTTAAGAACAAGTTAGACTAGTGAACTTGTCCTTGCCCCTGGCATAACGTTTTAGTGTTGCCCATAGTAACTCTCATAAATTTGTAAATAAAAACAAAAAAGACTAACCTTTATTAAAAAAATCTGTACCTTTGGCAAAGAAAAGTTACCTTGAACAAAATATGTGAGATACAATTGTACAGCGTCCATTTGTGGGCTTAACCTATTTTGAGGCAAATCGGCGAGAATGAAAAGAAGACGTTTGAGTACAATTAAGGGAGAGACAAAAAGGATGCATACTTACAACAAAAAAATTTAGAACGACCACGGGCAGGAAACTCTGGTGAGACTCTCGGAGCGACTCCCTGCAATGGGCCTGTGCAGGCCACAGAACAAGATCGGTAAGAGCTTGCAGCCATAAGGTGCTTCATACCATGAAGTTACAGAAGCGGGTGCAATAGACCTTTTTCAGATTCGCGCGTCAGCTGTTGCACGCTGCACCAACCTCTTCGCGTCGCCATCTTTGAGTCTACTATTGCGGTGGCTGAACCCCGAGATGCCGCACTACTGCTGTGTGCCACTCTGTGTGCAACGCGGAAACAAGGGACCATCCGGAGAAAAGGTACGGACCGTAGCGAAATTGTTTTTGGATTTCGAGTTCGGTTCTTACAACCAACCTTTCGAGAACCGTAGCGTTTTGCTAACAGTGTCAGAGCTGCTCAAGAGCAGTTACGCGCGTGTTGTACGGCTCTACCGCGGACTGAACAGACCTCCTTGGTGTACGGTGCCTCTGTACCGCTCATACATCACTGTATCGTTGTGAGCGTCCACGCTTTCGTCTAAGCTTTGCTGCATGAGTAACCGCGATACGAGGCTGATCTTCGTCGTTCAAGGTAGACAAGGCTCGGCCGCTCTGGTTCTGTTAAACCTGCTGCGGCTCTGCGCAGTTTGTTTCTACATTGCTTGTTTTCGACCAAAGAAAGTCAATTTATACTGTATTACTATACTAGGCAAGGATAACCTCGTTTCGCACGTGAATTTTATTGCCGCGAGCGAAGACGATAATGTGGGCGCTCGCAACGTGCATGTCCTGGAGGCCGGCCAGCGGACTCACTCGCGTGCGCGTTTTCTTCCTTTTGCTTCGCCCCGCATGTCCTCCGAGACACAACCAGCTCTTTGTGAAAATAAATATTATTACTATTACTATAAGATAAAAGTAGTAGTGCGGAGCGTGGTTGCTGTTGTGCTAGTGTTGATATGTACGTTTGACGCTCGCACGTACCCGCTTGCCAACGCACCGACCTCATCTGAGGGAGCTGTTTTCTCGTTCAGAACATAATAAATAATGAAAGCAACAGATTTTATGCTCACTGATCACAGTGGAGAGAAGTGTTAAAGCACGCACATAGCACCAATAAATATTTACTTTCTGCCTCCCGGTGATCAGGACATTGAAGTATGCATGTCTAAGAGTAATTATGTGCTCAAAAACATTGAATGGTTTTACAGATTACTGCTCTAAACTTCCGCTGCATCACAGTAGGTGTGAATAGATCGGAGATTTTTGTGCCCTCTCAGATACTAAATTTTGCTCACGTAAGTTATGTTTTTCTAGTAGCCATTAGTCCAGTCTTTCAGCTCTTTGAGAAAAAAATACAGCACTTGCACATTTGAGCTCTAACATACTCTTATTGTGTTTCAAAACTGCAGGTATCATTCCATGGGTTTCCCAAGACGCCATCTCTCCAAAATGACTGGATTATTGCTGTGAGGAGGGCCCCGCCGTTCAACTTCGCAGGGGCAAAAGTTTGCTCAAACCATTTTACTGTTTTCCAACTAGAGATTTCGTGTGCATAGTTGCAAAAGGCAGAAAAATGCTCCACACTAATGCCGTGCCATCTGTCTTCGCTTTTAAGAAGCCATTAAAACAACGGAAGGCACCGAAGGTTCGGGAAGCTCTGAAGCAGGTATGCCATCCTCCACAACTAGAAGCCGAAAGATCAAGTCCACCCATTGACGAGGCCCCTGAGGACATCAGCATGGAACCCGAAGACGGCACTGAAAACGTTCAAGCACAGCAGATACATCCAGGAGGTGCTCTACCGAATGTACACACAAAAAATGAAAGGTACAAGGAGCTGCAGAAACTGCGAGGGCACATTGCCTGCCTTGAGCAAGAACTTCTGCAGGTGAAGAACAAGAACTACAGACTGGAAGAAGAAAAACAGCTGCTCAAGTTATCATGCAACAGCATGACGGCCAAGCTGAAGAGTCCCCTTGACAAGGTAAAAAACAGCAACGACGACTTTCTTATTATACTGGACTCCCAAGCTACAAGGTTTTTCAAGCCTTGTTGAAGTATTTGGACCCCGGAGCGCAGGGAAGTCACATACAGTACGGAACGTCGGGCGACGCAGAAAATCGTCGGCCACCGTTACTCACAGTCGAGGAACAACTCTTCCTCACTGTAGCTAAGCTAAGGTTGGGTTTGTTCGAAAAGGACCTGGCCAACAGATTTAACATCTCTCAGAGCACAGTGAGTAGAAAATTTTAAACCTGGGTCAACTTCTTGTTCCTGAGGCTGTGTGAACTGCGCTTGTGGCAGTCAAGAGAACTGACCAACAGGAGAATGCCTGAGGAGCTCAAGCAGTGTTACGGTACTACGAGGGTCATTATTGATGCAACTGAAATCGAAGTAGAAATACCAAGCTCATTCGTTCTCCAGTCGGAGACGTACTCTGTCTACAAAATCTACCAACACACTTAAGGGACTAGTGTGCACCTCACCAGATGGGTACATAACCTTTCTTCCCTTTTCACAGGGTGTATTTCTGACAAAAGTTAGTGAAGAAAAGTGGGTTTCTAGATTTGCCCTTTGATGACAATGAATCTGTCATGGCCGACAAAGGCTTTAAAATCAGTGACTTGCTCCAGCCTCTGGGAGTGCGACTAAACCTCCCACCATTTGTAAGCGGTGGACACCTCTCTAAGAAAGATGTCGCACTCACAGAGGAGATAGCATCCCTTCGAATCCACGTCGAACGACAAATCCAGTGCATAAAATGTTTTCATATATTCGACAGTGCTCTTCCAATCACACTCGGTCCACTTGCAAACCAAGTGTGGACCCATTTGTTGTATACTTTCTAATTTTCAATCTCCACTGTTACAAAAGCAAAATTGGTTTGTCAGGTTTGAGAGTTCATGGAATACATTTTAGCCCTCACAAGACAAGAACAGAAATGCGAGAATCAGACACCAGAGCGCACTGTGGTGTCTGAGTCTCGTCTTTGTGTCCTTGTCTTTTGAGCGTTAAAATGTATTCCAAGTTCCAAAACCAACAGTCTGCTCTACTGAAATTCATTTCTTGTATAACGGGCCATTTTATCTGTACAGCGCACTGTGGTGTCTGATTCTCGTCTTTTTGTCCTTGTCTTTTGAGCGCTAAAATGTATTCCAAGTTCCAAAACCAACTAGCCCAACAGTCTACTATACTGAAATTTATTCGTTTTTTAATGGGCCCTTTTATCTGTTCAGTGCACTGTGGTGTCTGATTCTCATATTTGTGTCCTTGTCTTTTGAGCGCTAAAATGTATTCCAAGTTCCAAAACAAACTTGCCCAACACTCTACTCTATTGAGACTTTAGGTCGTTAATTATATTTCTAACATTGCTACAGAGCCTGGATAAGTGTACAAATAAAAATTAAGAATCATGTTTCTTTTTACTTTCAGCCTTGCCGTGTCACTTACTTCGTCATAAAAAACGGAAGTCCAACATCAAAATAAAATCTGTCCAGCTTCAACTTTGTCGCATCCCAGAAGGCTTGGTCGAACTTCACCTTAGTAATAATCAGCCAAGAGTTGCTGAACATAACGAAATGAGCCCATGAAAGTCCTGCACAGTACATCTGTCCCATCACTTGGTAGTATGCACTTGTATTTTTTTTTCAAGTACGGCTTTCCGTTCACCATATCGATTTAGAAGGAGGGGTCGGCGGTGGCACTGCTTAGGGTGCTTGAGCGATTCGTCCGAGGGCACTTTACCTCCAACACTCCAAACGGAGTCTCCTCATGCGCACAATAGACAAATCTGTCTGGCGTGGCACCAATCCAGGGGGACTGTGGTGGCACCAACAGTCCTGAAGCATGTGTGTGGGGTTGGTACCCAAGAAGGTCCATCACCTCCTCGTAGCGCTTCACTGCTCGTGGCTCGTTCAGAATCCCAGACTTGACGGGTGCAGCGTGGCTGATATCCTTCGGCCGTAGCAAGTTGTTCAGTGACACATCACTCCAGGGCTGTTTCCTGTCACATATTCGCTGGAAGACTGAGGCAGTTATTCTAAACCGACGACATTTCCTCTACAGCCAGCATCGGGACTGCAGGCGTGTGTTGAACTCGAGCTCCCGTGCTGTGTCAGCTGTCAGAACGATGTAGTGCAAAAGAAATGTCAACATTACTTGTAATACTCCATACTTGATAAAGGCAGAGGTGAAATCGCAGGCAAATTCACTATGCCAATGGTTACTATACTCCACATCACAATAAATTAAATAAGCTTACTTTGGCTTAATACAACACCAAAAAATAAGAAGTGCAGTTTCGTGCAGATGTTACCCCCTCAAGGGTAACAGAATATTTCCATCTGGTATTCTTCAGAGGTTTACCATAGAGCCTAGTGTCCGAGAACGGTCCCCAATTCATCTCTCAACAATTCAAAGGCTTCTTAAGTTCTCGTGGAGTCAAACATCATCTGATTTCGCTCTACTACCCGCAAGTCAACGGGCAAGTTGAGCGTTTTAATATTACACTTAAAGGTTTCATCCAGTGTGCATCGAGGGAGAAACGGCAGATAAAATGTGCTGTAGTTGATATACCTGGGCATATATAGATGCACTCCACATACGACAACAGGGCTATCCCCTGCTGTGCTACTTCATGGTCGTAAACCCAGAACGCGATTGAACATTCTGGGACTGTCATCGTCAGAGTTTGGTCGTAACCCCTTCGAGGAAGTGCAGCGACTTCGTCGACATTTTCGACAACAACAAGAGAAGACCAACGCCTATATCGACAGAAGGCGAGGAACTAGAACACCGCAGTTCAAGGTCGGACAGCTGATCCGAGTTAAGAAGCCCGGATCTCTTCCGAAAGGATTCTCTGCCTTTAGCAGTCCCTTCCAGATTGTCGCGCGTGTTGGCCGATGGACATTTCGGCTAGAAGATGGCAGAATATGGAGTGCCTCAAAGCTAGCTGCAGTTTCAGGACCGGTTTCCTTTGGTTTGGACACAAGAAACCCGGTACCAACAGGGAAGTTTAGTCAAAGGTCAGCCGGCCATCACCATTGGCAAGCACCGTCTGCACCATTGGGCTGGCGAAGCCAGCATGACCATCAGATGCCACGGGCATCAACTGGTTCTCCAACACAATACAGACAACTGACGAGGTCAGCTTCTCCGCCGTCATCGCCAACTGGGAACCGACCTCTATCGGTACCTCCACCAGGTCCAGCGGGAGATGTGCCGCGGCCATACCGACCACGGCGAGAACGACGACCGCCAGTGCGGTTTGGGTACTATGTCTCAAGATGAAAAACTTTCTGACTCTGTACATGAACATTTCTACTTCTCTCTTATTTATTTTCGATTTTCTCTGTGAATCTTTCTCTTATACTTCCTCTTTATTTTTAACCTGCTTAATTACTTAATTACTTTCTTTAGTCTTTGTCTTTCTTTTAATTACTTTCTTAAAATGGCAGGGGGGAAATGTATCTTCTGGTTAATTACTTTCCGGTCACTTCGTCTTCTTCTGTACTTTGCTCTTTCTATTTCATCTTCTTTACCAAATAGATTAAATATAGAGTCTCGTGGCAGCTGCACTCAAGTGTGGTCATTCCATTCCGGGTCTCCAGACACCACAACATAATTCTCAACAGGACGGAGGCCTTCAAAGCGGTGGTACTGGTTGTCACAGTGGCCGTGGTGTGGGAGCGGTACTTCAAAAGCAGTATCCTCCGCCGTTCCCACAGCCGTGTCGCCAGTCACCATCTGGCAAACAAGTGGCTGCTCAGCAGGATGCCATAAAGTACAGCTGACAGCGTGAAACCTGTGGGCTAGAGAGAGAGATATTGGGGGTTTTATGGCGCAAGAGCTACGAGGCCATCTGTGCCAAACTAATTGTAAGGATCATTGTACTAGAGGACGGGTTTTACAGAAGGTTAAACAAAAGGCTAGAGTCGGTGTAAAAGGCCAATACTACTAAGAAATTCTATTACTCGTTCAAAAGAGACTAGAGGACTCTCCCACAAGGAGAGCAGGATAAAATGTGATAAGGTATGTTGAAAAAACTCAGAGAAATAAATGCGGCGCTTAGGCTCAAGTCCGGGACACAGCCACAAGATGTGCAAAACAGTGAGCCTGTCACCACACTAATCACACACTGGTGGATCTTCTCCCAAAAGCAAATACCTATATGTTATAAAAGAGTGTTCAATTCTCAGATGGCACAACAACGGTTCATGAAGTCAGCTCTTGCATGAAGAGCTTTCCCAAACTCCCAAAGCAGGTTTGGTAACATAGAGGTTGTTATTGTACTCCGTTTCCCATTCCAATTGCCACATATGAAGAATCGAGGACTTCACCAAGGGCTTAATATCTTGATAGGGGAAACAGTACAGCGATTGTGGAAGGTTACCGGCAGACCCTGGAAGCTCGTCGGCTTCCTCAATGCCTAGTATGCCGATCTGATTGGGAACCCAACAAAATTTTATATTTTGACCCGCATGCAAAGCAGAGATAACTTTGTAATGAATTATTTGTTGTACAGGCATATTTTTCGTATCTTTAAGAGAGCAAACTGCAAGAATCACTCTTTGAGAGTCAACAAACAGGACCGCCCTCAGTATTTTCTTATTGATAATATATTCAATCGCCATTGATACCGCATAAAGCTGCGCAGTAAAAATGCTGGCAATACAATCAAGTGGTTGAACCTTGGAGAAGCTTTCAAAATTTACAGCTCAACCGACGAAAGAGGAAGTCTTGGCACCATCTGTATAAACATGAAGATAACCATTATACTTATTTTGCAGTTCACAAAACCCTTGCTTAATAACAGCATGGGAAATGCTGTGCTTGTCGAACTTTGCAAGAAACCAGTCGCATTCAACTCGCACTGTTTTCCAAGGTGGAATACCGTTGACTTTCCGAACGAGGCCGACCTGGTCCAAAGAAAGGTGCAGCGAAGAGTTATAATGTTCAATGCGGAAGCTTGACGGTGTTACACTACTTGGTTTAAAGTCTGAAAATGTATCTCCAACCAAAAATTGAAAAACGACCCGATGTTTCAAAACCGACACGGTTTCTTCTTCAGATGCGACTGAAGGCACGCGGACACAGCAGCAGCTTCCAACCTCTTCGTCTTCAAAAAAGAAAAGAAAAGAAAGAAAGAAAAAGGAAAAATTAAAAAGGAGAAGTAAGGAAATTGAAACAATCGTAAAATAACTTGTTAGTTATGAAGATGGTCGTCTCTTCAGCTTTTCCGTCAGGTCACGGAGGCCATGCGCGTACACAGAGGGCAGAGCGCCCAGCGACCTATTTAGGTTTCCTGGCGTGTGCTGGATTTGCCACAATTCCAAGAAAAGTCTTCTTCGAAAATTGGGCTCTGTGTCCTCCACGTGCGCGTTTGCGAAGTCAATGCGATGGTCTAGAGTATCGCAATGTTCGGCGATGGCGCTGCGCTCACTGTCAAAGTTCCGCACGTCGTTCTTGTGTTGGCGGATACGCTCGGGAAAGTTCTTCGTCTCGCCGATGTAGGTTGCGGGGCACTCTGCGCAAGGAATGGTGCAAACCACGCCCTGTGCTTTTTCCTTTGGTAGACGGTCTTTCGGTCTTGGCATAAACCTTCCCAGTGTGGACGTGGGCTTGTGGGCCACCAGAATTCCTTCCTTTCCCAGTACTCGTGCGAGCGCTTCGCTGGTTCCCTTTGCGTAGGGAACGCTTATGCGCGCGACTCGATGGGGCTGTTGTTCTTCTATTGGCATCTGGTGTTGTCTGGCGAGACCTTGGCGTCTGGCGATGCGGTCAATAAAGCTACTAGAGTAGCCATTTTTCTTTAGGTCTTCAATTATGGTCTTCTTCTCCTTCTTTCTATCGGCTTCCGACGAGCAGATAGTCGTTGCCCTACGGAGCAGGGTCGAAACCACTGAGGCCTTATGACTCGTTGAATGGTTGGAGTCAAAATCGAGGTAGCGTCCGGTGTGTGTTGGTTTTCGGTACACCGCAAACGTCAGATCTTGTCCTCGTCGGTTCACCAGCACATCAAGGAACGGCAAGGTGCCATCCGTCTCATATCCCACGGTAAATTTAATGCCGGCTCGATAGAGTTGAGGTGTGCCAAAAAATTAGTCACGTCCCGTTCAGACTTTAACTCTCACCCAACGAGGCAGATATCTGTCGAATATGTTTACTTTCAACTACTTGGTTTATTTTCAAAAAGGCGAAAGAACCTTGAGCTTGTGAGTGAAGAGTAAGTTGGATGCTGAGGGTCGACCAGAATCTTGTAAGCATATGTAAGACTCAGACATGTCCGTCGTTTGTTCAGAGACAGCCCAATAGATTCTGCATACAAACTGGGCACGGGGGACGTCCGGAAAGCTCCTGTTGCCAGTCGCAAGCCGAGATGGTGAACTGGGTCCAGCATCTTAAGGGCAGAGCGCCGAGCCGATCTATACACTACTGCACTGTAGTCAAGACGGGATCGTACAAGGGCATTGTATAGCTGGAGGATACATTTTCTATCAGACCCCCAGGACTTGTGAGATAAAGCTTTCAAAAGGTTTGTCGACTGAAGGCAGTTTTGCTTCCGAACTTTCAGGTGGGAAAGAAAATTAAGCTTTCTACAAAATATTACACCAAGAAATTTGTGGTCCTTTTTAACAGGTATAGGAGTTCCATTTAATTCCAGGGATGGATTCAAAGACAGCCCACGTCGCAAAGAAAAAGGCACACAGACCGTTCTGAAGCAGAGAACTTGAACCCATTTTCGTCGGCCCACTTGGACAGTTTGTTTAGGGGTAACTGCAACTGGCGCTCACAACTAGAAAGGTTACAAGACGATACTGAAATATGTATATCATCAGCATAAAGAGAATATGAAATAGAAGGTGGCAGCAGTTGTGCGAGTGGATTCATTGATAGCAAAAACAAAGTCACACTTAAAACACCCCCATGAGGGACTCCATTTTCTTGAACAAAAGAATCAGATAGGGCTAGCCGAGACGAACTTGTAAAGTCCTGTCTGTCAGATATTCCTTTATGCTTCGCAGCATACGGCTCCGAATATCCCAGGCAAACAGGCTTCGGAGAATCCCATACCTCCACGCTGTATCATATGCCTTCTCCAAACCGAAAAAAAAAACTGCAACACAGTGCTGCCAGTTTACAAATGCCTCACGTATCACAGTTTCCAAGCGTACCAAGTGGTCAAGGGTAGATCGACCTTGGCGGAATTCACATTGATTGTTATCAAAGGCCCTCTGCTTGGTAACATGTACACCAGTCGCCTCTTTATAAGCCCTTCATATGTTTTCCCAGGGCAGCTTGTCACTGTAATTGGGCGGTAGCTTGATGGTTGTGAGAGGTCTTTGTTAGGCTTTAGGGGTAGGGATGATATGTGCGTGTTTCCAAGCCTGAGCGAAACATGCCTTTTCCCACAAAAGATAAAAAAAACAAAAAAAAACAGGAGAAGGTTTTTAAGGGATTTTGGAGAAAGGCGGCGCAGCATTTTATAACGAATTCCATCGGGACCAGGGGCAGAGAGCTTTGTCACATTAAGAGCCATCGCATGCTCACTTCGCGTAAATGGTTGGTTATAAGATGCTGAATATCCTCCTGACATGACAAGCTTTTGTCGTTCAGCATGAGCTTTTAACTGTCCGAAGGTAACACTGTAGTTGGCCGAACTCGATGAATTATAAAAATGTTTCCCGAGTATGTTACCAATATCTTTTAGTGACGAAGAAAGAGCATTAAACGTTGGAATGGCAAAGCACCTATAATCGCCATTTACTTTCATGTATCTGTCCCACGCCTCTTTGGCCGGGACAAAAATGGTTAAAGAAGAAGGATACTTCATCCACGACTTTCGCTTTGCCTGCTTCCTTGTCCAACGAGCCTTGGCTTTTCGTCGTTTGAACTCGACAATGTTGCTTGAAGTGGGGTATCTGCGAAATCTGCCCCACGCCCAATTTTGGTCCGCCCGGGTTGTGGCACACTCCTTATTCCACCAAGGTTTACATTTTTCTGGGTATATTGACTGATGTTTGTGGAATGGACTTCTGAGCAGCCTTTAGTATCTGCTCGGTCACATAAAGTGTAGCGTTGTCAGGGGACATAGAAGAAAGAAGCAAAGGATCTAAAGTGGAGTGAAGATTAAAAAGCGGCCAGTCTGCCTTGTCTAATTTTCCCCTAGGGACCCACTTTAAAAGATTAGGCAATGGAACGGTACTCTCTAAAACAACTGGGTAATGATCACTTTCAAAAGGGTTATGAAGAACCTTCCAGGAGAAGCAAGGAAGTAATGAATGTGAAGCAATAGAAAGGTCAATGAATGTGAATGAATTGCAGCAAAGTAGAAATTCGGGCTAGTTGGTTCATGATCAGTAAATACAGCGCCAAAAAACGACAGGACAAAGACGAGAGTAAACAGGACGAGGCGCTGAATTGTGTGCCGCACTAAAAAAAGTTGGCTCTCTCCCGTTAAGAAGGCACAGCCCCGAACACAATAAAAGACGTTCAATCACACCACCACGAGAGTCTTGACGGGTACTACCCCACATAGGATGATGAGCATTAAAATCACCCAAAATTAAAAAAAAAGTTGCGGGAGCTGTCCTATAAGTCCCTGCAGCTCTTGAAGGTTTAAAGGAACGGTAGGTGGTAGGTATAAAGAAACAATTGCTACAAGGCGATCCAGAAGGAGACGTACTGTAACAGCTTCCAGTGGCGTGCAGAGGGGGACTTGAGACCAAGCAACTCCACTCTGCATGACCACCGCAACACCACCAGAAGGGGTGGAAGAGGGACGATCTTTTCTAAAAACGTGATGACGTCTTAAAATGTTAGAAGAATTGGGTTGAAGATGGGTTTCTTGCAAGGCGAGAGCGACGGGCCGAAGCTCATTTATGAAATAATTGACATCATCAATATTTCTTAAGATCCCGCGACAGTTCCATTGCATAAAATGTAATTTAGTCATCTATAAGAGGTATGTAAATATGCATCTGAAAAATAATCCTAGTAAAATAAGTAACTAGGTGGAAGACATTGGAATCATCATTTGGGTGGGAATACAGGCTTCTTATTCTTTTTATGTTTACCGGAGGGCATTTCCCACTCCATATTGTCCTGGTTGGACCCAGGAGTGGACAGATTATCAGAATCTGTCGACATCTCCGCCTCCATAGAGGTAGGTATCCGTTGCTTTTAAAACAGCACTTGTCCGGCCAGGTGTGTGTGTGTGTGGGGGGGGGGGGCAAACCCCGACCACGTCCAGCTGGAAGGGTTGCAGACGAACTGGGCGACGGGTCGTTTGAGCTCGACTGATCCCCTCCTTTCACAGGAGCTGAATGGGCACCATGCTGCTCCTTCGGTAGGGGGGCCCTCTCTAGCAAGCAAGAGCGAGAAGCTCGCTCCGTCTCCCCAGGGGGGGACTTAGGGGAGGTGGCCGGCGCGGCTGCTGCCGGCCTGTCCTTGGAAGGAGGAGCAGCACGCGGGCTACCACCAGGGACTGGAGGAAACAGCTGCTGCCCCTGTCGGGGAGCTGGGGTCCTGAAGTCGGCCGCCAAGATCTCGGGAGAGACCTGGGTGGTCTTTGACTCCGAGCGTGGTGCAGGGCCCCTGCGCACCACCTCGGCAAACTCCCCTTTGACAAAAAAGAGAACCGCTTCTTGGCTTCTGGGTACAGGGCATTTTTCTCCTTTACAGCCCCTTTCCGCTGGCCAGTAGAGTCACCGGTGGCAGGAAGAGAGGAGTCAGATCCAGCGAGGAGACTTTCCTCACTGAACTTGGGTCCGCCCTGGTCCATAGACTCCTTAGGTGGAGCCGGGGGGAGACCCGCTGGGGTCGGCGGCCTTAACGTCTCACCAGGTTTCTGTGGGGTCGAGACGTGGGGTTGGCCCCGGCCTCGAAGGGGCAGGGTGGCAGGGGCGACGGAGGGTGCCATCCCCTGCTTGAGGGTGGACGTTGAAGGAACAGCATCCACCGTGTGGTTGGGGTGCAGTGCAGCTGGCACTGCTCCCGCGGGTTTTAGAGGTGACACTGACGGGAGGCACGCACCCTCTGGAGGAGTCTGTGTTCCCACCGATGCCATCACAGGCCGTGCGGGTCGCCTGAGCACGACCTCGCCATATCCTCCTTTCGATAAGAAGGAAAAACGTTTTTTTCGCATAATGGTACGAGATATTTTCTGTGGTCTGCTGAGTCAGTACTTCTTTTTCTTTCCACTTCGGACAAGAGCGAGAGTACGCTGGATGATGACCATCACAATTGACACACCTCGGTTCACTTTCGCAACTGTCGGCAACATGCTCTTTACTGAAGCATTTCGCGCAAGTGTCACTTCCCGGCAGCTCCGAAACCCATGGCCGAACCTTTGGCACTTAAAGCACCGCTGAGGGTTCAGCACAAAGGGGCGAACATGGCACTGGAAGTAGCCTGCCTTTATGGTCTCTGGGAGCGCGGTGGTGTCGATGGTCAGTATAACAAGTCTCGTTTTTCGCTCCACACCTTCACGACGAAGGATGATGCGTCGAGCAGTCACAACTCCTTGACCTGAAAGGCCTTCGACGAGTTCTTCCTTGGACGAGTCCATTAGGTCGTCCTCTGAAATGACTCCTTGAACTGTATTACGTTTGCGGTGTGGAGTAACATCCACTTTATCGTCAGACACAGCATTGAGAGAAAGAAGGGCATCACTTTGCTTTTTGGAGTTGATCTCAACAAGAAGGTCAGCGGATGGCATCTTTTTTGAAGAGTAATCCTTTCCTATGATTTCTTTCAATACTTTGGAAACCAGGAAAGGTGACCGTTTAGCCAATTGTTTTTTTTTTTCGTCGGAGTGCAAGACAAGGAATTTTGGAAATTTTTCGAGTAGTAGGAAATTTTCGCGAGTGACTTGAGCTTCGTGTGACATCTTTTCAGAGGCGGATTAAGAAAGGTTTCGTGTTTGGTACCCAAATAAATGGGACGATCTTCGGTGCACCGGGTGCATCACCCACCACGGAACCCAACATCGTTATAGGTAATGCGCCATAGCAATAGCGATTTTTGATGACGACATTACGCTATCAGTGCTGGCCAGACACTATCACGTAGTGTGGGTCCAGACAAGGGGTTTATCGCCACCCAAGGTTAGCCCTTGCCGCCAAAGAGGGTGAATATTAATCAGAGAAGAGTAGAGAAAAAGGGACGATCAAATGGGATAGTAGAAAATATCGCGACTGACTGAATCATCCTGGTCGGCCAAGCCAGGACACCCGTCTACGGGAAGCAGGGGCCGAAGTGGTGTATTGCCTCACCCGGGTGGCCCCAAAGGGTCTGTAGAGAAAGACAGACGAAAAGCGACTACGTCTGACGCATTCCAAAATTGAACTTCTCTTTTTTTTATTTGCACGCGATCTTCTTCTTTTCTCAGTGGCTGTCGCCACATAGCCCCCCTTTGGAGACGGAGTCGTCCCAGTGAACTGTCCTGGAGTGTTGGATGCCGGTCGCGGGTGCTACTGTTGAGCTCGAGGTGGCTTACACTGGTCCCCACCTCGTCGTGGCCCGTGGCGAAAAAACATTCACGCTGCGAGTTAATGGCCGCGACACGGTTGTGTCCGTTGACCGCCTCAAGCCAGCATTTGTTGAGAGCGATATGATCGCTCAGCCGACTGATCTTCCCAGCGTGCAAGCCACTTCGAGCTCAACAGTAGCACCCGCGACCCGCATCCAACACTCCAGGACAGTTCACTGGGACGACTCCGTTTCCAAAGGGGGGCTATGTGGCGACAGCCACTGAGAAAAGAAGAAGAAGATCGCGTGCAAATAAAAAAAAGAGAAGTTCGATTTTGGAATACGTCAGACGTAGTCGCTTTTCGTCTGCCTTTCTCTACATTTGGCGTCCGCGACAGGACGTTTCGTTGGATCTTTCTTGTAGCCAAGGTCAGTCACGCTGTTCTTGCAGCGACTCCCACCGTCGGTGCAAATGATCCTGGCGACTGCATCCGACTTGTCCTTGCCTGCCTTGGCTCTCCACGCCGATAAGATCATGGAGGTTGCAAGCCAACACCCGTCAACATCTACCGTCTCATCAGTACAGCGCCCCGAGCCCGCCACTCCAGCGACTCGCGCACCCATAGCGGCCGCGGTTACTCGGGATGAAATCGCAGCACTGCGAGAAGACGTGCAACAACTACAGGAGCTTGTCACAAGCACATTGCGCCTTTCACGACCTCGCAGCCCTAGGCGATCCTCGCAGACCAGAAGCTCTCGCCGTCGTTCTCCCTCGCCACAGGCGAACCACCAGCCAAGGCATAACCAACAGCGGCAAGAGCAACAGAACTGCTGGTATCACCAGCGCTTTGGAGCTTCTGCGGAACGCTGTACCATGCCTTGCAGCTGGTCGGAAAACAAGACGCGGGATCGCTAGTGGCGACGAGCGCTCCCCCAAATAAGCAAGGTCGCCTGTTCTACATTACGGACGCTACTAGTGGACTGAAGTTCCTGGTCGACACAAGAGCTAAAGTGAGTGTGCTACCCGCAAATTCTTTTGACTGTACACTTACTCCTATCTGCCACCTGCAAGCGGTCAACAGCTCCAACATCCCCGTCTACAGGAAGAGGTCAATCTCGATCAACCTTGGCTTGCGAAGGACGTTTCGTTGGATCATTCTTGTAGCCAAGGTCAATCACGCTATCCTAGGAGCGGATTTCTTGTCCCACTTCTCTCTCCTAGTAGACATGGCCCAAAAGAAAATTCATGACTCAACCACAGGCCTTTTCGTCACCGGCCAAACCTCCACACTCCAGCCGTTTGCTTTCACACTTCGCCAACCAATACAGTCGCCCTACGGGGACTTGATGAGCGAATTCCCATCGTTAACAGCAGCTCCCGACTGGAATAAACCGGTCAGGCATAATGTCGTCCACCGCATCATCACCAGCGGTCAACCTACACACGCGAGGTCTCGTCGGCTAGCTCCCGAAAAGCTTCGCGTCGCTCAGCAAGAGTTCCAACACATGGTGGAGATCGGCATTGCTCGCCCATCCTCGAGTAGTTGGTCCTCTGCACTCCACCTAGTCCCGAAGAAAACAGGCAACTGGCGGCCCTGCGGCGACTATCGCAGCTTGAACGTGACTACAGTCCCCGACCGTTACCCCATCCCCAACATTCAGGACTTCACCACCAACCTGAACGGATGTACCATATTCTCCAAACTCGACCTACAGAAAGCGTACCATCAGATCCCGCTCGCTCCCGAAGACGTAAAGAAAACCGCAATCGTCACACCGTTTGGACTTTTCGAGTTCACCCGGATGCCTTTCGGTTTGCGAAATGCCGCGTAAAGCTTCCAACGCTTCATCGACGCCATTCTCCGCGGACTACCTTTCGTTTTCGCCTACGTAGATGACGTTCTTGTCGCCAGCTCATCGCCGGAGGAACATCTACGCCACCTGCGCCTAGTAGTCGAGCGTTTCGCTGAACATGGCCTGATCATCAACGCAGAAAAATGTGCGTTCGGCGTCCCGTCCTTGGAGTTCCTGGGCCACGTGGTAGACTCCAATGGCATCCGACCTCTTCCCGACAAGGTGAAAGCGATCACCGATTTCCCACGTCCAGAATCGCTCCGCCAGCTCCGCCGTTTTCTGGGCCTGGTGAATTAATACAGGCGGTTCATTCCAGGTTGCGAGCAATATTACTTCTCCTAGAAGCGCTCCTTCAAACCACGAAGGGTACAACAGCCACGGCTGACTGGTCCGACGCTGCAGACAACGCTTTCACTACCATCAAAGAGCGTCTCGCTTCTGCTACCCTCTTAGTTCATTCAGAGCACGACGCCCCCACGAGCGTGATGGTTGATGCTTCTGGATACGCAGTAGGAGGGGTGCTGCAACAACGCATCAACAACGAGTGGCTCCCGCTCGGTTTCTTCTCCAAGAAACTTATACCAACCGAACAACGATATAGTGCCTTCGGCCGTGAACTCCTCGCGGCTTACCTTACCATCAAGCACTTCAGATTCTTCCTGGAAGGACGATCGTTTGTGATCTTTACAGATCACAAGCCACTAACCAATGCCTTCAGATCATCTAAGGCCACATACTCTCCGAGAGAGACGCGACACTTGGCATTCCTAGCTGAATTTTCTACCGACATCCAGCATATCAAGGGCGTCCACAACATCCCCGCCGACACCCTCAGCCGCGTCTCCGCAGTTCAGTACCGCGGGTGTGACCTTAGACAACTGCCTGCTCTTCAGGAGAGTGACGAAGAGCTCCGCAACCTTCGCTCTTCCCCAACCTCCTCTCTCCATCTTAAGGACGTTTACTTCTCCGACTTGGGCACAAACATTGTTTGCGACGTCGACCCGGTGACCGGAAGGAAACGGCCTTATCTGCCCTTATCACGTCCGGGTCACCAATGTAGAGAAAGACAGACGAAAAGCGACTACGTCTGACGCATTCCAAAATCGAACTTCTCTTTTTTTATTTGCACGCGATCTTCTTCTTTTCTCAGTGGCTGTCGCCACAGGTCAAAACCACCCCGGGCTTGGCTCAGCCACCAGGATGCCCTTTTCCCCGGAAACGGCAAAAGCCGCACACAACCAGACGTGGGCGGGCCAACCCGCATGGCTCGGGGTCCGTGGAAACGCCACACTCCAAATACCTTCTTTCACAGGTGCCCCCTACGGGGATATATTCGCAATGATTGCACTTTGAGAGTCTACAAATGTAATCAGCCTTTCTATTGTCTTATGTCTAATCCGATCAATTGCTAACAAGACTGAGTGCAGTTCTGCTGTAAAGATACTGGCAACTGAATTAAGGCGTTTACCTCTACAAATATTCTCCGAGTGCATGGCACACCCGGCAAATGATAGAGCCTTAGCGCCATCCGTATAAAACAGGATTGTCATGTTCCTCCGAGGGGACGAGGGTACGTCGAAAGACAAAACGACACATAAGTAGACGAACAAAAGTTAATTTACTCACAAGCACAAAAAAAAAAGAAAACAGAACAGGAATAAAAATATAAGCCGAAGTGAAATAACAAAAATAGAGTGATTAATTAGCTACAGTCAATACAGTCAGTCTCGGTCGCGCGCTGAGAACACTCACAGTCTCGAGCGTCGATCTTGCTTGGAACGGAACGCGGCCTTGTTCCTCGATGTTACGGGTGTGGATCCAAGCTTGCTAGGAGCTCTGGGCCTTCCAGCACCGGTTCGATGGTGTCGCTTGACCGACCAGGTTCGCGGCCTGGGTTGACAGGAGTGTTGCGAGGACACCCCTTCGCGTCCGCCTTCGAGCTCGAAGTCCAATGCTCCGGGCTTCTGGTGCGAGCAGCAGGCACGACGTCGCTCCGGCTCGATGGCGGCGAGAAGACCTGGAGCGGAGCCAGGGTTCACCAGGAGCGAAGCCTGGGCTGCCGGGAGCGTTCGCGTGTCAGCTGCCGCCCTTCAGGTTCGTCGTCGAATGTCTTGCGCGAGCTTCTCCTTTCCCTTTTGCTCGAGCATATCCTTTCCCTTTTGCTCGAGCTTGCCCCCTTCTTCGCCTTTTGCTTTCACTGTCACTTCAAGATTGTGACACTCCCCCCTTCTTCAAGAGCCTCACTTCCTGAGGCGAATGGCGGTCAAAGTTCAGATGAGATGTGCGTCACGTCGTTGGCGTCGCTTGTCTTCCTCACAACGCTCACCACACACACACGCGTAAAAACATCAACGTACACATAAAAAGCAAAATGAGACATGATAATCGCACCAGTCTTACAGTGTTTGTAACACTCTGGAAACCTTTCTGTAACTTTTCTTTAACCTTGTTTCAAATGGAGTCAAAGCTCCCTGGTAAATTATATAAGCCAGTCTTGACTCCTCAAACGCGACTCATGAAGTCAGCCCCCACGTTGTCTCTACTCTTAATATATTCTACATGAAAACTCTAGTATTGTAATGCCATAATCCATCTCATAACTCTGCTTTCAGTATGTTTGGCTCTGTTCAAAAGCTCTAACGGTGGATGGTCGGTCTGTACCCTGGAAGTTCGCTCATACATAAACAACTTGAATCTGGCGACAATCCATACCAGCGCCAAACATTCTTTTTCCACCATTGCCCGGAAGATCGGAGATCTCTCTGAATTCTTCGATCAGCGCACGCGCTTCGGCGCTTTTTATTTCCGTCCGAATTCTTGTTTACATTAACGTCCTTCCATTCTTGTCGCTTCGTCCAGCTCGGTGCGATAGGTCCAATAATGTCGTTGGCCACTTCCCGAAAAGGCGTCTCGGCCGTGGGCATATCCCCCAAAGGCGCCCTGCCCACTTTGCCTTTTGACTCCGAGCGCTGACAGACGCCGCATGATCGGACGTACCTTTTGATATCGCTTTGCATCCCCGGCCAGAAAAAGTCTTCTGCCACCAGGCCCAGCGTGTTCTTTATGCCTTGGTGCCCGGACATGACGCCATCATGCGCGAGTCTCCTCACTGCCGGTCTGAACTTCTTCGGGAGTACCAGTTGAATCGTCTTTCTCCCCGAGGAATACTCAACAGACCTGTACAGCATGCTGTTTTTCACAAAGAACTGGAACTTCGTCCTAGACTTCGACTTTCTCGTGATTTGCCCAACTTCATCAAAACACCTTCTGAGCGAGTCGTCTTTTCTCTGCTCTCGAGCGAATGTCTCTGGAGTCGTATCGATCATTGATACCTGCGGCACGTTCAGGCCTAACTCTTCGTTTTTCCTTTCTCCACTTCGTGTGACACTTGTGTCATGGGTTGTACCTACTTCCGCCAAATTCGCGTGACGTGAGCCGTCATTGTTTTTGCCTGCACCGGAGATCTCGTGGACGTCCGCCCGCATCTCCGATCCTTGGTTTACCGCTGCGCCGCCGACAGGACTTTCTTCTTCCACTTCACGTGCGTTCTTCCATCCAGGATCTGGATCATCCGCACTTCGGATCTGCGGAATATTGCCCAGCACCAGATCGTAGAGTGGGTCACTGATACATTTCGCTAGAACCGTTCCGGTATAAAATGGCGTCTGAATCGAAATCTTCGCTTCTGGTAGGTTTTTGACTGTCCCGTCCAATAGGAAAACGGCGCTCGATCTTCCGGTGAAATCCTCTGGAGGGACCAGATCCTTTCTAACCACTACTGTATTACCCCCTGTGTCCCTGAGCACATTTATTCGCCTGTTCCCTAGGCGTCCTTCAGCCACGGGCATATTCTCTGCAAGGAACTTCGGAGCTCTCCCAACGGCTGCATTTATCACCGGAATCTTGTCCCCGTTCCTCAGCGTGACGAAGGATTCCTCTGGCTCGTCCGCGGTAGATGTAGGCCTTGCCCACAGGCATGAGGCCTGGTGTCCTCCGTCCTGCCCCGCCTTGCACTGATTAGCCCTGTGACCCGTGCGTCCGCAGTTCCAACACGCGGGTGTTTTAAACCCTTGAGCCTTGCTCCGGCAATTTTCTGCCTTGTGACCCGCTTTCCCACAAAGAAAGCAGCGGCTACTTTTCCTGGCCTCGCCTTTATCATTGTTAGATGGATCACCTGCACTCAGTTTCTTTCCAGTCTCTTCTTTCTGTTTGCCACCGGTGCTCGATTGCGCTTGCGCCTCTAAAAAGAGGTCAGCTTTTGCTGCCACTTCGTCCAAAGTTCGGCAGTCCCTCTCTTTAAGAAATACCGCTAGCTTGCTTGAGCAGGTCCCGAGAAACTGTTCCACCAGAACCGTGTCTCGTAGCGCTTCGAAGGTCTTTTCGATTTCTGCCACCTCAACCCACCAATCAAAGTAACCTGCCAGCCTAGCGGCGAACTGCCTCCTAGTTTCACCCTCCTCGGGTTTAGCATCCCGAAATCTCTCACGGTATCCCTCCTTTGTGTACCTAAATCTCTGGAGCAGAGCCAGTTTTACCTTAGGATAGTCCAACGCGTCCGTGGGTGTCATGCGACCAACCACCGTGAGCGCTTCTCCTGTCAGACACAGGCCTAATGTCGTCGCCCATTTGTCCTGAGGCCACCCCAAACCTGTCGCTGTGCGCTCGAAACGCTGCAGGTATGCATCGAGATCGTCCCTCCGTTCGTTGAATTGCGGGATCAACTTGTGAGGACTCCCTCGCAGAGCCTGGACTGGCGCGTCTCCGCGTTGCCCATCAGCCCCTTCCTGGTGACCCCCTCGGGCAGCGATTCTCAACTGCAATATCTCCCTTTCTTTCTCTAGGGTAGCTTGCTTAGCTAGTTCCCCTTCGCGGTTTTCCCTTGCCAACTCACGCTCGTGAGCTCTCTCCTCCCTTAATCGCGCTCTTTCGTCGTCCACCCATTTCCTTAACTCTGGCCCAGCATAGCCCAGTTCCTTTCCGACAGCCGTTAATCTCTCTACCTCCATGACCCTGGATGCCTTTCGCCTTCCGACGCTCCTCTACCTCTCAGAAGAACAAGACGTCAGAATGGGCCAACATCCTGGCAGGCTCGCCAATTGTCAAGTTCCTCCGCGGGGACGAGGGCAGATCGAAAGACGAAGCGACACATAAGTAGACGAACAAAAGTTAATTTACTCACAAGCACAAAAAAAAAAGAAAACAGAACAGGAATAAAAATATAAGCCGAAGTGAAATAACAAAAATAGAGTGATTAATTAGCTATAGTCAATACAGTCAGTCTCGGTCGCGCGCTGAGAACACTCACAGTCTCGAGCGTCGATCTTGCTTGGAACGGAACGCGGCCTTGTTCCTCGATGTTACGGGTGTGGATCCAAGCTTGCTAGGAGCTCTGGGCCTTCCAGCACCGGTTCGATGGTGTCGCTTGACCGACCAGGTTCGCGGCCTGGGTTGACAGGAGTGTTGCGAGGACACCCCTTCGCGTCCGCCTTCGAGCTCGAAGTCCAATGCTCCGGGCTTCTGGTGCGAGCAGCAGGCACGACGTCGCTCCGGCTCGATGGCGGCGAGAAGACCTGGAGCGGAGCCAGGGTTCACCAGGAGCGAAGCCTGGGCTGCCGGGAGCGTTCGCGTGTCAGCTGCCGCCCTTCAGGTTCGTCGTCGAATGTCTTGCGCGAGCTTCTCCTTTCCCTTTTGCTCGAGCATATCCTTTCCCTTTTGCTCGAGCTTGCCCCCTTCTTCGCCTTTTGCTTTCACTGTCACTTCAAGAACGTGACAAGGATATAATCAGTATAATTTGCCCGTAATTTTTGGAGGATGACGGTCGGTGCAACAGTGTGCTCATAAAATTTTAAAAGGGACCAGTCTCAAGCGATTGGCAGTCTCTCCCAGGAGGAAATACAGTGGGCTGGATGGAGGAGTGTCACTCCATTGATGGGAATCAGGAGAGACGCGTAATATTCCGTGAGCCGAAGACTTAATGGCTGCACGGTGTTGGGTTTGTTCTGGAAAAGGCGAGAGAACCTTGAATGTTTTATGGCAGAATATGGTGGATGGTGAGGGTTGATGATGATTGGAGGTTTAATGGCGCAAGAGCAACTTAGGCCATATTGCGCCAAAACTGAGGTTTTTATTAGGAGCTTAGAAATGCAATCTGAATAACTGCAAGCTACAGCTGGTGTAAAAGGCCAGTTTTATGCAGGAATTTTATAACTCAATTGAATGGTACCAAGGGTTGATCACCAAGTAGAAAATATGAATAAAAAGGAAGATGACCTCGGAACAGTTTTGAAAAACATGACTGGGGCTGTTGATTTAAAGATTTACAATGCCAGAGGATGTGCCAGACAGTCATAGCTTTACCACAGTTGTCGCAGATCTTAACATCCTTATCGCAAAACAGGTGCAGGTGAGTCAAATGGGTATGCCCAATTTTTAAGCGGCAAAGAAGAACTTCAACGTGACGGTCTTTATGAAAAAAGCTCTCCCGTACCCCCAGAAGGGGCTTGATGACGTGGAGCTTGTTCTTGTTTTCCATATCCCAATACAGCTACCATGACTTCATAAACAATTTCTGTATGAACGGTTTCAGGTCTTGGTGTGGCAGGCCAAGGGGCAGTTTTGGGCACTCGTTCGCAGAGACAGCAAGCAAGTCTGCTTCATCATTGCCGGGAATATCCACGTGGTTTGGGACCCAGCAGAAGTTGATCAGGTGTCCTTGTTGAAGTGCTCGATTTAACCGAACCCGAAGACGTTGCAAAAGAGAGTTCTTGCTGTCTGTTAAGGACAAAATTGCTAGAACAACGCTCTGGGAATCGACGAATCAAATTTAGTTAAACTTAGGGGTTTTACGTGCCAAACCTACGACGGGCATCTGGCACGCCCCAGCGGAGGACTGAGGATTAATTTCGACCACCTGGGGACCTTTTGACGTGCAACCGAAAGCTCGGTTACACGGCGCCTTCTCCGCAATAAGCCTCCGTCATATTGCGGGCACCTCGGTCGGGATTCGAACCCGCCACCTGGGGATCCGTATGCCGGCGCTCTCGCCTCGGAGCCACCAAGGCGGCTTGGAATCGACGAACATAATATTGTTCTCTAATAAATACTCCACAGCCAATAAAATGGCATACAATTCAGCTGTAAAAATATTTGCAAGGGTGTTGAGTTGTCGAACTTTCCTGAAAGCAATGGAATAAACCGCACATCCCGCAAGAGGAGAATGGTAGAAGGTCCCAAGGCGCAACTCTCTCATTGCTCCTCAACAAAGCAGACTCACTAAAGGGAAGATGGAACAATGTAGTCATCCCTTGAACCCTGAAGCTCACTGGCTGAGCAATACTAGGCTGGTTTTCAAAGAGTCGGAAGGATCTAGAATGTCGGAGGGCATCAAAAGTGGGTAGATGGGGATAGCTGAATACCTTGTAAGCATGACGAAGACTCAAATATTGTCGTCGTTTTTCCAGGGTCATTTGATGTTCGAAATGCCCCCGTGGCAAATCGGAACCACAGATGATGGACGGGGTCCAACATCTTTAGGACAGATGGATGCGCCGAGCCATAAACAATCGTGCCATAGTCCAGGCGAGACCGCACCAAGGAGTTATGGAATCGTAAGACGCACCGTCGGTCAGATCCCCAGGACGTATGCGAAAGGACTTTGAGAATGTTTGGTAAACGCAGGCATTTATGTTTGAACTCTTTGAAGTGGCGCATAAAACCGAGCTTTTTATCAAATATTAGCCCTAAAAACTTGTGTTCCTCCTTTACAGATATAGCAACGCCATTCAAGTGGAAGACTGGATTTGGAGACTGGCCACAACGGAGTGAAAAGGGAACACAAATTGCCTTTTAGGGAGAAAACCTAATGCCATTTTGTCAGTCCATATGTTCATCTTATTGAGTGTGAGCTGCAATTGCCGTTCCCAGCTGGACAGGTTACAAGAAGAAAACATTATCGGCACATCGTATACATTCATTGAATAGGATACAGATGGTGGTATAACATTAGCCAGACTATTAATCTTCACGGCAAAGAGTGTAACGCTTAATACTCCACCCTGAAGGACGCCATTCTCCTGGAGAAAAACATCGGACAGGATGGAGCCCAAACGCACTTGGATGGTCCAAGCTGTCAAGAAACTTTGGATGCAGCGAATCATGCCACCTCGGATACCATATGAGTACAAGTGTCGAAGGATCCCATACCACCAGGTAGGATCATAAGCCTTTTGGAGATCAAAAAAGACAAAAACTCAATGCTGGTGATGGACAAATGCTTCCCGAATAGAAGTTTCCAGACGGACAAGGTGGTCAACCGTAGAGCGGCCCACTCGGAAGCCACATTGATTTCTATCAAACACACCCTCTGCCTCTAAAAAGTGTACAAGACGGCGATTAATAAGACTCTCATAGGTATCGCCCAGGCAGCTTGTCAATGCAACTGGGCGATAGCTCGCCGGTAAGGAGGGGTCTTTACTGGGTTTCAGTAGAGGAATTATGTGGGCCTTTTTCCAACAGTCAGGAAAACAAGCAGCATCCCACAATAAATTAAAAAGGGTGAGCAAACTTTTTTGAGATTCAGGCAATAGTCTCCTTAGCATCTCGAATTGAATCCTATCCGGTCCAGCCGCAGAGTCTTTCTTGATCCAGAGTTCAAGCTCACAGCATGTAAATGGCTTGTTATATGGAACACCCTGAGCATCAGACAAAGAAAGGGCTTGTTTTTCTGCTGCTGATCGAAACCTCTTAAAACACTCACTATAATTGGCTGAGTTAAAAACTTCCTGGAAGTGTTGACCAAGAACATTTGCTTGTTCCTTAAGCGATGTTGCTGATGGAAAAAGGGGCATCCTAAAAGACCCATACCCTCCCCTCATCTTCCTAAGACGATTCCACACTTCCTTTGAAGAAACAAAACAACTCAAAGACTACACATACTTCCTCTACGAACTGCCTTTAGCTTGCCTTCGCGTCCGGCGAGCCTTGGCTCTTCTTTTCTTGAATTCAAGTAAATTCCTAGGAGTGGAATAACGTCTGAAGATGCACCATGCCTTTTTTGCAACTTGCGTGTTGTGGAGCAGTCCTTGTTCTATCATGGCTTGCACCTCTTGGGGAGTCGTCCTGAAGTCTGGGGGATACTGTGTGATGCGGCATTTATAATCGCTTCTGCAACATAGAGCGTGGCATCTTCAGGGCGTATATTTACAAGAATAGACGAATCAATAAAAGCCTCCAAACAAAAAATTGAGCATTCAGCCTTTTTGGATCTCCACCTTGGGAGTCGCGTCAGAATGGAAGGAATTGGCATTGTGCTTTCTAGAACAATAGGAAAATGATCACTTCCAAAAGGATTATTTAAAACCTTCCATGAAAAGCATGTAAGTAAAATTGGTGTTGCAATAGAAAGGTAATAGATGTAAATGATTCATGTGCTGCACTAAAAAATGTGGGATCCCTCCCATTAAATGACACAACCCAGATGATAATAAAAAAATGGTCTACGACACCTCCACGTGTATCCTGGCGAGCACTGCCTCATAAAGGGTGGTGGAAATTAAAATCGTCCAAAATTAAAAAAAAAGGTGAGGTCATTGTTCAACAAGAGACTCAAGTTTACTCATATGCAGTGGAGAGTTAGGTGGCAGATAAAGAGAAACTACCGCGATCAAACGGTCAACAAGAAGGCGCACCGGTACAGCCTCTAGGGGCGCAGAAAGGGGGACCTCAGAGCAAGCAACACTATTCTGCGCCACCACTGCCACTCCTCCAGACGTATTAGGGTTGAGTCTATCTTTTCTAAAAACCTGGTGCCGACGCAAAATCTGCGTATGAGTGTTATTTAAATGTGCTTCTTGCAGGCTAAGTGTAATGGATCTCCAGCTCCCCCATAAAATAATTTATATCATCAATATTTGTCATTAGGCCACGGCAGTTCCACTGCATAAAATGAAAAATGGTCATTGTTTTAAAAATTGGTTAAAATGTGAGTAAAGACAGAACACTGGGAGTATAAATAAAAGTTCTAAGGCTGCCGTATGTGGCAAAAATTAATTCGCAATATCACGTTGATGAGATTACCGTTTTTTTGCTTTTGTGCTTACTCTGAACAGTCTGCCACTCCATGTCGTATTGGTCACACACATGAGTGGAGACTTCACCACACTCATCCATGGCCTCAGTTTCCTGAGGCGAGGCTTTTCCTGCAGGTTTCTTCAGGTTCGGGGAACGGGGCGCCATGCCCCGCCCGCGACCAGACCCAGCCAAAGGGGCAGAGGAGGTGCTGGGCGAAGCGTCGCCCAAGTCCACGCGTTCCTGTCCCTTTGGCGCTGCAGGCGCGGCACGAGAGCCATGCCGCTCCTTCGATGATGCTCTCTCCAGGGAGTGTGGGCGAGAGTGCCTACTCTTCTCCGTGGAAGGATACTGCGGAGGAGGGACGGTTGTGGTAGCCACCGGCCCATCCTGGGTCTGGGAAACAGCCTGAGAGGACAAAGGCTGTTGTCCCGTTGAAGTGCGAGGGTTCGCTCTCTTTCTGGGAGGGTCGGTAGACCGCCCAGCCGAGATTGCACGCCCCGGAAGCTGAATCTTCGACTGGGGCGTGGGGGACTGCCGTGGCTCCCCATAGTCCAGAAAGGATGTCTTAGTGGCCACTGGTACCATCAGTGATGCAGGTCCCCGATGCACCACTTGGGCGTAGCCGCCTTTTCGTACAAATGCAAAGCGACGGTGTGCTTCAGGGTAAGAAACGTTTACTTTAACTTTTAATTTGAGGACCTCTTTGTCGTCTTCCCATGTCTTGCATGATCTGGAATATGGTGGGTGAGGTTCAGAGCAGTTTATACAGTGTGGATTGTTGGTACATGCATCAGCTTCGAAGTCAGTCTTGCTACACTTTGCACAGGTGGCCTTTCCACGGTAGCTTTGAGAGCCATGGCCAAATCTCTGGCACTTGAAGCATCTACAGGGGTTTGGCACATAAGACCGAACCCTGCGGTGCAGGTACCCAGCCCTCACAGCTTCAGGAAGGACGGTTAATTGGAAGGTGAGTACAACATGTTTTGTTTTCAGCTCGTTCCCGTCACGACGCATGGTGATACGCTTTGCAGCTGTGACAGCTTGGTCAGAGAGGCCTTCAACAATTTCACTCTCAGAGATGTCAAGAAGGTCATCCTCGGAGATAACTCCTTGAATGCTGTTTAACGTGCTGTGGGGACAGACAGACGTCATAACACGAAATAGACGTTAAGCCTAGTAGTGCGCAGTGCTCTGTTGATTCGTTTCAACCTCAACAAGTAAATCATCGGAGCTCATTTTCTTTACCTTGTAGTTTTTCTCTATTCCAGTTTCAAGCACCTTTGCTACTAAGAAAGGGGACATTTGTGAGAGCTGCTTATCGCCTTCAGAATGAATGACTAAAAACTTGGAGAATCTTGGAGGCAGGTCAGGTGTCTTTGTAGTGATGGCTTCGGTGCGGACACTTTTCAGGGCCCGGTAAGTGATGTTTTGTCTAGAACCTATAAAGATGGAAGAAAAGATCAGTGCCCGGGTGCACCACCCACCACGGAGCCCGACAAGGGGGTAGGTAATGTACCGTAGTAAGAAAGGCTTGGCTGACACGATTACTCTACCAGTGCTGTCCGGGCACTATACCCTAGTGTGGTTGCAGGGACAGGACCTATTTCCACTCAAGGTTGGCCCTTGCCGCCTTAGGAGGTGAAAAAGAAAGGAAGAGAGTGCAGAAGAAAAGGGAAAGAGGTGGAAGGAAAAGTGAAAGTAGGAAGAAGAGGGGAGAAGGGGCGACTGGCTGAATCATCCTGGTCGGGCCAAGCCAGGACACCCGTCTACGAGATGCAGGGGCCTAAGCGGTGTATTGCCTCGCCCAGGGGGCCCCGAAGGGTCTAAGCGTATCCTGGGCTGAGCTCAACCACCAAGGTTCCCTTTTCCGGGTTAAGCCACGCACAGCCAGACATGGGTGGGCGAACCCACATGGCTCGGGGTTCGTAGTGACGCCACTTACCAAGCGCCTACTAAAGTAGACGCCCCCTGCGTGCGGGTATGGGCACCCCCTGCGGATTTCGGGGTCCGTGGAGACGCCAGTCTCCAAACACCTGCTTTCACAGGTGCCCCTGCGAAGGATGGTGAGGGTTAGCTAAAACCTTGTAGGCATATGTCATGCTCAAATTTTGCCTCCTTTTATACAATGAAAACTCGTGACTCTGCATGCGAACTTGCAACTGGGGATGTACGGAAAGCGCCCATGGCAAGACGTAAATCGAGATGGTGCACTGGGTCTAGCATTTTAAAAGCTGATGGTCTTGCTGATCCATATACTATGACACCATAGTCAAGACGCGATCGCACAGAATAATTGTATAGGCGAAGAAGACATTCTCTATCTGATCCCCAAGACCTGTGGGCTAGAACTTTTAAGATGTTCACACTTCGAAAACATTTTTTTAAGAGACTTCAGGCGAGAAATAAAAGTGAGTGTTTTGTCAAAAATTACGTCCGGAAATTTACGCTCGGTTCTAACAGGCAAGCATGTTGCTTTAGGTTCAAGCTCTGGATTCATAGTTATTCCACGGCGAAGGGAAAATATTACACAAACTGTTTTTTCCGGAGAGAACTTAAAACCATTTTCGTCTGCCCAAGTACCTAGCTTATTTAGCTGAAGCTGGCGTTCACAGCTGGAGGAGTTACAAGAGGAAAATGAGACCTGAAGACTGGCTACGTACAATAAATATGGGATTGAAGGTGGTATTATCCTGGCATTAGAGTTTATCTTGACTGCAAACAACATAGCACTTAAGATGCCCCCTTTGGGAACTCCATTTTTCTAAACAAAGGGATCCGACAGAGTACAGCCCAGTCTAACCTGGAATTTTTTATCTGTCAGAAAGCCTCTTATACACCTCAGCCTACGGCCCCCAATACCATAACTGTAAATATCCTTAAGTATTCTAAACCTCCATGTCGTGTCATAGGCTCTTTCTCAGTCAAAGAAGACAGAAATGCAATGTTGTTTACGCACAAACGCTTCACGGATAAGTGTCTCCAGGCGGACTAAGTGGTCCACTGCGGATCGTCCTTGACGAAAGCCGCACTGGTTATTTGACAACAAATTTTCTTTTTCTAATAGGTATATTGACCATCTATTAATGAGTCTCTCGTATGTTTTTCCTAGGCAGCTAGTGATTGCTATTGGTCGGTAACTCTCAGGAAGTGCTGCGTCTTTGCCAGGCTTCAGAAGCAGCGCAATTGGACCACAGATGTCCGGCGGACATCCGCTGGACATCCGCAAACAGACAATTCGACGTCCGTAGGAGACCCCACGCACATCATGGGGACGTACTAGGGACACCGTAGGATGGTCCCGTGCAAAGAAATCAATGTTTCAAGAAAAATCCCACGGACGTCGAATCCGGACTTTCGGATGTCCTTCGGACATCCTTTTTTTCTGTTTAGATGGCCAGGGGCCCGAAGGAAAAATCCATCAATGTAACCCTGTTTGGCAGTCAATGTTTTCTAGTGGACCGCTGACTGTGCCTGACTGTACGTCAAACATGTCTGATTGGCCAACAAGTTACTCTGACCGACAGTCAAGCCCAAGTCAGACTCCGCTTGTCGGCTTTCTGATGGTCTCCTGGTGGCAGTCGGCCGCCGCGAAATTCCATCAAGATGTCTTGGTGGCGATTCTGATTGTACATCGATTGGCTCTGACTGTACGTCACAAAGCTTTGACGTGCAGACAGACGTACGGTCAAAGGACGTAAAGTTCGTTCGGATACCACTATTTCGTCGAATCTATGAATACGAAAAATAATCTATGCACAAGAAAACTATTTCAGGACGTGAGCCCATAAAACCGCTGATGTTAGAGATATGACACGCAGCCGACCGACAACCTTGATCCCAAGCCCGCCGAAACGCTGAAAACGCCACTTCGCTTCGCCCATAGAGGCTTCGCCGAGCTTTCATGAACGATCGCCCTCGACTCGTTTTGTTTGCCCGCTTGCTCCAACCTGTCGATCCTGCCCGGGCTCTACAGTGTTTTATGTTTTAGTAGAATTTCTACTCGACAAGACCCAGCCTCTTGTGAGTTCCGACGATGTAAGGGACTTTAGCGGTGTAGTTGAAGACGACAAGGTGTACCTACTGGGCCGGAGACGCGCGAACAAAAGGATCGCTCTACGGCGCGAAAGTACTCTACATGGCAGGTGAGTAGAACTGAAGTACGGCGAGTGATGTACGAGTGCTTTGCATAACATGCTGAAGTCTTAACTGCATTTGCAACCGAAGCATCTCATATAAAACGAATGGTGATATCGAGTTTCCTAAGCAATGGCGTAGCTTAGGGGTTAGAGTGTCCGGTTTGTACGCAAGTGGTCGCGGGTTCGATCCGCGGTGGTCCTGCTTTTTTTTTTTTTTTTTCTAGAACATTTTGTTTTATCGAGGCATTTGGCGATATTTATGAGTGCGTATAGCTTTACTCTTATATAAATGCTGCCCTTGTTGATAAAAATCCCTTGGCGGTGGCAGTCAGACGTCATCTGATGGACCATGAGATGACGTCTGATGGTCCATCATATGACGTCTGACTGCCACTGCCAATGGAATTTCATCAACAAGGGCAGCATTTATATAAGAGTAAAGCTATACGCACTCATAAATATCGCCAAATGCCTCAATAAAACAAAACGTTCGAGAAAAAAGAAAGAAAAAAGTGAAAGCCGTTTACAACTCCCTGTAACGCCGAATTAGAGCGCAGCTCTTGAGGAGGAGGAGGGGAGGGTACTTGGGGGGGGGGGGGGTCAGGTGACCTCGGGTGGGGGTCACGTGACCCGGGGGGTCGCGTGACGATGACGATGCGATGACGTCATAAGTAACGATGACGATGCGGATACCGATGACGTCATCAGTGATGATGACAATGACGATGCAGATGCCGGTGACGTCGTCAGTGATGATGACGATGACGATGCGAATGCCGGTGACGTCATCAGTGGCGTCACTGTTGACGTCATCAGCGATGATGACGATGACGATGCGGATGCCGGTGACGTCATCAGTGACGTCACTGATAACGTCATCAGTGATGATGACGATGACGATGCGGATGCCGGTGATGTCATCAGTGATGATGACGATGACGTTGCGGATGCCGGTGACGTCATCAGTGACGTCACTGATGACGTCATCAGCGATGATGACGATGACGATGCGGATGCCGGTGACGTCATCAGTGACGATGACGATGACGATGCGGATGCCGGTGACGTCATCAGTGACGTCACTGATGACGTCATCAGTGATGATGACAATGACGATGCGGATGCCGGTGACGTCATCAGTGATGATGACGATGACGATGTGGATGCCGGTGACGTCATCAGTGACGTCACTGATGACGTCATCAACGATGATGACGATGCGGATGCCGGTGACGTCATCGGTGATGATGACGATGACGATGCGGATGCCGGTGACGTCATCAGTGATGATGACAATGACGATGCGGATGCCGGTGACGTCATCAGTGATGATGCCGATGACGATGCGGATGCCGGTGCCGTTATCAGTGACGTCACTGATGACGTCATCGGGGGTCACGTGACTTGAGGTGTCACGTGACCTTGGGGGTCACGTGACCCTGGGGAAGAGGTCACGTGACCTTGGGGTGACCTTGGGGAGTCACGTGACCCCCGATGACCTTTGGGGACGGGTCACGTGACCTTGGGATGACCTTGGCTACGCCGACGGCGACGGCGACGCCGACGCCGCTCAAGCCGGGAACGGGCCCCTAAGAACTGTGCTCTAATAAAAGCACGACCATCGCGGATCGAACCCGCGACCACTTGGGTACGAATCGGACACCTTAACCCCTATGCTATGTAAAATAACTGGACGATATTACTGGTTACAGCATGGGTAATGGGTTTAATGGGACGATGCCCGTTTCAAGCTCGCACCGTGGCGTATAAAATTGATGCTTCCCCTAAGCCCCCTCACGTGATTGTCGTCGTCGTCTCTTCTTCACCGATCGCTGTTGAAAATATTCAACAGGCTGCCGTCTCAGGGGGACAACGAGGCAGCTCGAGAGAATAAAGAAGTTGTACTGGCCGCCGTAGTATTTGTCCACTTGCCAACTTTAAGTCGCATGATCGAACGTGGGAATCCCGACCTGGATGCAATTGTGTTATCCGTCCTAGTTTCCACATCGTTTTAGGACGCATTGGCTCGTGTATAATTACGATGTCTCCGACCTTTAGATCATTATTTTCCTGTGGCTTCGCATGATGTGCCGAACGAAGCAGCAGAAGGTAGTCGGACATCCATCTTTTCCAAAACTGTGCAACTAGTAGTTGTCGGTAGTTCCAGCGTTTTGAGAGTTCATCTGCTCTTCGTTGTAGCGCCTCGGAGTCTTTGGATGACGGCAATGCTGTTAGTCGCTTGGCGATCAGGAAATGAGCAGGAGTTAAGGCTCTTGGCTCGTCGTGCTCTGAATGCATAAACGTCAAGGGTCGTGAGTTCACCGCAGCCTCGACTTCTTGTACCACAGTAGTGAGCTCTTCGAAGTTTAGTGAACTTCGTCCAAGAATCTTTCGAAGGCAGGACTTCACGCTACGAACCATCCTCTCCCAAAATCCTCCCCACCAGGCTGCCCGTTCAGCGCTAAATTTCCAGGATATCTGGTTGTGGGCAACGTAGTCTTGAACGTCCTGGTGGCGTAAGGCTGTCCATACTTCCTTGATGTCTTTAAACAACCTTTTGAAGGGGAGAGCGTTGTCCGAGTGGATGACCTTCGGCAGACCTCTTCGTGCCACAAACCGACGTAGTGTTAATAAGAAGGTCTGAGAAGACATGCTTGATATGACTTCAAGGTGGACCGCTCTTGACACTGCGCACGTAAAGAGAGCTATGAAAACTTTGTTCGGGGTCATGTTCTTGGCATAAAGGGGGCCTACAAAGTCAACTCCCACTATTTCGAAAGGGTTTGTAGGTTCGATGCGATCAGCAGGTAGAGGCGCTGTAGGTGCTGACAGTGGCTTGAGCCGATATCTAGAGCATGTAGGGCAGTTCTTTATACATTTCTTTACCAATTGTCTGCTTCGAATAATCCAAAATCTTTCACGCAATTGTGTTAATGTCTCAGCAACTCCTCCGTGTAGAACTCGGATGTGTGCATTTGAAATTATCAACTCCATTAGGCGATGGTTGGCTGGTAGAATGAGAGGATGTTTTACTTCTTCTGTGGAACGCAATTCTTGGAGCCTTCCGCCTACTCGCAACCCTCCTTTGTCATCAAGAAAGGGGTTAAGCTCGGCGATCTTTGACCTTTTACTTACTTGCCGTTTGTCTGTCAGTAAGGCTATCTCTTCAGAGAATACCGAGTTTTGAACATGTGTGATCCAGTGAAGTTCTGCTCGGGTTACTTCCTCCGCTGAGAGGTGATCTGCCGACAGCTTTTCGCTAGAACAGTTGTTCATAAAACGAAGTATCCAGGCAGTAACTCGGATTACCTTCTGCAGTCTGCTGTAACGATGGAGATCGAACAACGGCTCGAAAGAGCTAGTTCTCACTGGTAGTACAGCAGCAGGTATGCAGTCTCTCTTCTGCACCAGAGCTTCTTCAACGCAGTGGTCGGGCCATTCATAAATGTGTCTCTGGAGCCACACTGGACCTCCCCACCAAGTTTGGGCAGCCATCAGTCTTTCGGCTGAAATTCCCCTAGTGAGAAAATTGGCCGGGTTATCCTTTCCTGGACAATACCTGAAGTGGGAATTTGCTGTCAGTCGTTGAATCTCTTCAACTCGATTTGCGACAAACGTTTCCCAGCGTTGCGATTGCCCTTGAATCCACTTCAGAGTAATCATGGAATCTGTCCACATGTAGCAGGTAAAGTCATCTGTGTCAAACGTCTTCTGAACGTATCTCAAAAGCCGTGCTCCAATGAGCGCTCCTATCAGCTCTAACCGTGGGAGCGTTTGCCGTTTGAGTGGGGCAACCCGAGCTTTTGCTAGTAATAGACGAGTATTGACGTTGCCATCATTGTCAGATGATCGAATGTAGACTGCAGCGCCGTATGCTTGAGGACTGGCATCCGTGAACACATGCAGTTCGGTAGACCGCTCCAATCCTCGCAATTCGTGGAATAGGAATCGGGTTATGGCGAGTGTTTGAAGCTGATGAAGTTCGTTGCACCACGTGCTCCATTCATTGCTGATCTCTACAGGAACCTCAGCGTCCCATAAAATGTCTTGTTCCCACAGCTTCTGAAAGATCATTTTCGCCCGAATCGTGAAGGGTGGGATTAGACCCATGATATCGAATATTCGCGCCCATGCTTGGAGAATGAACCTCTTAGTGTTGACTCGTGACTCCAGTAAACTTAGGACGGTTTCCAATGGCACCCTAAAGGTGTCTTCGGACGTGCTCCATACCACACCTAGGATCTTTGTTTCTGGAGTTCTTTCTGCAGGTCCATCAGGAATTTCGTCGCTTCCTTCAGTGAAACGCCTTTGTAAATCCTTGTAGTTTGATGTCCACTTCTTCATTGTCATTCCAGCCGCTTGCATAATTTCTTGAGTTTCCATGTATATTTTAAAGGCGTCATTCTCATTTGCGGCCCCAGTGAGAAGGTCATCCACATAGAATGACCTCGCCAACATGTCAGCAGTCTCTCTGTGTCTGTCAATATTCTGAAAGTGGTGCTGCAGCGTAGCTGTGAGTAAAAAGGGGCTAGAAGTAGTTCCAAAAGGCACGCGCGTCATTCGCCATTCTTGTAAAGGCGGTAGAGTCCCAACCGTCTCGGGTGCGCTCGCGAACCAAAGAAAACGAAGAGCATCCCGATCCTCCGTCCTGATTGAAACCTGTAGAAACGCCTTTAGAATGTCTGCTGTCATTGCAACCTTCCTAGTTCTGAATCGCAGTAGGATCTGCAGCAGCTCGTCTGACAACTTAGGGCCTGTTTCCAAATGAGAATTGAGACTGTCTTTTCCCTGTTTGTGCGAGGACGCATCGAAAACTATTCTCACTTTTGTTGTGACAGACTGTTCTGTCAGTACTGCATGATGAGGCATATAGTAGAGATGTTCGGGCTCATTCATGACGTTATTTGCTTCTGCGTGAGGAACAACTTCTGCGTGACCGTCTTGCAGGTACTGACGAATAGCGCTGTCGTAGTTCTCTAGAAGGACCTTGTCCCTCAGCAGCTTGCGGACTAGTCCACGCAGCCTAGCTTCAGCCAGGTCTCTGTTGTTGTCGAGCTGCTTCGTCAAGTCGGTTTTCCACGGAAGGGATACTTCATACCGCCCTTCGCTGACACGAACTGATTCCTGAAATCGTTCGAGTACCTGCTCTTCATACGCTGACTTGACCATAGTGCCTGAAATCCCAATGTGCTCCAGGTCCCAAAATGCTTGTAAGCTTCTCTCTTCTCTTTTTTGAAGTGCGTTGATACGAAGTGCGCACGCAACCACATTTGACTGGTTAGTCAAGGAACACGATGCTTCCATCGGTCCTTGCACAGTCCATCCAAGGCGCGTATTGACAGCCATTATTGATTGGTCTGTATTTCGGGTGACTTCTCCCTTGACAATTTTCCAAAGCTGGTCGGCTCCAATCAACAAGCTGATACCTTCAGCCGACCAGCTTTGGAAAATTGTCAAGGGAGAAGTCACCCGAAATACAGACCAATCAATAATGGCAAATTTTACAGAAGGAATTCTTCTGTAAAATAACTGGACGATATTACTGGTTACAGCATGGATAATGGGTTTAATGGGACGATGCCCGTTTCAAGCTCGCACCGTGACGTATAAAATTGATGCTTCCCCTAAGCCCCCTCACGTGATCGTCGTCGTCGTCTCTTCTTCACCGATCGCTGTTGAAAATATTCAACAGGCTGTGCCACCTCTTGGGAAACTCGATTTGACTATTCGTTTTATACGAGATGCTTCGGCTGTAAATGCAGTTAAGCCGTCAGCATGTTATGCAAAGCACTTGTACATCACTCGCCGTACTTCAGTTCTATTCACTTGCCATGTAGAGTACTTTCGCGTCCTAGAACGATCCTTTCGTTCGCGCGTCTCCGGCCCAGTAGACCTGGTACACCTTGTCGTCTTCAACTACACCGCTAAAGTCCCTTATATCGACGGAACTCACAACAGGCTGGGTCTTGTCGAGTAGAAATTCTACTAAAACATAAGACATTGTAGAGCCCGGGCAGGATCGACAGGTTGGAGCAAGCGGGCAAACAGAACGAGTCGAGAGCGATCGTTCATGAAAGCTCGGCGAAGCCTCTATGGGCGAAGCGGAGCGAAGTGTCGTGTTCGGCCTCTGGTTCGGAGCTTCGGCGGGCTTCTGATCAAGGTTGTCGGTCGGTTGCGTGTCATATCTCTAACGTCAGCGGTTTTATGGGCTCACGTCCCGAAATCGTTTTCTCGTGCATAGATTATTTTTCGTATTCATAGATTTGACGAAATAGTGGTATCCGAACGAACTTTACGTTCTTTGACCGTACATATGTCTGCACGTCAGAGCTCTTTGACGTACAGTCAGAGACAATCGATGTACAATCAGAATCGCCACCAAGACATCCTGATGGCATTTCGCGGCGGCCGACTGCCACCAGGAAACCATCAGAAAGCCGACAAGCGGAGTCTGACTGGAGTTTGACTGTCGGTAGAGTAACTTGTTGGCCAGTCAGACATGCTTGACGTACAGTCAGGCACAGTCAGCGGTCCACTAGAAAACATTTACTGCCAAACAGGGTTACATTGATGGATTTTTCCTTCGGGTCTTCATTCGGAAATTTTGCAGTGTGTTTGCATTCATGTTTCGTTTCTACAGTAGGCTAGGCTGTACCATTGGATTTCTATACATCACTACAGCACCAATGTATGCCAGACATCTATGACACCACTTTGCAGTGGTAGGGTGACTTTCGGGGGTAACTAATTTTCAGTGATATCACAGCCCTAAGGTACTAACATCAAAGCAGCTGGCAGTTCACTCCAATGTCAATATATTAGGATGGTGATATCACCCTGAAACAGAAGTTGTCCAAGACAGCCCACCACCACAGTGTAGTGTCGTTAAAATCTGGAATATATTAGTATCACTGTGATGTTCAGAAATTCAATCTGCAGCCTCCAACCGACAATGAAAGGAAACATGAGTACAAACACAATGCACAATTCCATAGTGAAGTGACATACATGAATAAATACATTTTTAGAATAGAATTCCCAGCTGAAATGTTGAATGGCATTCAGTCACTTTGATTACTGGAAAGCATTAGCACGGGAAATATATAATGCATTTTTGGTGAAGAGCTCTTTTTAAAAGATTAAGATGTGGCCGTATCAAAGCCTCATGAACATATGGAAAGCAAGCATTTGGGTGATGCAAGGAATAACATTTTATTCAGACTAGCAGGGGAACATCATATCATAGATACTTCTTGTACCTGACGAAAACCTAGTAAATATTAGGTAAGCAGGTATCCACGCAAGTTGAGACAAGACAATTAAAATGCAGCCTCTGCACATATCACAGTTTAAAAGGAACATAAGAGTAGGCCCATGCAGCACTTCACTTCATCGTTGGCCGCATTCTCAAGCAGTGTCACTGGTTGTCAACCTTTAATATTATAACACTAAAGTATATGCCACTTCAGTCATAAAAAGGAGAAAAGAAGGTTCACAACACTCACAATCACATGTAGGCAAGTATAAAACGGTATGAACATAGCAGAACACAAAACATCGGTTCACAAAGATCATGGAAAAAATAATTCGCAAAGCACGGGGCAAAATTAACACACTAAATAAAATGTTTTGAATAAATTGTAAAGAAAGGTGGTGAATTTGATATTGGAAAGCAAATTAGAAAAAAAAAAACGCTTCCCGCTTCCCTCATTTAGATGAAAGCAGTAAACTTCCAATATACTTATCTCGTTAAGCTTCTTTTAGCTATGAGAAATAAATTTTTCTCAATGTCATGTTTATACTAACCAGAAAACAGAAGTGAAATGAAAAGCACATTTTCCCCGCCCTTCCCTAGAAGACTAGAATGCTCAACATTGTCAGACTTTAAACACTCTCACATCCTAAAATGAACAGAGGCAGGCGCTACGAGCCGCCCAAGACAATCTAGCTTGGAGAAATTGACACATAACAAGCGCCACATAATTTGGCGTTCAACTGCAAGTTTATGTGTCATGCCTTTACACTAGATTGGTGCGATGGCTTAAAGCGTCTGCTGCGGTCCACTTTAGATGGAGACAAATTATATGCCGCTCGGCAGTGTTGGACGCTGTTATGCTCAGCCTCCTTGCTGGCATGTCGGGAGGTAAAAAGTCTAAGAAAATTAGGCAACCAAGCTACAGAGAAGCTGTGAATGACATAAACGCTGAACTTAGATAACAAAGAAGTGGCCTCTCCAACGAATAAAACAACAAAAACCATAGTCGCTACTTAAGAAAAAAAGACAGGTAAATGCCTTGGTGCGGCTTGCTGCAGTCGTCGAGCGGTGTGGCAGATCCGGTTGTGGCAGATCCGGTTGCTGGCTTCGTTTACTCGGAATCTGGAAATTGAAAGAAAAAAGTCACTAGAGTTTATATTGGTGTTTCTTCCATACTAGCCCTTCTAACTGAGGTTAAGCGGGTACAAATACCCATTGTGTGCTCCATGAAAGTGAGAAAATGACCAGTCAACCGAAGAACATCAGCTGCTATGCATTGGACTAAAAGGCTGAAGAGGCCTATATCTATAAGCCACGATGTTGGCTTATAGATGGCAATCTGAGGAATGATAAGTGTCTTAACCAGGCGACAAACAAAAAGGTTTGCCTAAACAAGAATGTGCTGAAAAAGTAATGTGGTGTTTAGGTCCTCAATGACAGTCATACACAGTCCCTTCTTAGCTCTTACACTCCCAAGTTATTTTTGAAAAACGCACATCAAAATTTTAAAATAATTTTAGATACAAACATCTTGAAAAGTTTTATTTTTATCCAAACAATGTATTGCTTGCACGTCTGGCTCTTGAATACAAACAGAATAGTTCAGTATTATAGGAAAAAGTAGTGTTTAAGAGAAGCGTTCCCTGAATACAAGGACAGATTGTGAATATACAAAGTTTAAAATAACATATTAATAACCAAATACACTCAAATCAAATTCCAAGCGCACAGCCATAATTTGGTCATAGCACAGATTTTTTACTATCCACCGACTTCCATGAAGTGTAGTAGGGTACGTTGTTGGGATAGTTGGTTCATCTTAGCAGACCATATAAAATAGCGCAAAAAAGACAAGGACAAGAAGTATACAGGACAGGCGCTAACTTTCAACCAGTGAAAACTAGTTCAAAGTTAGCGCCTGTCTTGTATACTTCTTTTCCTTGTCTTTTTTGCGCTATTTTATGTTTTACTAATTTCATGAAGTAGATTGCAAACTATGTGAAGGGAAGTGCCGGACCCGATTGAAGAAGGTTCGATCATTGGAAACCAAAACATAAGCTGGCACTTTGCAACAGGGCCAATGAGACAGCTACTAACCGTGAATAGTACAAGTGTGCACCTTGTAATAGGACTGTCTTTATTCTACATTTCCATGTGTATGCAATTTTCTAACTGTAGGGCTACTTTGCCAAAAAGTGGACTAGCGATTAAATGGTTTATTGCATGTGTATTATACATCAAGATGAAAAATTAAATATGATCATGACTCGGCACAGCTATGAGGTATAGAAAACGCCACAGTGGCACGCTCTAGACATTCCTAGGCATCTGAGGGTCTACCCTCATTAAAATGCAGTTGCCTTGGCAGGCAATTCAACCCACAATCTCCAGCTATTCTGAAACGGCGTAGGTACTGCCCCAACTGGGGGATGGCCAATATTCTACTGTATTAAAGAAATACTATGGCAGTTATATGAATGTTTAATTACAATTTTTAATTGAAGGAAGCACTGCCCATGAAATAATGATGACCTCGCATGCTGTAGCCCATAGGCATCAATAGCGACAAAGGTTTAGACACTACAGACTTGCAGGAAGCATACCGTCAGTTCGGTCGGCTTCTCTTTGGTTTTCTTGTTTTTTTCCGGCCATGCGCTCAGGTGCGTGATAGAGCCACGACTTGATGACGTCTTCTATGGCATCCTTTGAACCTGGCAGCTGCCTTCCAGCAGCTGAAATTAATAAGTGTGTATGAATAACATAATACCAGTGGTGCCTCACACAATTGAATGTGAGTGTTCCCATTGAATACTGCGCCGTCAATAGATCAACCCACTGTCTGGACTTTCGACAGCCAGTTTGATAACAGTTAGAGAAATAGATGCATTTTTGCTTATTATTATAAACACCATTTTTGTAAAGAAGGTCCACCAACAGATAAAAAAGGCTGTTGAAACCCCGAGTTTAAACCCTAGCACAGAAGAAATGTTTAGGTTTTCCGGGAATTCTGCCCAGATGGGTCACTACCCTCCCTTTTGATTGCTTTAGATCGACACAGCTATAGAACATCCACTGACCACCCTTTTCAGATAAAGGGTGGACACATTTATTTCGAAGCAGCAAAAGCTATGTTGGGATAAAGCTGACAGAGATAATAACACACATAAAACTTAATGAATGTAGGTATTAGGGATGCTGAACAGAAATATGGATATCACAAAACTAGGTTAGACGCTACAAACCATCATTCGTGAATCACACAGCAAATGGGAGGCTAAATGCATGTAGCAATTAGGCGTGCGGCGATGCATTCCTTGCTTCTTTTTTCTTGGCTTCACCTCCCTGCGGCACAAGCGAGCCTGCTTCCTATCCACTAACCCTTTTAGCAAAAAAAATGAGACGCCACGCGCCCCTGAATAGTACGGCCATTTACTTGCGATATTGCTGCACGAGTAATATTTCGGAGGGTTTGCATTGTCCTATATGACGTTTCTGCTGCCCTGGTTTGTAAAATACAAATTTCAGTTCAGCACCCCTTTAATCTCCCAAGCATAATTATGGACAGGCCCAGATTACAGACAACCTTTCGGGGGGGAGGGGGGCTGATATAAAAAAAAGATGCTGGGCCAGGCTTTGAGTAATTGGAGGGGCATGCATGTTTCGCCACTGGCCGGAGTAATAGAAAAGGAAGGGTAGAGATGTTAACTTACCAACAATTGCAGCGGTAGTCCTCAAGGACGAGAAGTTGTGCTTGCCTTACCCACGAAAACTGTGCAGCTAGTTGGTCACCTAGCAGGTGCTCTAGAATGCACTTTTTTGCCTTGCTGGCCGTTTTCCCTGAGATTTTCCTGAATTCTTGGACCTGCATAAAAAGCATGCCAGTGTTTACGTTTGGGCTGAAGCACTTTAGTTATTTTAAAAAATAAATGTGTATAATCTTAGGCAAGATTTATATGCATACCAGAATAATATTTAGGATAGATTATAAGAAAAAAAAATCCGCAGTCAATATTTGAGATTACTAATACGCTGGGTGTTTCAGCAAACTTGTGCCAAAGGGCAAAAAAAAAAAAAAAAAAAAAAAAAACGCCGGTGAACATTACATGTGTCGAATCAGTGCATTAAATTTCAAAGTCCTCTGAGCAAGTCATTAATTTTTTTGTGCTATGTGCCAAATTGGTTAATAACAAAGAATAATTACCAAACCTCCAGAATATTAATTTGTGCGCGAACGATTCAATACAAACGTTGTAGAGCGTGTTAAGAAACATCCAATCTTGTTATTTCCATCAAGGTAGCCTTCGTGTCTACATTTATCTAGCTTTAATGCAAGCGCACGGGATTTTAAAAAAAATCTCCTACATGACTATTAAGTGTTGAAAGGGTCACGTCACCTTTGAGCTACGCTAGAAGGTCACAGATATTCTCCCAGCGCTGGATAGGCTGGGATGTCTCTCTGAAGGTAGAACAGAGATAACATCACAACACGCTTGCAGAGAGCCACATGAGATTTTTTTTAAAAATCTTGTTCGCCTTCATCACACCTTGATAAATTTAGACACACAAAGGCCATCCTCATGGAAACAACTTGATTAGGCGTTTCTGAGTATGCTCTACAACTTTTGTGGTGAGGGTTTGGACACAAATATATATTTAAAAAGTTACTTAACACACCGGGGTGTCTAGCAATATATATATAGTTTTTAAATCCCCGACATTTAGAGTTTTCCCTGACTATTGCGATCAAATTCCCCGACCGTTACATAAGCATCGAAATGTGACAACTGCTGGTAAACTCATAATATATGAATAATTTCACAATTTAAAATAATATAATAAAATTTTTCTCTGTGGTGCTATAAAAAAAAATGAAAGCCGTTGACAAATCCCTGTAACGCCGAATTGGAGCGCAGCTCTTGAGGAGAAGTACGGAAGGGTACTGAGGGGGTCACGTCACCTGCGGGTAGTCACGTGACCTCGGGGGGGAGGGTCACGTCACCTTCGGGGGGGGGGGGGGGGGTTCACGTGATCTCGGGGGGGGGGGATCACGTGATCTCGAGGGGGTCACCTGACCTCGGGGGGGGGGGTTCACGTGACCTCGGGGGGGGGGGGGGGTCACGTGACCCCCTCCCCGGTTACGCCGACGCCGACCCCTACTGAAAAAAACCATTTGAAATTCAAACGGGTGGCAAACTGGTAAATCAAACGGGTGCAAACTTGTCGACCCGTTTGGATCAAACGTGATTATGGGATACGGGTAGCCGTTTGAAACGGTACCCGCTCGAAACGGTACCCATTTGATACAGGTGCCCGTTTGAAACGGGTGCCCGTTTGATACAGGTGCCCGTTCGACCTTGCACGTGACCACACGTTGGAACGTGCCATTCGAATCGGGAAATTATGCGCTAGCCCTAAACGGGGATCGTCTGGTAGGTTGGTTATCTCAAACTTATTTAAGACGTTCCGAAACTCATAAACCTATTTATAACATGGAGGAAACACGTAGAACAAATGTGCTCACGTAGGTGCTTGCAAATGGACAGGAAAAGACACAAAAGATTGTTTTCAATTCTCGTCAAAGTTTATTACGTCTTCTGTAGACAAGTACAAACGTGCAAGCGATCTGTGAAATGTGAGAAGCACACTAAGCTTTTATACAACTAAGAATATAGCAAACCAAACAAGAACCGAGGTAATTCTAGACTATGAAGGTAGACTTTCGGGAAATTATTCGCCGGGCTGCCGCGAGAATAGTGGCTGCATAATTATATAGATAATCTGGAAGAGTACGAGTAGAAGAACGGTCAATCGTTGCCAAGAAGTAAGGTTGCAGTGCACTTACCATAAAAATAGCGGACTTGAAAGATGTAATCCGTGATATTTGTCGACACGGTCAAAGCATGACAACCACACAAACACAAATGAGAGGGAACGGCTTCTTGGAAGTTTCAACACGATGTGGCGCACGAGCTGTCAGTTGCCGAACCCAACCAAACTGCAAGAATCCCTGACTTCTTTGAAGAATCGCTTGTTGCCGATATAGACGTAGGACTTTTCGAACACTGATAGATTTGGTGCACATCCAATACGTTGTCGACAGACATCCTAATAAGACCGCAGGGTTAGGCGACAGATCGAAGAAGGGAGACGCGCGAAGTTCGAGCTGGAACTGACAACAAGCAGACAAAGAAAGAAGCGGCTGCTAGGCGCACCCTTCCGGATCTCGATGCTTATCAGCGTGTAGCTCTCGCGCGGCCGCGGGTCACGTGACGGGTGACAAGAGAGGGGGTAGGGGGCGAGGACCACAGGGACGGCCTGGACGGCCCCTGTCCCTCTCCCCAGGCATTCCAGTGAGATGTGTTTTTGTACCCTATTGAAAAAGGCCAATATGAAGTCGGCTTATTGGAAATATTGTATTCCAATGGAGATGATGGAAACCAATAAAACGTATTGTTATCCGATTAACCCAATAAGCACGATGGGAATTCATATCGGAGCACAATATCCCGATATAGTATGCGGTTATTGGTATACAACAGGATATTGGAGCACAATATCCTGATATAACTTGCGGGTATTGGTATACAACACGATATCGGAGCACAATACCCCGATATAATACACGGTTATCGGAATAGAATACGACATCGCGTGCATATTGGTGACCGACATGGACATACTGTACGGCCACACGATATACAAATATCGGTCGTCGATCATGGGACCAAAGGAGAATACAATATGATATCGCGCGCATAAATCTCAGAACGCGGATACCAAGTTACCAACATGAATTACGTTGGCATATCCACACGGCAATACGCGAGAAATATATTGGGTGTGGATACACACATAGTATAAACGTTCTGCGTTGCGAACACATTAACATTGATCGACAATGCAAGTAGTACAGCTGTTAGTACGGCACACAGTACACACAGCCTCGCGCGTTTGAAACTAGACAACCACCAAACCATTCAGAACAACTATAGCCGGAACACCCGCCGCGACCTACCTTTTAATGACAAAGCCCAATAACGACGTGCTCATTGGAGTGATTGTTTTCCAACAAATGTTTATTGCAGTTGTAATGCAACAAAAGTTGAGCGCCAAACGATAAACCCAACGTACCGGGATAGAATTCGATGTTGCAACACAACATCGCAATACAACAAGAAACCATCGGTGTTGAGACACAACCACCAGACCGAATACGATATCAATACGAAGTTACCGACGGCGAGAAACACAACATCAAACACGATACGTTCGAAGTTACCGGTGTTGGGACCGAAATCGAACACGATACGTGGCAATGTCGGTTCGCACGATAAAATAATGAGGGTGAATAGGTTTGACAGGTCACGTGCATGTAGTTGCTTCTTACGCGCACATTTATCGATATTGACCCACCTTTCTGGGTAATCCTACGTGGTACACAAAATCCACGACGACATGCGAGCACATTTCACCCACCACTTTTCGTCGCCTGTTTCGCGAGATTCACACACTGTACAAAAAACGACGTGAAAAATACGTGCATTTGCGCCATGAAACGATACGTTGCAGCCTCGTTTTTCGAGAAGATAGTTTCCATCGCCAAACCGCGCGCGCGCGCGCAAGCTCGCGCTTCGGAAGCAGTTTGAACTTCGAACTGTTCGAACTTCGAAGGGAGCGAGCCCGGCGAGCCGGCGATGCCCGCGAGTCGGCGTGCTGCCGAGCCAGCAGAGCTGGCAGAGCGGGAGCGGCCGAGAGAGCTGAGAGAGCCGAGAAGCGGAGCATGCGCAGTGCGCAGCGGGCTGGCGTCGGTTGCGCGACCCGGCTGACCCGGCGACCCGGCCAGCCGGCGCCGTCGCGCTGCCGGCGGGATTGTCGTTCGTCGCACTCTGTGCTCGTGTGCATCGAGCGAAACCTACACACTTTCAATTGCTTCGAAAGGTACGTATACACGACTTTATTCCTTGCAGCATTGAGTGCTTTGGTGTGCGCGGATCAAAGTAAACACCGAAGGACAGAAAGGAGACGTGAAGTTTTTAAATCGCGGCCTTTTTGAACGCATGTGTCCCCTGTTGAAAACTGCTCTGTTGCAGGCGTCATTTCGACTGCGTGTGCACCAATGTAACGTCAGTCACCGTTCACACTCGGCTAGCTTTGCCAGTTTGTTATCTCATGTGCGAAATAGACGTAGAAACCAGCGCCGCGTCTCTTTCGGATACTCGGCCTCCAGCCCCCTTCCTTCCGGCGTGCTTTCTGCCGCGACCGTTCGGCGCATTGGATTCGCGGGCGCGTCAGGCTCGTTCGAAGCTGGTTCGAAGATGCGTTGTTTGAAGCTGACGAGTCGCCGAAGTGTTACCGGAGCTTCTCTTTAGGAAAGTCGCAATCGACGCTCGGCGGCTCGGCTCTGAGCTCGTACTTTTCTCCTCCCGGGTAGACCATGAGTGCCGATGAACGAATTTGAAAAACGCTAGCGAGTGACCTTGTGACGCCGCCCAACTGTCCTTCTATCAACGGCGCAAAGCAAATAATGTACAGAAAAAAAAAAGAAACGCGTTTTTTATATTTTGTTGGCCATGTTTCACCTCAACGCAAAGTGAATCGCGGCTGAACGTCGGTTGACTCATTACTGTGCCTAGATTGTAACGGAACCTTTTTGGTGTGATCTTATTCTGATATCGTTATATCTCGCCTTTTCATCTTGGCTGCACATTTCTAGACGACATTCTACACATTGCACTCCTTGTCGACATGTCGCAGGTGTGCTTGAGATGGAAGTCACTGTTTGCTCACTCCTTGGTGCACATATTTTATGTTCAACATCAGTTATCTGAAGGAGGCTCCATGAAACCCTGGAATTTGTTTAGAGGTACCTCTACATACTGTATTAGAGTGCTGTTTTCTGTGTTGTAGGTTCGTACAAAACCAAATTGCACTTTCTAATATACCTTATGACTGTTTACTACAATAAAAGTTGCAATGAAGCATTGGCCACGAGGGGTAACTCGGCCAACGTGGCCGACAAATTCCTCGCATAATTTTCTCCGTGGGTAATTTTGGATGTTGACAAATTTTCTTGTGAATAATGAGTGTTATGCACATATGTTTCTTCTACTTTTCAGACAGGTACATCAGTTAGATAAACCCCAGCAAAGGCAGCAAGAGAGTCTCGTAGGGTCACACTAAGGATAACGGCATTCTTGTCCGAGTCCTGGGTCTTCTCACCGAACTTCACTGAACATAATGGTACATTTCCTTTCCTTAACTTTCTGGGAGCCAAGGGTGAAAGACTAGGCAGAGGGCATGACAGGCGGTCGGCGGAGAAGTCACGAGCTGGCGCGAGACAGTACGTGCTGAGCGAGGCTGGAGCTGGGCAGGAACATCGGAGCCGGGCTGCCTGGCCTGGCCCATGCCGAACCCCGGAGCGGTCCACCAGCGAGGTTTGAAGTCCGATCCGGCAGAAACGGCGAGTCCTGGCCATCTAGCCTAGGCTATGACGATTCCACAGCGAGACTCGGGCAGTGATAGCCCGGGACAGCCAGTCTACATAGCGCTGGCGCGGCAAGGACGATCCGCAGGCCTGTACACTGACTCCGACTGTGAGCTCTGATCGACGGGCGACAACAAGGGTCGGCGTGCCTGGACTGCCGGCTCCGAACGACGGGCAACCGTGAGGTACAGTCAACTTATTCGCTGTCTTCTCGTTGCTGTATGTCACTCCCTGGGTGACAGGCGGAGCGCATACCAATTGGGCGGTGATTATTATAGCTAAGCGAACTCCATAAAGAAACCAACATTAAAATGGAAAATCCAACGTGAGGCTCGTTTGGTATGCCTCTGCTTCTAGTCGTCCCCAGGGAGTCTCACGGATTCGTTAAGCGGGTTGTTCACCAACGCTAACGATGCCCGTTGAGACAAATATGTTGGAATTTTGGCGACTTGTCTCACGGCAGAGCTCAGCAGGTGTCTCCTCCAATCGAGTACCTAAAGGGCTCGAAGAACGAGGTTGCAGACCCGCTTTCTCGGGTACCCCAGATTAGTGGTTTGCAAGAGACGGGGAGCGCGTTTAAGATGTAAGAAAGTTGTCTTCAGAGGCAGAGGAGAGTCACGGAATGTTCGCTGGAAGGCAGGATAACGAGTGGCAGGAGGGGAAACAGCCAGGACTCATTGCAGATTTAGGATTTAGGTTTGGGGTGATGCGGTAGGCAAGTAAGCGCTTGTCGAGGCCTGGAGTACAGATGGGTTTTTGTCAGTGGGTGTTGGAAAGATTGCGGAAATGGCAGTTGACACCGGGAACACTGGCAGACAAGATTGTCAGCGGGTGTCGGGTAAACTGGCGGAAATTGCGGTTGGCACCTGGAATGCTGGCAGCCGAGTTAATGAGCACTGTTATTTGTAACTGCTCTGCCAAGACGGCTAGTTGCTTTGCGTAAGTCCAACAATCGACGAAGGGCGGAGGGACGACTCTCCCTTGAGGGGGGTCGTTCCAAGAAAGCTACGAAATGATTTATATGATTCTTTCTCGACTTCACTCTGGCCGGTCGTGGCAGTGACAGCAAGACTTTTAATAAGTTATGTCGCGTCACGACCTGGCCGGGGATGCGGCGGTAGACATTTAGGTGGCTTGTAGCTGTCCAGCTTGCCTTGAGGTGTGAACGGTTGAAGCAGGCTTGCTCGCTGAGCGTGAACGGTGGAAGCGAGCCTAAGGCCCACTTCAGACGGGGCAATTTCCCCCAGCAACTTAACGTCGCAACACCAGCAACACGGGCCGCCTGCGTTCACACGCTGCAACCGAATTGCTATGACTTGCCATCATCATAAATTTGGATTTTTCTTGCACTATATAGACGCACAACTACGTGCTAAAAACGTGTTTTTATATCTTTGAGTGGCGTTGAGAATACTCACTCATGTTTCTGAAAAAGTTTATTTCCAAAATGATCCATTTCAAACCAGGACCAAGTCTTCAGCTGTCATCCTCACCACCACAGGGGTGTCACGTGAAAATATTGCGTCCCTGATTGGCTGCTGCCGCTTCAAACTTCTCCAGTTTGTTAGAGTTGCTTGTCTGTTTTGAGCCGAACCTGATCTCAGAAATTCGTTCTGATCTGGGAAAACCTAGGGAACAACCCGCCAGCAACCTCAAAATTGCTAGAAACGTTGCCCCGTCTGAAGTGGTCCTTAGGGAACTGAAATCAAGGGCAGTGGAGCTCTGGGTTCAAACCCACCTGGAGACGTTTCTTTTCTTTTTGCCTTTTTTTTAGTATACTGTTAACGACTTCATTTTCGCGGACTCAAAATTTGGCGAATCGGGCCAAAGCTGAAAATTTGAAATTATTCGCGGGTTCTAATTTTCGCGAACCGAGCTTAGCTTCCGTAGTGTTCACATATTGCCCGAGTTGTTCGCGGAACGTATTTTTCGCGTTTGTAGGCGATTCGCGAAATTCGCGAAAATTAGTTCCTCGCGAAAATTTAGTCGTTTACAGTATATATATATATATATATATATATATATATATATATATAGATATATATATATATATATATATTTATATTTATAAATAATACTTTTTTTAGTTTTAACGTATAGACGCAAAATTTACACACTAATTCAAATTCAGAAGTGCTTTTATTTACACACCAGCTCCCTAGTGCTTGCAATAGCTTCTTGCTGAGCTATTGCAAGCTCTGCAAGGGGAGGGGAATCTTCCCACCCTTTGCAGGCTGTAAAGCTGTGGCTTGCACAGCTGAAGCAGGTCGCACCTCGCACACTGGCTCCATCATCAAGCATAGGGGCTGCTTGAGTTGCGCCACACCGTAAGGCTATATGCGGTCGGGTCACAGCACCTGGGACCATTCGTCGCTGTGCTCAGCTATGGTATGGTAGCATGGTCAGGGCATGAAGCAGGGGTACAACTTGGAAATGCTCATCTTCATCACATTTGAAGCACATTTTTTTATTACTTTTGTGTCGAGTTGTTAGCATTTTAAGGGTGAGGAAGCAGGAGCGAGAGCAAGAAAAAAATTGAAAGCCGCTCTTCATGAGAAATTATTACGAGCACTATTAAGCCGTGGAGTATTCTTAAAACGCTTCTAAAGTTGAATTAGCATATAAATTATGTGCTAGTGCCTCAAAAACAAATTTAAATAAAATTAATAAGGATAAAAATATACACCAGGAGGACTTAAACCAGAACTACACAGTTGTAAATTTGAAATTTGACACCATAAACCACTTGGCCACCACCCAATTTTATTTTTAGGTCGTTTATCGAGGTATATGAATTTCGTTTGCAGCTGTCGGCTGCAAGAGAGATAGCCTTATTTTCATTTACTTTACTATTCCCATCAAATATGACAAGTGACCAAGAATAGAAACTCATTTGTCGGCCGAGGCACTGTACTTGCATCAAGGCAAACTAGTCTGGCTTGGTAGGCTTATATTTTGTTTCATCCCCCGTTTAGGATTCTGTTGTCGCTCATCAAAAGAAAAAAAAAAACTGACTAAGTCTGACTTATTCTGGTTTGCAGGTACCCTTGGCAGTAAACTCTGCTAAGTGGGGCAAAATATATATTATTCATTTTTTAGCAAATATGCATTGTTTTAGCAAAATGAGCTACACTTTTTGACTAAGGTGAAACAGAACGAGCCTCTCCACCTCGGTCTGTTTTCATCTCTCGCAGACACTATTTCCTGCTTTTTGTGGTTTGTATCAGACTTTTGTGTGTCTGTCCGGCCAAAGCATCTGTGTTAGACTCAGACTGGTTTCTTTAGGATATGTGCAGGTAATCTTCGCAGCAAATGGCTGCCAATCAGGAACACAAGTTTGTTCTCGGCCACCAAGAGCAAGTATTTTCAAGGTGAGCTATTACCCGCCTGTATGAGTTTTATGTTTCATTCCTCTTGGATGCCATTTCCTATGTGTTCTGGTCTTGCATTAGTATTTTGTTGTGTCTCTTCTGCAAAAACACCCAAGTTTGACTAAGACCGGGTCTTATACATGCAGGTCTTGGTGGCAAGCACCAGCCAATCAAGGCCAAGAGTTTGCTCTTTGCCGCTCATGGCAAATGTTTTCAAGGTGAGTGATTGATGCCTATCTGAGTTGTGTGTTTTATTCCTCACAGACACTCTATTTCCTGTCTTTATAGTGGTCTTGTGTCAGGCTTTTGCGTCTCTGTCTGGCCGAAGCATCTGTGTTAGACTAAGACTGGGTTCTTTAGGATATGTGCAGGTATTCTTCGCAGCAAATGGCTGCCAATCAGGAACACGAGTTTGTTCTCGGCCACCAAGAGCAAGTATTTTCAAGGCGAGCTATTGCCCGCCTATATCTGTGATGTGATGGCTGCGCCAATTGCGCCAAACTGCGCCAAGGGGCTAACCCTGCTACATCCTGCTACATTTTGCCAAAATATGGGTAATCTGCGCCAAAGGGCCAATTTTGGTCGCCTTTCAAAACTGAAACTAAACTAAGTACCGTAACTGAGCATGCATGAGCTAGGCGGCGCAAACGGCCGCCCGACACAAAATACCCTGCATCAATCATCCATGGTTTTTTACATGGTTTTTTCCGCCATGCCGTCTCTCCTTTCATGTCTCGTCGTCTCGTAAGCGTAAGCCTCGTCTCGCTTTTTTTTTAACGATAGTTGCCGGCGTGTGTGTGTGTGCTGCGACGCTAGCGTGCTGGGTACCAGCCATGACGTGACGCTGTGAAACGAAACTATGTTTCGGCGCGGCGGGAGTTACTTTTTGAGCTGAAGCTCTTGCTCCTAAAATCAACGGCCGCAAGACGTTGGAGATATGGAGCTTCCTAAACTGAAACATAAAAACCGCCGCATGTTCGTCAACATTCATGTTCTTGTTTAAAACATACGCTGCTTGAAAATCCCTCTCTAGCTCAAAGACTGCTGTGTCGAAGTATTGATTACCTAGGTTTCTCTTGGTGGGCTTTCTTTCGAGAGGGACCCCGGTACGTGAAAAATGTGTCGCGAAGAAAAATTGAAGTGAGCTGAAGCAAAGAAGGGAATGTCTGCACGCTGAACCCACAGAGCGCGCTTGTTTGTCTTGAGTTCAGTCGTTGCACAAAGCTACCCTGGCTCGCGATGTCTTGCATCAATGCGCTCAGGTTTTTTTTTTCTGTGTTTATCTCATACATCACCTGCCGGCCTTGCAAGCACGCGGCGCTGGACTCTTTTTTGTCGCATGCTGTGCAGTTACATTTTGCATAGACTTTTGGAAACCAGTTGGCGGCAGAGCGGAGAGGCATGGTTTCGGTTTCGATCGAACAGCCGTTTCGCTCGCGCGACGAAGCACGTGACCTGCAAGCCTGCAGGAGTTGCCCTCACGTGCATGTGAACCAAGGATGCGAACATAATTGCACAACAGAGGCACCAGCTGGGACGCTTGCAATTCATTGTTTTACATTTAATTAGTTTTGACGAAAATCTGGCACGTCGGCAACCAGTAAAACGGTGGCAAGCAGTTTTTCGGAATTGCTTGGCAATGCCTACAGCACTGTACACTTGTGGGATGTCGCAATATTTCTTTGGAGACATTGAAATTGGACATTCATCACTACCCTAAGCTAAAGCAAAGCTTACTCCAGCCTTGCAGAATGTTTCGAAAAGCAAAAAGAAATGTGTCATGTCATTGGCATTTCAGTTACATCTTGAAAGACTCCCAGGTGGCCGAACTTCACCATAATTGGTTTATTTCGGCGAGCATGATTCTCTTCGCGTGTCCAGCATTTAAAACAAATATTTTAATTTTTATTAGAATATCTGCTTTAAAAGCTACTTTTGATGCTCCAAAACACTGTTTTGGCTGCTCCAAAGGCCACTTTTTCTGCTCCAAAACGGCTTAGGCCAATCACATCACTGCTATATGAGTTTCAGCATTTGTCAAGGAGCGCAAAAATCACAGCCCGGGGGTTGGCCATTGCAAAAATGTTGACTCAGAAGCGTATAGGGAGGAAGCTTTACTAAAGTATCCACCTGCCTCTGCAAGTGAAACCAAAACTGAGAATCTGGGTTCCATTTGAAAAAAAAAATTGTCAGCCCGAATGAACTCAAGGCGGCACGGAGCAAACAAGCCATGATACGAGTAGGCTTGGTTCAGGCTTTTGTAGGGGTGGTCGATGACTTGTTGTTTTCTAAAAAGTTATCTTTTTCTAAAAGTGTGGTGGTCGAATATTCGGGGATGGGCATTGAGTCAGGATCTTAAGGTAAACATTTCATCCACATGCCGGGATTCATGTGCCTTGTCCCCCTAGCTTCAAAATTTTAGGTTTGCAAAAGGGGTGCGTCAGTATTGACGTCTCATTTTACGTCAGGCCTTTCATTTTAAAACTCCCTATGAATGACATGGCTAAAATTCGTTTGGGTGTACTTCCTCCCAGCAAGTATATGGTTCTGTCTCAAAAGGTCTAATCTGATGTTGACTGCACCTCAGGTCTCCACCGACGATTCATCAGGACAAGACCCAACCGGGACACTAGGGAGGAGCGGCTTAAGCAAGGGAGGCTACATATACGACAGCTTCTTGCGGACAAGAAACGAAAATAGATAGATGGTGAGTGTTTCAATTGCTAAGCCTTTTGGCATGCACATTCTGTTCGTTATGATTGAAGATTCCTGCAGAGTTCAATTTCAACTATTGTTAAATACCGAGCATGCGCTCAGATCGCGGAAGCGCCTACCCTCTGATTCGAAACGACCCGCAACTAATCAAAGGGTATACCAGACACCCATCCACCTGTTTTCAGCAATGCTCAAAATATTAAAAGAGCACATCAAGCGCCAGGCGCTTTGGCGTCTTTGCCACAATGGCGCCAGTTGCAGAGCTGACAGACCTGTGACTGGCACAAGCCATGGCATGGCCTTTGGGAACCAGGGAATCGAGATTAAAGAAGTAGCGCAGAAATTGAAGGCGGGTGGTGAAGGTGAGCAGAGTTAATGGAAAACAAGGATGAAGGGGGTCCGTCGTATGAGGCATCTATGTCCCGTGCGTGTAATTTGAATGTGCTGTAGGCAGCTACTCGAAAAAAATTGTTACTTGTACGTAACTAATCAAAAATCTCTCTTGCAGTTTCCACGGCCCACAAGCCAGCAGGTGCCAGTTCGCTCTCGTTCAAAGGTGAGGATTCCAGATTTTCTAGTTTGCTCTGGAGCAGCAATACTGAAGCCAAACAAGCGGTACGGCATATTTAATTGACGGAACTTAGAACGACTGGGGACGCTTTCACTGAAGCTTGTTTTGCTGCAATACACGCGTGTATTGTAGCAAAACAAGCTTCAGTGAAAGCGTCCCCAGTCGTTCTGAGCTCCGTCAATTAAATATGCCGTATCGCTTGTCTGTCTGGCTTCAGTGTTACTGTAGGCGACAAAACATGTGCCCAGTTTTGTCACAAGAGGCATATTATGTCACGCACATGTAATTTTGATTTTATCTTGCTTAGTGTGCTGTAGGTGGCTGGTCAAAGAAATTGGTACTTGGACGCAGCTAATCGCAAATCTTTCTGACAGTTTCCAAGGCTTAAGAGCCAGCAGGTCCCAGTTTGCTTCTCCTCAGAGGTGAGAATTCCAGATTCCCCAAGCAGGAATACTGAAGCCAGACGACCGGTACAGCATTTTTAATTGACAGATCTCGGAACGACTGGGGGCTCGTGCATTGAAGCTTATTTTTCTGTAATACACGCGAGCGACATTGACGTATGCCCAGTTACGTAGTAAGAGGTTATCTATGTCCTGCGCATGTAATTGTTTTAATCTTTTCGACTTAGTGTACTTTACGGGGCTACTCAATGTAATTGCTACTTGAACGCAACTAATCGCAAACCTCTCTTCCAGTTTCCATGGCCTACAAGCAAGCAAGCACCAGTTTGTTTCTCCTCAAAGGTGAGCATTCCAGATACTTCAGTTAGGTGCAAAGCAGGAACTGTGAAGCCAGACGAGCCGATAGGTTTATTTAATTGACGGAGCTCAGAATGATCCGTGGCAGTGGAATGGAAGCTTATTTTTCCACAATCAAACGCAGACATAATTTTGAATCTATCCGGCTTAGTGAAGGATTACTACTTGTTGCAGCAAGGAATATGTTAAATATATTTGGCATGGATAAGCCCAGTGTTTTGCTTCTTTATTCATAATTTGACAACAACAACACTTTTTATTTTATCACTCAGAAATACACACAAGAAGAGACTGCGTTGCAAAGAAATGTCGTGCTGAACGTGATATCCCAACTCGCATATAGTTTTATTGGTAGCCGATATAATATATTGGATTCCAATATCCATAATACGCTGAGTATATTGGAATCGTAAACCCTTATTGGATCCCCATACGACACATGGGGATCCAATAAGGGTTTATACGGTATTGGATTCCAATATTTTCAGCGTATTATGGATATTGGAATCCCATAACAAATCCTTATTGTAATACAATACAATAAATGTAATGTTTTCCAATACACTGTCTATATTGTATTGCAATACAATAAAAAGATATTGTTTACCAATATCCATAATACGCTGTTTATATTGGGGTTTTCCAATAGGGTAACCTCGAAAAAAAAAAAAAAACACGCGCGCACGCATTTTAGCACGCTTGAACCTTGGAAATGGCGGCGGGGCGGCCAGAAGCTCGGCTTGCGCCCGAGCGAAGAAAGCACTCAGCGCGAGCTCGTAGTTTGACTGCTGCAACGGCGGGCGTGCTCTCGCAATGCTTGATGTTCTTGCAGCCGCGTGTACGCGTGCTACCTTCGCTGCGCCTTGAATTAAAGTGAAACGGAGTCTAGACGTACATTTTTTCACGCGGTCGCGTCTTCTGTGAGAGAGATTCGAGCTGAACAAGTAAATTGAGGCAACAAAGATGAACAAAGTTTTAAAGTTCTGTCAGAAATATCGGCTCACCAACGTCGCGCGTTTACGTAAAACAACAACAAAAAAGGTGTTAGTTTTAGTTTCAGTATAAGCGAATATCAGCGCAATTGAAATATAAATATAATTACTTGCATTACGCGGACGATCTGAAATCGATGAACCGGCGCTCCCAGCCTTCCGGAAACATTGGCTGCCACGGATGAAACGCTAGGCGTGCCCACGCCGCCGATCTGTACGTTCAGTATCAAACGGGCTCCTGAGAGCCGTTTGATTAAACCGGTACAGTTTGCAAAATGGTCACCGGTTTGAGCAAACGTGCGACAACTTTGCCCAAACGAGTCGCCCATTTGCCCAGACGAGCGACCCGTTTGACAAAGGGGTGACCTGTTTGTCCAAATAGGTGACCGTTATGGCTCATACGGGAGACCCCTTTGAGCCATACGGGCGACCCCTTTGACAAACTGGTGACCGGTATGGTTAAACTGTTACCGGTATGGACCCGTTTATTTTCATATAGGCTCCAAATGGTTTTTTTCAGTAGGGACGCCGACGCCGCTCAGACTGGAAACGGGTCCCTAAGAGCTGCGCTCTAGATGTCATGTCGTAACGTGTTTTACACAGTTTCTGGCAATGTAATTTAGCGCAGCCACGTCAATGCGCGACTCTTGGGCTTCATTGCACACCACCGCGTCACTCGCACTGGCCTTTTTCTCTGATTTGGCCAACGTCTAGACGAATTCCCTGACAATTCTCTTATTTTCGCAGGTGATCCGAAATTCCTTGACAATTCCAGGTTTCCCAGGTTGCTAGACAAGATTAACTTGTTAATGGAGCTGTGCAACAGTTTCAGTGCTTTGCTTAACTAATGTTGGAGTAGGTGTCTCGACTTTTCTGAAGTAAAGAGCAAAAAACCGCTTTTGTCTGCACGTCCTAGTTTTTATTTTAAAAATAGACAAAGATTGAGGTTTTCGGCACCTCTCAGCTCCTTCACTACCGAGTCACGTGCGCTGTGCCGTCAATGGGGAAGGCGCGGGGTTCCGGTGAAGTTCTCTCATTAGAGCCATCAGTGAGCAGCGAAACCTCATCCGCTCGCGACAGCGTGACAACGTGCTGGCAGGCGCAGCCAACGCCCGCAGCGCGAACAATATGGTGAAAGGAGGAAAGTCTAATCCGGCTTTGGCCATACCCGCTTGGCCCTGTTCCCCTTCCCCCTCCGGCTTCTGGCGGCTGTTCCGTAGCTGACGGTTTTGTGGACATAAGATAGATGGCGCCACTGAAACTTCGTATAATAAAAGTTTTGTCGATGATACCAGGTTTTGACGCATTTATATTTATGTTAGAACGACAAGATTTATAGAAAAGTTACCTTTTATCGAGGAGGTATTCGCACAACTTGCTATATTTCTACAAGATTCCCCATTGACGTCACGCCGCGTGTTTCTCATGGCCGCCGCTCGCGGCTGCACCTAGAGGAATATTCTAATTTTTGTCTCGCGATTACGCGGCGGAATCGCTGCATTTTGAAGGAAGGAGGTGTGTTTTCTGTCATTTGTGGCAAGGCGAACAATGTCAAAAGTAGAAAACACCTATTCTTTCAATGTTAAAATTGATGCACAACTCCTTTAATTAGCCAGTTTGGCACATCGCAACAAAATATTATGACTCGCCCAGTTGGACCGTGAACAATACTTTGTTGGTTCGACAGGCGTAGTTTGCACCAGCTTTTTTTTTACCCCTTGGCACAAGTTAGCTGAAACACCTTGTACAAGACATAAAAACATTGCTTAAAAGCAATGTGCTGCATAGTTCCTCTTATAGTGAAACCATGCAACAAAAAGGTGCATGAGAGAGTTGTCATGCATTCAGATATTACAGCGATAAGCAACTGTTACATCACAATGCCAGGCAGATGTAGAACCCAAAGCACAGCCAGACTTTTGAAAGGCAATTTACGAAGTTGCCAAATTTTGGCAGTTCTACTCGGGTTCATTTAGAGATAATCTTATCTAATGTAGGTAGACATTCACTGAACTGCCCTGCAGTGTATAGCACCTCCTTTTAGAAAATGCAGCATTGTCGACTCTGTGTAGCTGTATTAAAGTGCTCACAAGACTCGCCGCCTTTTTGTTCACCAATGTCTTGTCAAAGGCCATGAGGTCAACTAGCTTGTTGAACGGTTGTTCGAAGAGACGGGGGCGTACGGCGACTGCATGGCTTGGAAGGACTTCACAGAGCTTGTTCAGCATTTCCCCATGTTGCTGGACGGTGAAACGAACAATGTTGAGGAGCCTCAGGATGTGCTGCTTGAACCCTTGTTCTATAAAGGAAGCAATTAATTAAAACAAAATTTACATGATCATTCATATAAGGCATCTCATAATGCACCAATGAACATAAAACAAATATGGAGGCTTAATTCAAAATTGAAAGACGACAAACTACAAAATATTTTGTCACATGCTAAGAATTTATTATGTAATATACAGCAATCGCCAAAGGAATGTAACCCAAATTAAAAAAAAAGTCGTCATAATCACGCTGAGGCGTGACATGAATCACCGCGATAACAGCGGAAATGCAATAGTACGTTTAGGAATGTAACGCAATTACCTCGTATATGCGTCATGCATCATTGCGAAAATCACCACGCAATGTAATACAATAGAAGTTAGGATGAGCATGCAACATACCCAGGAAAACCGGAAAACTAGAGAGGAAGGAGGCGCTGCCATTGCATGATGCGACTAGAGTGTAAAGTGATGGAACCCGTGGAGCAATCTAGAAGACGTCTGCAGAACTGCACTTGTATTTTGCGTAGATCCAGCGGGACTTTAGCACCATCTAGGAGGCCATCACAGAATAACGATTGTTTTGTGATAGGCATAGGAAGGATTTTATTGGAAAGCTGCCAATAACTGCTATCGCAGTAAAATATAAAAAAATCTGTCTCTCATCCTGTGATAGTCTAATTTACTTTAACGGTCACACTAGGTGGTAAATTTGTTTTGTGAAAATAAAAATATAAATAAAAAATACTTTTATCAGTGAAAGTTATTAATAAAAACTACATTTTTTATGGAAAGACAGGGGTTTAAGCCTATTTCGGATCAGAACTTGAAAACGTTGTTGCAAGTCATTTGGGCATTTTAGGAAGCTAACACAGGTAGTGTAGGAAAGGAGACCATTGTCACTTTGCTTTCGTCACCCAGTTCATCTGGTAGATGCCCTACAACAATGTTTTTAATGCTGCGGTCTGGAAGATGCTTAACTTCATGCTAGACCATAAGATATTTATTAATTTTTTTGTAACTTTTGCTATTTTTATTTGCAACTTACCGAGGCAAGGCTTTTCCTTCAAAATATTTATAAACAAATACACTGCCTAGCTGAGCACATGTCGTAAACTACAGGGTCTATAAATGTAAAACTGATTTTTGAGATTTTTTTAAAGTGACTTAGATTTCTGTGACCCTCGCTGTCTAGTTATAGAAGAAACAAATGGTATGAAAGGTACAAAGGACGCAAGAGTTATATATCAATTAAACACTTCAGCCTTACCTGCTTAACTATCTGATTATGACAAAATTTATATTGGACTGTCTCTCTATCAACTGGCCTAGCTGTGTAGAAAGAATGCCTTGTGCCAAGCCTTCGCTGTCTGATACATTTATATGAACTTAGGCTCTAATGCAGAAAACGTCCACTTGATGCAACTGGTGCAGTATAAATGCCAAAAAAGCAGTTACCCTGGTCTTGTGGATCCTTTCTTCCTCTTGCCTGATGCCCTAGAAGTTCACATGTATCAATAACACTCAGGATACTTGTGTATCATTGCTATACATATGTAGGAATGGAGACTCGGTAAATAACGCTCTACGTATTTATTTACAATATTTTACACTGTCCTTTTTGACTAGCTCATCGAGGGGCCCTTCGCCGAATTCCAAATTCCGTGCAACTCGCGGCCCAGGCACCTCGTGTCCTTAGCTCGTGCCTGTCCCGTGAGCTTGGCGCCGTTCAAGCGCTGGATCGCTGCCGATAGCTACCGCTACAGGTACTTCCCCCCGAGCGAGGAAGCGGTCTGGCGAGCGTTCCTGGCTTCGAGAGGGTGCGTGTGCAGGCTGGCGTTCATCTGGAACCTGACGCGAGGTGGCTTTGGAAGGCGTGTGGTTGCGGCGAGTAGAAATCGGGTGCCAAGTTACCTGGCTTGACTCTGTCCAGCGAGACTACTTCTTCTCGACCGTTGACGTCGAGCGTCAGGTTCTTCTTGTCTCGACGCAGTATCAGATAAGGGCCGTCATATGTAGACTGCAAGGGCTTCTTCATGCCGTCGTGTCGAACGAACACGTGTGTACTTTTGTCGAGATCGCGGCTGACAAAAATGTGTCTTGTGGAGGGCGTCCTTGGGCAGGTGGACTGAAGATCTTTCATTAGTAGTCGCAGCCGCTGGACGTAGTTTTCTGCTGTTTTCTGTGTAATGTTGGCTGAGGAAGAAAAAAAATCACCAGACAAGCGGAGTGAGGTGCCGTAAACGAGTTCAGCTGCTCTGCAATTAATGTCCGATTTGAAGGCTGTTCTGATTCCCAACAAGACAAGTGGAAGAGCCTCTGTCCATGCCGAGCTGTTGGTTTGTGCTTTTATGGAGACTTTCAACTGACGATGAAAACGCTCTACCAAGCCGTTGGAGATTGGATGGTAGGACGTCGTATGGATGTGTTGGATTCCAAGGAAATGGGAGAGGGTCCGAAATAAAGTCGCTTCGAACTGATGTCCTTTGTCCGTTGTGATTGTCTGCGGGACACCAGAGCGACTAATCTACATTTCAATCAGTGTGCAAGCTACGGTTGTTGCGGTGATGTCTTTCATTGGTGCAGCTTCGGGCCACCGCGTGAAGCGATCGACGCAGATCAGAAGATAACGGTTTTCTTGTGATAGAGGAAGTGGTCCCACGATATCAACGTGAATGTGGGCGAAGCGATTTTCCGGTGTGCTAAAATTCCCCAAGGGAGTCTTGGTGTGCCGGTGAACTTTCGAGCGTTGACACTGGATGCAACTTTTGGCCCAGGACCTCACGTCAACGTTGATACAAGGCCATATAAACCGCGAAACTATCAGTTTCTGGGTTGCTCGTATCCCGGGATGGGACAAGGAGTGGAGGCAGTCAAGAACTGTTCGTCGCAAGTCTGCTGGTACGAAGGGGCGGGGACGACCTATCGAAACTTCGCATGCAACTGTGTCGTCACAGTCGGGCATCTGTATGTCTTCAAAGACTAATGTCGTTGACGTTGTTCGTAGGCGTTGTAGTTCGAGGTCGCCTTGTTGTGCCTCCGCCAGCTGTTCGTAAGGAACTGCAGGTCGTTCCGTGGAGCAGAGATTGACCCCAACTCTGGAGCGTGCGTCAGCTGCGGCGTTGTCCGTGCCCTTAACGAAGCGGATGTCTGTGGTCAATTCCGAAATATATGCCATCTGCCGTATCTCACGCGGACTGTGTGCTGTGCTGTAGGAGGCTAGCGCGTAGGTCAACGGCTTATGGTCTGTCAAGACGAAGAAGCTTCGACCTTCCACGCAGTGGCGAAAGTGCTTGATGGCAAGGTATATTGCCAGCAGCTCACGTCCAAAGGTGATGTATCGCCGTTCTGTCGGAGTCAGCATCTTCGAGAAGGAGGAAAGTGGTTGCCAGTTGTTTCCGTCTTGTTTTTGTAAAACCGCTCCAACAGCTCCATCCGAGGCGTCGACCATGATGGGGAGCGGTGCGTCGCTTTTGAAGTGGCTGAGAAGGGTGACGTTGGCAATGATATTTTTTACTCTCTCGGAAGCTTGGTTGGCGGTTGCCGTCCAATGGAGTGGCGCTGCCTTTACTTTGGTGGCCGGCAGTAGGTCGTAGAGGGGATCGCAAGCTTGGGCGCACCGAGGTATAAACCGTCGATAGAAATTCACGAGTCCGAGAAATTCCCGAAGTTTCTTCGCCGTCGGGGGTTGTGGAAAGCTTCGGATGACTTCGACTTTCTCGGGTAATGGCTGAATTCCACGGCTATCAACGTGATGGCCAAGAAATTTATGTTCGTTGACGCCGAATTCACAATTGGTCGGATTGACGACAAGTCCGTATTCTTGGAAACGCGAGAAGAGTTGTCGTAGATGTTCGGCGTGCTCTTCCGGAGTGTTGCTGAATACAAAAATATCGTCGATATACGCGAAGGTGAATGACAAACCTCGGAGGACTGTGTCGACGAATCGTTGAAAGGTTTGTGCAGCGTTGCGGAGTCCAAAGGGCATTCGCATGAACTCGTACAATTCAAACGGTGTGATGACAGCCGTCTTGGCGATATCTGCCGGTTCAATGGGGATCTGGTAGAATGGTTCACGAGGTTCACCTTGCTAAAAACCTTCGCGCCCTGCAGGATGCCACCGAAGTCCTGAATATGAGGGATTGGGTAACGGTCGGGGAGAGTACACTGGTTTAATGATCGGTAGTCCCCACAGGGGCGCCAGTCCCCGGTTTTCTTCGGGGCCACGTGAAGTGCCGAAGACCAAGGATACAAAGATGGCCTGATAAAACCAAGTTCATGCATGTGTTCGAATTGGTTTTTGGATATCTTGAGGCGGTCGGGAGCGAGTCGACGTGGTCTGGCGAAAACCGGGGCCCTTTTCATCACGATGTGATGTGTCATGGTGTGTCAAATGGCTTGATCGGGAGCAGGTGGGCGAAACACGGCAGAAAATTCGTCGGCGATGGCTTGCCAAGGAGAACTCGTTTCTGTTCGTGGAAGAGCAAGTTTAAGAGGAGGGGACTTCTACATGATAACTTGGACGCTTAATTGCGTCTCGGTGTCAAGGAGTTGATTTCTCCTCAGGTCCACGGTCAGTGCGAATCGCCACAGAACGTCTGCTTCTATGATGGCCTGCCGAACATCCGCGATAATAAAAATCCAACGGAATGTCCGGCAGAGTCCGATGTCCAACGTCAGGGACCTTTCGCCGTACGCTTTTATCGGGGATCCGTTAACAGCCTGGAGCGGTGGGGACTCTTGGCGGCACCGGCGGTCTTCCAGCGTAGGAGGTACCACGCTTTCCTCAGCCCCAGTATCCACCAGGAAGCGGACCTTTGTGTTGCGGTCCGTGACGTAGAAAAGCCGGCCTGAAGTTGGTCTTTCGACGCTGGCGGCCTTCAGCGGGTGCCCATGTCGTTTCCGGAGTAGTTACACGGTGGGCGGCATGCTCTGGCTTGGGATCCGTATCTCTGGTGGTACCAGCATACTCTTGGAAGGGGGGACCCAGCTCTTGATTCACTGCGGCGCCGGGCAGCGTTAGCTCGTGGATTGACGGTCAAGGATAGGAAGGTCGTGATGGGAGGTTACGAATCTCACGACTCAGCTGCTCACCCTGGCCTCTATGTGGTCGTTGAAGCTGAGGAGTAGAGCGAGCTGGGATCCGATGTCGGTCACAGTAGTGCACGGCGTTGAGGAGTTCTCTTGACGCACCGCTGAGATGGCAGGGAAGCCTACGTCCATTATTTGGTCGGCCATACGAGCAAGCGTGGAGATTGAGTCGGTGGCAGATGTACTCAAAATCATACGGACTTGGCTTGGTAGGCGTTGTAGAAAAAGTTCTTTAAATATGAATGTGTCCATCGTTGTGGCTTTGTCTCCAAGGAGGTGCTCCATGCGTCGCAATAATTCTGTAGGTTTGCGGTAGCCGAGCTCTTCCGCAGTTAACAGCTGCTGGATCGCTGCCGATAGCTGCCGCTACACACATATAGGTCAATACTGTTTGGTTGGCACCACAACATAAAATTATGAGGCAACCTATAATGAATTGTATCCAATGAAATTAAATCTATAATAGTGAGCTAAATTTCCGGGACCATGAAACAGAGGTATTCAACCGTGTCCACCCCTTCTCAGGGTATGCCTGTTCAAAAGAGTGTAGGTTCACCCTACAATAATGGTGCAAAGCAGTGAAGCTTCACAAAAGTGCAGGAGCTTCAAATATGGCTGCCAACCTTTCTTTGAATGTTTCAATTATTTTCGGAGAGCTTTCTAATATGTAGCATTTAGAAAAGCCTATATATATTTTTGACACATTGTCAGTAAGACACCAATTTTTACAAAACTTGTCAACTGCAGAGTGTGATGAAGTTTGAATGAGAAGATTGCCAGTAGGTCAACCTGCTCAACTGACATTAAATTCAAGTTACCGATTAATCATTTGCGATTACGTGAGCCATTAATGTATTGAATTAATTTCCCAGCCCCAACGTTAACTACTCCGAGAGGGCATGAAGATTTAACAATACCTTCATAAAAGGACTGATTCTTGTGAACCCTCGATGTCTGTAATTTAAAAAAACAAAAGAACTGTTAATTGTCTGAAACTTGCTTATAAGTTGCAGGTAGTATAGGATTAAAAATGAAATAAACTGTATTGTTGAATAGAAAAGCAAAACACTCGCTTGATTTCATATATTGTGCCACCTTTAAATATGTCTTACATTGCATACAGTAAATATAATTTAATTATACTTTTAAGTTAATTTGTTACCAGCAAAGCAGGCATTGCAGTGGGTTTTTCCAAAAGAATGGACATAAATTTAGAAACCTGGAAACATAAGTCTATGCTCATGTTCTCAGATAGTCCGCACAGTGTAAAATATCAGCTTTCTAGACATGTATAGTCCACAGACAATGGTCCGGAGAAAATGGCATGCTATTTTAAATGCTTACCTATCTCTGTAAGGTTGGAGTCATCGAAGGCTTCAAAAGAGGATGCTCGTGGTTGCCTGTCACTTGTAGAGCACACAACGGCAGTGGGAAGTAATGCTCTGCTAAAGGCTGTTTATATCTGCACTAAGAACTTGATAGTGAATATTTCTCCTGGCATTAGAAACAGGCGAGAAGGAACCTTTAATTGCAACCTAAGTGATACGGATTTTTGTTCTTGAAAAGTTCAACACTAGACAGTACAAAAGGTGCTTACTGTGCACACAGGGGTCACCAGAACTGCTCCTTGGGTGATCAGGCAGGTTACCTGCACCTAAAGCATAAAAAAGACTTGGCTGTTGATGGCCATTAGATTATGGAAACATTGCAGGACCTGGAGTAAAGCACCAAATTAACAAGAGAAATTTATATATACAATTTAGGGACACAGACCTTGCTAAAACTGTCATAACACAGAGATAAAAATACAGCGGCCTATCTCATCCCCGAGAGTAGGTATTAGCATGAAATGCTTTGAATGGGAGCCGACGCTAGTGACATCTGCATGCCCTGGGTACATAACAACGTGCAAAAAAAGAACGGTGGCTTTCTTGACTTGCATTGCATGACATGCGGTTGTACCCCACTGTTGGATGAAAGCGTAAAAATTGGGAAATGCAAGTCAGCGGTAACACGCGAAATCATAGAAGCCGAGCACATTGATTATTTAGGAGACACCTGTGTTTCTATGCCGTCGATTCCATTATCGGAGAAAGAATTGTTTTTCCTGAGAACGAGATAATGTTGTTTCCCAGGTATGCTCTGTGATGGTGTTTTTCCTTTACTTTTGTCGTTTTGTTGTCATTGTGACGATGGTTGAGACAATATATACCGGAACACATTTTCAATAAAATTCAGTTGAAAGTTGCGCCTTGTTGTGTCCTCTTCTCTGCTGTTGTCCTCGTCCTTGTTGCGCACAAGATTGTATCGGAGAGAGAAGCATGGAGCAGCAAAAAATGCTGATAGAGGCGATCTGTCAGGCAGAGCTTCAGAAGAAAAACTCCAGTGTAGAAGCGAACAAGCCTGAATTCAACTGCCTTCAAACAGTCCATTTCATCGAGTCCTCGAGACTTTCGCGGGAATTCGCTTAATATGTGAGGACGCAGCTGCTCGCTTTTCTCGTAAAAAGCATGCCGCTCTAGCGGCCCCAAGCGAACAGCGAGTGGTCCTGAAGTCCACAATGAAAGCAGTTTCTTCATGACCCCAAGCAGAACAAGAAGCATATAGTCCAAGGGCAAATCGTGCACGCTGTTGATAGGCAGGTTCAACAGAATGGACTCTCCTTTGTGATCTTCTGCATCATGCTGCTGCCTGAAACTGAAGTCTGTGCGTAATGGGCAGTTCATGTCAAGGAACACTACTCCTTCATCCGAGTACAAGCCCTCGACCGTACACTTTGGGCAACCACTGTAGCCTCCATACCCCTTCGTCATTGTTATGAAGGCTCGTGCAGGAGCATCGCAAATGATGGACGTCACCTTGACTTCTACAAGACTTCCATTGACAGTGACACCTTGTGAAAGCAATGCCTGCAGCTCTTCAACGAAAGTGACTAAGAAGTTGTTTGAAGACACTGGCTTCGAGTGCCCTGCAAATGCACCAACAAGGAATGGTGCTATATCATCAATCCCACCAACCAAGCACTGAATAGGCCAGAGTTGCATTTTCGAACTCTTTGACAAGGGCAAGCCATCTATGTTGAAACTGAGGGTAAGGAGAGCGGGCAACTTCTTTACATGGCACAATCCATGTTGCAACCCAGCAGCAAGTCCAAAATGGCAGTATTTCCATGGTTCCACAGTTTTGATGGGGAGTTGTTCATGTGGTCTGCGAGGAGTCGGTTACAACGTGCGTCCATCTTTCGGCAGGTCGGACAGTCCACCCCGACTTCTTAATAGCTTGAGGAGAGCTGTCACTGGCCTTCTCTTAATTCTATGATCTATTTGCCCACTCTCGCAACGAGTCTTGGAACCCGGCAGGCATGCCTGTACCTTCCTCAGACTCGCTGCACTCGGAAGCACCCAGACCTGGCAAGCCGCCTTCAACGAACTCAACGCACGAAAACGCCTTACCGCAATCTGCCCCTTCGCGCCTGGACTCCTGGCGGCATTGCTCGCTGGTATCTTTCAACGGCGGTGGATATCGGAGGTTAGTTGCGGTTAGTTGAACACTCTCATGTTCTGTCTCCTGAGCGTCGTCGTCGCCAGCGTAACCAAGAAGTTCAAGAGTTCTTGTTTCTCGAGCAGCTTTTTCACAAGCGTGTGCTCCTAGCGAGCGCGGCATGATACTTGAAACTAGCAGATCCCATACGGAAAAGAACAACACTTCGCCACAATTGCATACAAAATGGGGCTATATCTGAACTCGTACATAAAAGGTACATCAACCGGCTAAAATGAACACAACTTGGCATATACTCACCTTGGCACTGACGACGACGTGGTGGTAGACGATAACTGTAAAAAGGTAAAAACGCGCGAACCTGGGGGCGCCGACTGAGCGAGAACAAAGGAGTCATAACGACAATGGCAATATTGCCAATCTTGCGGCTACTACTTCAATAGAAAATTTTAGAATAGCGCATACTAAAGCTTTGCGTACGCAAATATCGTTGTGGCCACTGCGCATGCGCAAAACGATGACCACGTTTTATGCATTGCGTGCGCTATTTTAGCGCACACTATTTCTCGGAAATTGCGTGCGTACGCATAAGACTTCTCCACCCTATTGGAAAACCCCAATATAAACAGCGTATTATGGATATTGGTAAACAATATCTTTTTATTGTATTGCAATACAATATAGACAGTGTATTGGAAGACATTACATTTATTGTATTGTATTACAATAAGGATTTGTTATGGGATTCCAATATCCATAATACGCTGAAAATATTGGAATCCAATACCGTATAAACCCTTATTGGATCCCCATGTGTCGTATGGGGATCCAATAAGGGTTTACGATTCCAATATACTCAGCGTATTATGGATATTGGAATCCAATACATTATATCGGCTACCAATAAAACTATATACGAGTTGGAATATCACGCTCAGCGCAAAATTTCTCTGCAACGCAGTCTCTTCTTGTGTGTATTTCAGAGTGATAAATTAAAAAAAATGTTGCTGTTGTCAAATTATGAATAAAGAAGCAAAACACTGGGCTTATCCAAACCAAATATATTTATCATATTCCCGAACTGGAGAATCTGGCATTTACTGCAAAAGAAAGTTAATTGTTTAGGACCCTCATTCAAAAACTTGATGTTTAAAAACAGAATGCGAAATCCTCACCTTTTAATGAAAACCGCACCTGCTAGCTGTAGCCATATAGAAACTGCAAAATAAAAATTTGTGATTAGTTCGCAACAAGTAGCAATCCTTCACTAAGCCGGGTAGATTCAAAATTATGTGTGTTTGATTGCGGAAAAATAAGCTTCAATTCCACTGCCACCGGTCATTCTGAGCTCGGTCAATTAAATATACCTATCCGCTCGTCTGGCTTCACTATTCCTGCTTCACACCTAACTAGAGTATCTGGAATGCTCACCTTTGAGGAAAAACAAACTGGTGCTTGCTTGCTTGTAGGCCGTGGAAACTGGAAGAGAGATTTGCGATTAGTTGCGTTCAAGTAGCAATTACATTGAGTAGCCCCGTAAAGTACACTAAGTCGGAAAGATTAAAAAAATTACATGAACGGATATAGATAACCTCTTGCGACGTAACTGGGCACACGTCAATGTCGCTCGCGTGTATAACAGAAAAATAAGCTTCAATGCAGGAGCCCCCAGTCGTTCTGAGCTCCGTCAACTAAAAATGCTGTAACGGTCGTCTGGCTTCAGTATTCCTGCTTCGGGAATCTGAAATTCTCACCTCTGAGGAAAAGCAAACTGGGACTGCTGGCTCTTAGGCCGTGGAAAGCGCCAGAAAGATTTGCGATTAGTTGCGTCCAAGTACCAATTTCTTTGACCAGCCACCTACAGCACACTAAGCCAGATAAATTCAAAATTACATGTGCGTGACATAATATGCCTCTTGTGACAAAACTGGGCACATGTTTTGTCGCCTACAGCAACACTGCAACCAGACAGACAAGCGGTACGGCATCACACCTAACTAGAGTATCTGGAATGCTCACCTTTGAGGAAAAACAAACTGGTGCTTGCTTGCTTGTAGGCCGTGGAAACTGGAAGAGAGATTTGCGATTAGTTGCGTTCAAGTAGCAATTACATTGAGTAGCCCCGTAAAGTACACTAAGTCGGAAAGATTAAAAAAATTACATGAACGGGATATAGATAACCTCTTGCGACGTAACTGGGCACACGTCAATGTCGCTCGCGTGTATAACAGAAAAATAAGCTTCAATGCAAGAGCCCCCAGTCATTCTGAGCTCCGTCAACTAAAAATGCTGTAATGGTCGTCTGGCTTCAGTATTCCTGCTTCGGGAATCTGGAATTCTCACCTCTGAGGAAAAGCAAACTGGGACTGCTGGCTCTTAGGCCGTGGAAACCGCCAGAAAGATTTGCGATTGGTTGCGTCCAAGTACCAATTTCTTTGACCAGCCACCTACAGCACACTAAGCCAGATAAATTCAAAATTACATGTGCGTGACATAATATGCCTCTTGTGACAAAACTGGGCACATGTTTTGTCGCCTACAGCAACACTGCAACCAGACAGACAAGCGGTACGGCATATTTAATTGACGAAGCTCAGAACGACTGGGGACGCTTTCACTAAAGCTTGTTTTGCTGCAATACACACCTGTATTGCAGCAAAACAAGCTTCAGTGAAAGCGTCCCCAGTCGTTTTGAGTTCTGTCAATTAAATATGCCGTACCGCTTGTCTGGCTTCAGTATTGCTGCTTCAGAGCAATCTAGAAAATCTAAATCCTCACCTTTGAACAAGAACGAACTGGCGCCTGCTGGCTTGTGGGCCGTGGAAACTGCAAGAGATTTGCGATTAGTTACCTCCAAGTGACAATTTTTTTGAGTAGCCAACTACAGCACATTTAAGATTATATGCACGGGACATAGATGCCTCATGCGACGAACTCCCTTCATCCTTGTTTTCTGTTAACTCTGCTCACCTTCACCACTCGCCTACAATTTCTGCGCTACTTCTTTAATCTCAATTCCCTGGTTCCCAAAGGCCATGCCATGGCTTGTGCCAGTAACGAGTCTGTCAGCTCTGCAACCGGCGCCATTGTGGCAAAGACGCCACAGCACCTGGCGCTGGATGTGTTCTCTTAAAGGCCGACGACCACACACGAGATTCTGCAAGGCAGAAGATCCTCCTCCCCCTGGGGGAGGAGGAAACCGGCAACGGTGGACAGGGTAGGAGGGCCGAGAGAAGGAAGCGAGGGAAAAGTGGAAAGCGCAAACTGGTCGTCGGTCTTTAATATTTTGAGCATGGCTCAAAACAGGTGGATGGGTGTCCGGTATGCCCTAGGCTTATTTGCGGATCGTTCCGAATCAGAGGGTAGGTGCTTCTGTGATCTGGGCGCATGCTCGGTATTTTACAATAGTTGAAATTGAACTCTGCAGGAATCTTGAAACATAACAAACATAATGTACACGCCAAAAGGCATAGCAAATGAAACACTTACCATCTATCTATTTTCGTTTCTTGTCCGCAAGAAGCTGTCGTATATGTAGCCTCCCTTGCTTAAGCCGCTCCTCCCTAGTGTCCCGGCTGGGTCTCATCCTGATGAATCATCGGTGGAGACCTGAGGTGCGGTCAAAATCAGATCAGACCTTTTTGAGACAGAACCATATACTTGCTGAGAGGACTTACACCCAAACAAATCTCAGGCCTGTCATTTATAGTGCGTTTTGAAATGAGATGCATGATATAAAATGAGGCGTCAATACTGACGCACCCCTTTTGCGAACCTAAACTTTTGAAGGCCTTGTCCCCCTCGCTAGGCGGACAATCACATGAATCCTGGCATGTGGATGAAATTTTTACCTTAACACCCCGACTCAATGCCCATCCCTGAATATTCGACCACCACACTTTAAGAAAAAAAACGATTTTTTTTACAAAACACAGAGTCATCCACCACTTCGACAAAAGCCTGCACCAAGCATACTCGTACAGTGGCTTTTTTGCTCTGTGCCGCCCCAAGTTAATTCGGGCCAACAATGTTTTTTGTTTTTTTTTTTTCAAATGGAACTTACATTCTTAGTTTCGGTTTCACTTGTAGAGGCAGGTGGATACTTTTGTAAAGCTTCCTCCTTATGCGCTTCCGAGTCAACATTTTTGCAATGGCCAACCCCCGGGCTTTGATTTTGCGCTCCTTGACAAATGCTGAAACTCATATAGGCGGGAAATAGCTCGCCTTGAAAATACTTGCTCTTGGTAGCCGAGAACAAACACGTGTTCCTGATTGGCAGCCATTTGCTGCGAAGAATACCTGCACATATCCTAAAGAACCCAGTCTTAGTCTAACACAGATGCTTTGGCCGGACAGAGACACAAAAGTCTGACACAAGACCACTATAAAGACAGGAAATAGAGTGCCTGTGAGGAATGAAACACACAACACAGGTAGGCATCAATCACTCACCTTGAAAATACTTGCTCTTGGTGGCCGAGAACAAACACGTGTTCCTGATTGGCAGCCATTTGCTGCGAAGAATACCTGCACATATCCTAAAGAACCCAGTCTTAGTCTAACACAGATGCTTTGGCCGGATCTGATACAAACCACAAAAAGCAGGAAATAGTGTCTGCGAGATATAAAAACAGACCCAGGTGGAGAGGCTCGTTCTGTTTCACCTTAGTCAAATAGTGTAGCTCATTTTGCTAAAACAATGCATATTTGCTAAAAAAAAGTATATATATTTTGCCCCATTTAGCAGAGTTTACTGCCAAGGGTATTTTTGCACACCAGAATAAGTCAGACTTAGTAAGTTTTTTTTTCTTCTTCTGATGAGCGACAACAATCCTAAACGGGTGATGAAACAAAATATGAGCCCAGCAAGACAGGCTAGTTTGCCGTGTGCAAGCACAGTGCCTCGGCCGACAAATGAGGTTCTATTCTTGGTCACTTGTCATATTTGGTGGGAATAGTAAAGTGAACGAAAATAAGGCTATCTCTCTTGCAGCTGACAGCTGCAAACAAAATTCATATACCTCGATGAATAACCAGGAAATAAAATTGTGTGGTGGCCGAGTGGTTTCAGGTGTCAAATTTCAAACTTACAGACTGTGTAGTTCTGGTTTAAGTCCTTTAAGCCCTTCTAATCTAAATTGTTTTTCTTTTCTAAATTTTTGAGGCACTAGCACATAATTTATATGCTAATTCACCTTTAGAAGCATTTTAATTATACTCGGCGGCTTCCTAGTGCCCGTAATAGATTCTCAGTAAGAGTGGTTTCTAATTGTTTTTTCTTGCTCTCGCTGCTGCTTGCTTCCTCACCCTTAAAAGACTGACAACTCAACACAAAAGTAAAAAAAAAATGTGTTTCAAATGTGATGAAGATCAGCATTTACAAGTTGTACCCCTCCTTCATGCCCCGACCATGCCACCATACCATACCTGAGTGCAGTGACGCATGGTCCCAGGTGCTGTGACCCGGCCATATATGGCCTTACAGTGTGATGCGACTCATGCAGCACCTATGCTTCATGATGGAGATAGTGTGCGAGGTGCGACCTGCTAGAGCTCTGCACTACAGCTTTACAGCCTGCAAAGGGTGGGAAGATGCCCGTCCCTTTGCAGAGCTCGCAATAGCTCACCAAGAAGCTATTGCAAACACTAGGGAGCCACAGAGCGTGAATAAAGGCACTTCTGAATGCGAATTAGTGTGCAAATTATGTGTCTATACATTAAAACTAAAAAAAGCATATATATGTATATGCATATGTATATATATATATATATATATATATATATATATATATATATATATATATATATATATATATGTATCAGGGATGGGCAAAATACATGCAAATATATTGAAATACAAATACAAAATACTTCGTCAAAAATGTATTTAATTACAAATCTAATTACATTTCCAAAAAAGGATTTAAAGGGATATTGAACCAAAGAATTTAGTGTCCATAATAAGTGGCGCACGTTCTTTCCACGAGCCAGCAGCCGCCGGTGTGCGCGAGCACACGCCACGAAAATTACGTCAAAGACCTCCATTCTCGCTTAAGAGGACAGTGAAATGCGTGGGATTCGGGCCAAAGGAGACTAAAGCCAGGCTTTTCATCTCTACAAGTGACAGCTACGTGCTTGTTAGACCAACTAATCGCATACCTGTTACACCAGACATCACTGTGTAGATGAAAAACTTGTCTTTATTCTCTTTTGGCCTGAAGCCCATATATTTCACTGTCATCTTAACCGCGAATGGAGGTCTTTGACGTCATTTTTGTTGCGTGTGCTCGCGCACACCGGCTGCTGCTGGCTCGTAGAAAGAATGTGCGCCACTTATTATGGACACTAAATTTTTTGGTTCAGTATCCCTTTAAGTACAAGATACAAATACAACGAAATGTGTTTGGTCTCTTCCAAATACATTCCTCAAAATTAGCGTCAGCGACTTCAGGGCACCTGCAACGGGTTTCTGGGTATCTCATTTTAATTTTGTATCGCACACTTGGGAGTTAGTGTGCGAGGCTCTAGCAGTCTTGGGTAGTAACGCGTTACTAGTAACGCGTTACTAGTAACGCGTTACTGTAACTTCGTTACTTTTTTGGTAACTTGTAACTGTAACGAGTTACTTTTTAAAAATGTAACTTGTAACTGTAGTTCCATTACTTTTTTCTGAAGTAACGATGAAAGTAACGACGTTACTTTTGTCGTTACTTTGCAGTGTTTTATGAATAATATATCACTGAACGAGGGTGCAATCAAGCCATTCCTTGCACTTTCCAAATCGTCTATTCCGAAATTTCGAGTGACAAGTTGGCCTTGCACAAAGTTGTGAATACGTTCTCTCTCGCGAGTCACGAACCGAATATAGCCACGTGTAGATTTTATGAAAAAATATCTAGTTATCTTTACGCACGCGCTTGTACTTCGTGCCTAAACACTACCATCTTACCGCCGTATTCAGAAACCTCACTCGAACTCTACTCAAACTGAAGGGCCCCTCCACTTCCTCGAGGAAGGCGCGAGGGCCGGCGCTGGCCAATCGCGACGGCGGATCCGTCCTCGCGATTGGCCAGCGCCGGCCCTCGCGCCTTCCTTGAGGAAGTGGAGGGGCCCTTCAGTTTGAGTGTAGTTTGAGTGAGGTTTCTGGAATTCGGCGGTTAGTGTCTTGAAGCACTACCTCTGCTGTGTTTTTTCTTTTTTCTGTGCAAACGCTTTTTAATCGGGTGAATCAACCGTAAAACAATAATACACGTGAAGGGCACTGCTCATGTCTCGTATTTTGATTAGCGCCACTACTCCGCACTGCGCATGTTTCGTATTTTGATTTGCGCCACTACTCTGGCGTGGAAACTTTCAAGCACTAACTTGGAGAAGCAACTGCTGCTAAGTTACAATATGAAGTAAAAAGCGTACTTTTTTTTAATTTTATGCAATAAAACGTTGTGAGGGGCGTTTTCTAGTTTTTTCTAAAATTTTGTTTTGTGTTATAGAAAAGTAACTGAAAAGTAACGTCGTTACTTTTTAAAAGTAACTGTAACTGTAACGAGTTACTCTTTTGTTGCGGTAACTGTAACGGTAACTTCGCTACTTTTTTCTGAAAGTAACTGTAACTGTAACGAATTACTTTTTAAAAATAACTTACCCATGACTGGGCTCTAGTAATGTTATAGAAATATAATCATAAAAAATGTAATCAGCTTGGACGTAATAGGTTAAAAAAGTACAGAGCTTCAAACAGCTTTTTTTTTGTCGATTACATTTTGTTATAGACCAGGGGTGGCCAAGCAGCAGCTCGCGAGCCGCATGCGGCTCTTCGCGTGTTCAAGTGCGGCTCGCTGCTTCCTACCCTAGCCACTCCCCCCCCCCTCCCCCCTTTCCCTGGTCACACGAGCACTTCCCCAAAAAGAGAAATGAAACGCGCTTTAAATCGAAAGACAGGTTGCGGTTTGGCAGTGCTATCTACTACCTTACGTACAGTTTGGACTCGGATAGATTGAAAGTAATTCGAATATCGTTTATTGCTCTCGACAAAAACTTGCCTCCCCCCCTTGCCCCCCCCCCCCCCCCCCCGCCCCTTTCCGTGGCTCTTGGAAGTTCCGTGGTTTTGTTTGCGGCTCTTCGGCTGGGTCAGCCTGGCCACCCCTGTTATAGACCAACAAAGAACCGAGACGACCAAGACGCGCAGCACTATCTAGAGAATTTTTTATTGTTCCAACTCGCACCAGTTACGAAAATCTGGACAACCCGCGCATTTAGAATGTTCCAGGCAAAAGTATGGATGGAAATCAGGCTGGAAAGCATCACAAGTGGTCACAGGCACTTGTTTAGCCAGTCCGCTAGTGAACGTCGATTTCGTCACTATTCTTGCCCTGGACTAGCACCGTAATCATAAAGTCACTAAACGCTTGTGCTTGATTGAGAGACACTGCATTCGGTGCAGAACGTAGTTTTCTTCCTACTCTGAACACATCTTAGGTGAGCAAATTGAGTCGTGACAATAAATTTGAGGGATGTATTTTCGCCCACAAAATTGTATTTAATTACAATTGTATCTGAAATACCCACATTTTAATATTTAAATACACACATGAAATACATTACCCAATTTGTAATTAAATACAAATGCAAAATACACAATGTATTTGGAATACGTATTTCAAATACTTGTATTTGCAATATTGCCCATCCCCGATATGTATATATGTGTGTCTGTGTGTGTGTGTCTGTGTGTGTGTGTGTGTGTGTGTGTGTGTGTGTGTGTGTGTGTGTGTGTGTGTGTGTGTGTGTGTGTGTGTGTGTGTGTGTGTGTGTGTGTGTGTGTGTGTGTGTGTGTGTGTGTGTGTGTGTGTGTGTGTACTAAAAAAAGGCAAAAAAAAAACTCCACGTCTGTTTGAATTAAGAGCTCCACTGCCCTCGATTTCAGTTTACTAAGGCCCGCTTCAGACGTGGCAACTTTTCCAGCAATTGTGAGGTTGCTGGCGGGTTGTTCAATAGGTTTTCCCAGATCAAAACAAATTGTTGAGATCGGGTTCGGCTCGAAATGGACGAGCAACTCGAGCAACTAGGAGAAGTGTGAAGCGGCAGCAGCCAATCAGGAATGCAATATTTTCACGTGACATCCCTGTGGTAGTGACAATGACAGCTAAAGACTTGGTTCTGGTTTGAAATGGATCGTTTTTGGAAATAAACCGTTTCAAAAAGACGAGTTAGTATTCTCAGCAATATTTAAAGATATAAAAACATGTTTTTTTATGTAACTGTGCATCTAAATAAAGCAAGGAAAATAAAATTTCATCATGATGATGGCAAGCTCAGTTGTCATCATCATCACCACCACAGGGGTTTCACGTGAAAATATCACATTCTCGATTGGCTGCTGCCGCTTCAAACATCTCCGAGTTGTCCGAGTTGCTCGTCCGTTTCGAGCCAGGCCAGATCTCAGCAATTCGTGTCGACCTAGGGAAAGCTATAGAACAACCCACCAGCAACCCCAAAATTGCTCAAAAAGTTGCCCCGTCTGAAGCGGGCCTAAGACACTCTATTGTCTGGTACAGAGACCATTTAGGAATGTTTTGGTGTTTAAACGTTGTACTACCCTTTTTACAAAAACAACAACAGAAAAACACATTTCAGAGGGAAAAGTTAAGGAAAGGGAATGTACCATTATGTTCAGTGAAGTTCGGTGACATGACCCGGGACTCGAGCAGGAACACTGTTATCCTTGGTGTGGCGCCATGAGACTGTCTTGCTGTCTTTGCTGGGGCTTATCTAACTGAAGTACCTGTACCCAAAGTAGAAGAAACATATGTGCATAACACTCATTATTCACAAGAAAATTTGTCAACATCCAAAATGACCCATGGAGAAAATTATGTGAGGAATTCTTCGGCCATGTTAGCCGAGTCCCTTATTGTGGCCAATGTTTCATTGCAACTTTAATTGTACTGAACAGCTATAGGGTATATTACAAAGTGCAATTTGGTTTGTATGAAACTACAACACACAAAACAGCACTCTAATCCAGTATGTTGAGGTATCTCTGAACAAATTTTAGGGTTTCATGGTGCCTCCTTCAGATAACTGATGCTGAACAAGAAATATGTGCACCAAGGAGTGAGCAAACAGTGACTTCCAATTAGTCCCGCGACATGTCGACAAGGAGTGCGATGTGTAGAAGGTCATGTAGAAGTATGCAGCCAAGATGAAAAAGCAAAATATAACGTTATCAGAATAAGATCACATAAAAAAGGCTCCAGAGCAGTGAGACAATCTACAATATAGGCACAGTAATGAGTCAACCGACGTACAGCCGCGATTCCCTTTGAGTCGATTGAGGTGAAACGTGACAAACAGAAAAATAAGAAACGCGTTTTTTTTTTCTTTTTTACATTATGTGCTTTGTGCAGCCGATAGCAGGGCGGTTGGGCGGCGTCACAAAAATTTGACTCACTCGCTAGCGTTTTTAACTTCTTTCGGCGTCAGTCGGCACCACAGATCAGTGGTCGGCACTCATGGTCTACCCGGGAGAAAAAAAAAGTACGAGCTCAGAGCCGAGCGCCGATCGCGACTTGCCTAAAGAGAAGCTCCGGTAACAGTTCGGCGACTCGTCAGCTTCAAACAACGCCTCTTCGAACGAGCCCGCGAATCCAATGCCTCGAACGGTCGCGGCGGCAAGCACGCCGGAAGGAAGGGGGCTGGAGGCGCTCGAGAGGTATCCGAAAGAGACGCGGCGCTGGTTTCTACGTCTATTTCGCACATGAGATAAGAAGATAGCAAAGCTAGGCGAGTGTAACACTGACTGACGTTACATTGGGGTACACGCAGTCGAAATGACGCCTGCAACAGAGCACAGCTAGAGGCTTTCAACAGGGGACACGAGCGTTAAAATAAGCTGCGATTTCAAAACATCATGTCTCTTTTCTGTCCTTCGGTGTTTACTTTGATCAGTGTATACCAAAGCAAAGCACTCAATGCTGCAAGTAATAAAGTCGTGTATACGTACCTTTCGAAGCGATTGAAAGTGCGTTGGTTTCGCTTGCAGCTCACAAGCAAGGAGCACTGTCTGTCGGTCTCACGTGCTCGTCATGCTCGCGTTGCTCGCGTCTCGACGGGTCGCGCGCAGCAGTGCGCATGCTCGGCGCACGGCGGCACGGCGGCTTGGCCAGGCTCAACTGGGCTCGGCGGCCCGGCTACGTAGTCAGGCGGCTCGGCTCGCTCCCTCCAAACTCCAGCTGTTGCGCGCGCTGGCTGACGACTTCTCAAAAAACGAGGCTGTAACGTATCGTTTGACGCCGCAAATGCACGTATTTTCCACGTCGTTTTCTTCTTTTTTTTAACAGTGTGTGAATCGGTGTGATGAAGATAAAGAGTGGTGGGTGAAATGTGTTCGCATGTGGTCGTGGATTTTGTTAACGACGTAGGATTACCCCGAAAGGTGGGTCAATATCGAGAAATGTGCGCGTAAGATATGTCAAACCTATTTACCCTCGTTATTTTATCGTGCGCTGCGAACCGACATTGTCACGGGTCGCGTTCGATTTGGGTTCGAACACCGGTAAACCATTTTTTGTTGCATTACGACGACTGCAATAAACATTTGTAAAACGATCACTTCAATAAGAACGTCGTTAATGGACTTTTTCATTGAAAGGTAGGTCGCGGGTGTACCAGATAGTTATTCTGAATGGTTTGGTGGTTATCCAGCATTTCAAGCACGCAAGACTGTGTCTACTGTGTGCCGTGCCAACTGCTTTATATACTTGCACTGTCAATCAATGTTCATGTTTTCGCAAGGCAGAACGTTTGTGTTAAAATATCTTTCTCTCGCGTGTTGCCGTGTGGTAACTCGTGCAGTTTTACGATATCTTTCACGCGATGTCATATATGTGGGCATACCGATATCCACATGTTGCTTCACGAACGCTGAATATCGTGTTACGTTTTCTGTTGTTGGTAACTTGGTATCCGTTCTGAGATATATGCACGCGATATCATATTGGGCCCGTGATCGACGACCGATATTTATATACCGTGAGGCCGTACAGTATGTCCATATCGGTCACCAAAAGGCACGCGATGTCGTATTCTATTCCAATAACCACGCATTATCGGGGTATTGTGCTCCAATATGGTGTTGTAACCACAAGTTCTATTGGGATATTGTGCTTCGATATCGTGTTGTATACCAATAACCGCAAGTTCTATCGGGATATTGTGCTCCAATATCCTGTTGTATACCAATAACCACATACTATATCGGGATATTGTGCTCCGATATGAATTCCCATCGTGCGTATCGGGTCAATCGGATAACAATAAGATTTTATTGGTTTCCATCAACTTCATTGGAATACAATATTTCCAATAAGCCGAGTTCATATTGGCCTTTTTCAATAGGGCAAGGAGGATTCGTGATGAGAAGTTGGCTAAAGCCAAGACAAGACGAGCACAGTTAAGAAATGGCGGCTCCCAGGACGATAGCTAACGGCCGCTTTGGCGGCGTTGTGAGCGCGACGTCGGCAACATCCTTGCGCCTGCGATTTTCAATACAGGACGGCATTGACGACATTGGAGTAGGTGCGGAAAACCCAGAAGATAGGCAGCGATCACCGTCAACTTGATGCTTGCGACGAGCGAACGTTTTTCGGCGAAGGTCAGTACACTCTTGCCGACGCGACTCATGCGGACACGACCGGTCGACCGCTCGCCTCGCATTCTCAAGTTTAAACAAATGTAAAATATTACTGTGAGCCAAACATTTTTTTTCTCAATTTACAGCATTTCGTCTGTGAAATAAAAATTTGGACTCTATCTTGGTGGCGTTGCAAGCGCGAGATGCTTGGGCTTTTGCGTCGCGGCGGAGAAACGCTGTTCTAAAACTCTGTTGCGTCGCGTGCGCTAACGCAAGCGCTAAATTTAGCGCCAGCGTGCGATAAAATTGCGTGCGTTATTCTAACGCTCCCTAATAACCAGCAGAGACAATCGCTTTAATACAGTAAACAAAACCAACAAGCACTCCCATAAAGTAATAGAAAGTGTCATTAGAAATAGCTATTGCTATAAAACGTGACAGAGTGAAATAAAAACTACTATTTTTAACACTGCGTGGCTCGCGGCGGGTGCTCGGGTGCTCAGGGCAGGATTTTGTTTCGGGGGGGGGGGGGGGGGGGGGGGGCTTGCCCATGACAAAATGCTGTGTAAGGGCGAGGGTGAGAGGGGGCCCCAGCAAAATGGAAGATTTCGGGGGGGGGGGGCCCGGGCCCCATGCCCCCCCCCCCCTCCCCCCGGCTACGTGCCTGGGCTGGGCCCAGGGGCTCCGAAACCGGGGGTATGGAGGGCGGTAGGAGCAGTCGTCCCCAAATATTCTAAACCAGTGGGAACATTCCTGGCATCCCCTACACGCAAAACAGTTCCGACTGCCTGCCCTCTGTCCCCCCCCCCCCCGTCTTCCCTCCCCTTACCTGTTAGGCTGTTGCATGCTGAAGCTGTACTCTATAGGCGACGAAGCCGACGAGGCGCCACAGGCTAATCCGACGCGAAAGACAAACCATGTGCGGAAGGTGCCAACGCCTGGCTATACCGCGTTGGAGCCTCCGTGCGTTGGAGCCTCCGTGCGTTGGAGCCTCCCATACCAGACTGCAGCCTTCATTTTTCTGCACTGCTCTTCGTCAGTGGTCGATATATAAATATATATATATATATATATATATATATATATAAACACACACACACAGAGAGAGAGAGAGAGAAAGAGGTTAACTACATGATGTGACGTGAGCCCCCAGACGTCGCTCTCACACATCAGATTTACTTCCAGAGACCCTGGCTGGGCCGTATAATTAATACCGATCTTGTACACGCGCAATGCCGAAATAATGCGTTGCTACAACGGACGTCCCAAGGATATCACGCACGGCACCTATCCAACAAATCCACGAGGGGACATCTGCAGGACGTCCAACGGAGTAAAGATATTGGACTTCGGTGATCGCAAAAAAAAAAAAGACATCCAATGTTTGTCCCTCGGACATCCTGTTCGGCACCTGGACGTTAGGATCTAAACAGGATGTCCGTGGGACATTTGTGGTCCAATTGGTATGAGCCCGCTTTTACGCCTGAGGGAAACATGCCTCCTTCCACAGAGAGTTAAGAAAGAGGAGGAGGTTTTTAAGTGAATCATGCGAGAGCTTCTGGAGCATGGCATAGTGCAGTGAGTCAGGCTCTGGTGCGGACACCTTCTTTACATCAAGAGCCTCCTTGAGCTCAATCACTGTAAACGGCTTATTATATGGTTCTGAGTTAGCCCCCAAATAGGAATAGGGCAACCGTATGTGTGAGATTTAAATCGTTGAAATTCTGCACTATAATTATTAGAGCTGGATACGCTATGGAAATGCTGAGCAAGAACATTAGCAGCATCTTTGACAGACCCTAGAGGCAAGTTAAATATTGGGATGGTGAAACAGCGGTAGTCGCCTTTGGCTTTTTGCATGCGATCCCAAACCTCGTTAGCGTAACGAAACTACGTACACAAGAGAGATATTTGATTCAAGATTTTTTTCTTTGCCTGCTTTCTTGTCCAGCAGGCCTGCGCTTTACGCCTTTTAAATTCAATCTTGTTCTGCCTGGTCGGGAAACGCCGGAAAACATCCCAGGAATTACTTTGCCTCGTAAGGGTGGTTGAACAGTCTTCATTCCACCACAGCTTGCATTTCTTAGGTACGTTACCGGAGGTACGGGGGATAGACTGCTCGGCGGCATTAACTCTCTGTTCAGTAACATACCCTGTACTTACATCAGGGGATAGAATGGTTAATAGTGAAGCGTCAAATGTAGTAGCTTTTCTAAAACGTTTCCAGTTTGCTTTATCCAGTTTCCATCTAGGCATACGTTTCTGAAGTCTGGGGAGGTCAACGAGGCTCTCTAAAACAACTGGGAAGTGGTCACTACTGAAGGGATTATCTAAAACCTTCCAAGAAAAACAAGGAAGCAATGATGGTGATGAAACAGGCAAATCAATGCAAGTAACAAAGTTGCGAACGGCGCTAAAAATGTTGAAGATTTGTGATTTAAGACATAAATTTGACGACAATACAAATCTTTCAATAAATCCTCCACGGAAATCGATTCGTGCACTGCCTTACATGGTGTGATGAGCATTTAAATCACCTAAAATTAAAAACGGCCGCGGAAGTTGAGTTAAAAGCTTCTGTAGGTGGTGCTTATGTAGGGGAATGTGTGGTGTAAGATAAGGTGAAACAACAGTAATGATTCGATCGGTGAGAATCTGTGCAGCCACGGCCTCGAGAGGAGTGTCAAGAGGGACTTTGACACACGCTATTCCACTCTGCACAACAATTGTAACACCGCCAGATGAGTGAGAAGATGAGTGGTCTTTGCGGAAAAGATGATAGTTCCTCAAAACTCGCGAATGTTTGGATGTCAAATGAGTCTCCTGTAGTGCTAGGGCTAATTGACGTAGCTCTTTAAGTAAAAAGTGAACATCATCTATATTGTGAAAAAAGTCTCTGACAGTTCCAATGCATTTAGCTAAAATGGACCATACAAAAACTTAGTTAAGCATTCTTGAAAAAGGGGAGTTCACACCAAGTGGATGCATTCTATGTCCATGCGTTGGGGCAGTGACACGTGGTGGTGTTTTTTCTTTTGATCTGCTTGATCGGAAGGTTTTGTGCCTCCCTTGGCAGGTGGAGAAGGTAGTGTCGGATCGACAGATATCTCCATTGCCTCCTCTTCCTGCTGTGAAGGGGAAGGAGAGGGCCCCGCACTGGGCCTTTTTAGAGGGAGTGGTGTCCAGCACCACTCGAGGCTTAGTATTAAGACGAAGGGGCATCATCTTGGAATGTGGGAGGTTCGGCGGGGCTGCCGGGGTCTGTGGACCCACAGAGGCCTCGCTGGGAGTTGGGGGCTGGTGGAACACTCAAAGTCTCGAGGACTGTACTTAGTGCCCACCGATGCCTTGAGAGGCGGCACTGCCCCCCTGGCAGCCGCCTCGGCATAAGTGCCTCCTCGAGGGAAGGAAAATCGTTTCCTTGCCTCAGGGTACGTGATATTCTCTTTTACCTTTAACGTCAAGATCTTCTTTTCTTCTTGAAATTTCGGACAGGCTCGAGAGTAGGTTGGATGGGCATTGGTGAAGTTGACATACTTGAGAAGTGTACCCTCGCATGTGTCAGCTGGATGGTCTGTAGCTCCGCACTTTGCGTACGTCATTTTTTTGCGACACGTTACCGAGCTGTGACCAAATCTTTGGCACTGAAAGCATTGTCTCGGGTTAGGTATATAAGGGCGCACCTTACAGCAAAGATTGCCTGTTTTGATAGTCTCGGGCAGTACAGTGGAAGCAAAAGTGAGAACTAGATACTTCGAGGGCCTCTCCTGTTCATCCCTGCGTATAGAGATTCGTTGCGTGGCGACCACTCCCTGCCCAGAAAGGCCCTCCAAAATCTCGTCCTCGGTAGATTCTCCCAGATCATCCTCCGATATGACTCCCTGACAACTGTTCAATGTGCGATGTGGGCTGACGGATACTTTGTAGTCAGATATCTTGTTTAGATCCAAGAGAACCACACTCTGTAGTTCATTTTCTACTTCAACGAGCAGGTTACCGGATGCTAGTCTCTTTTTTCAAATTTGGACCGATTAGGTTTTCTAAAGTTTTTGAAATAAGGAAGGGTGGAGAGCTTAGCAAGTGGTTTTCCGTTTTGTTCTGACTGCATTACCAGAAAGCGGCTGAAGCTATTCTGGGCTGCAGCTGATGTCTCTTTGGTGAATACTTCGCTCCGGACCCTTTTCAGGGTCCGAGCAGGGGAGGTTTTTTGTTTGGAAGCCATATGATGGGCAAACACTTGAACGTCCATAGCGCACCACCCACCGCGGATTCCAACAAGGGGATCGGTAACATCTCATAACTGGTCTGGCTTGTCTGAGTATGCTACTCTATCAGGGCTACCAGGATGATATAACCAAGTGTGGGCCAAGAGAGAGTTCTGTCGCCACCCAAGGGTAGCCCTTGCCGCCAAAGAAGGTGAAAGCGAAAAATAGGAGAAAGGAGGAAAGAGAAAGAAAAGAGGGGATAGTAGAAGCAAAGGCGACTGACTGAAACATCCTGGTCCGGCCAAGCCAGGACATCCGTCTATGGGAAGTGGGGGCTTTGTTGTTGTTTACGGTTTTAATGGCGCAAGAGCAACAATGGCCATACTGTTCCAAACAGACAGAAGACTCACGGCTCAGCCAGTTCACGAGAAGATCAAACTCTTCACTTGCCGTAACTTCCAGAGTTTGCACCATACTTTTGAATATCGCTTTCCATACTCTGTAATTCTCGGGGTGGTAATCAAACTTGACGAGTCCTGTGCTGACAAACCTCGACGGATCAGGCATTTCAGCACACCACTTAATTCTGGAGCAACAACTTGCTTTGTAGGCCGTTCAGTTGAGCCATTGTGGACGGCAGCCTGGTTGTGCACGTAGTCTACAGTACGCTGAGCACGAACTTCTGATACTTCTGAGATGGTTCGGTCAAAGTGATGCTCCCCGCCGTGCTGTTCTGCAGCCGCTTGCAGGATTTCTGCTTGAGATTCCATAGGAGCCGCTTCCCTTTCCAGCTGTACACTCTCAACAAAAGGGTAGTCGTAGGGTACTACATTTGGGGTAGTCAGAAGCCGTTACAGATATCGCTACCCCCCCTTAGTAATACTAACGACCCCATGCGTAGTCACGCGGCATGAAATCAACGGTTAGTCATAGTGAGCACCCCCAAAAGCAACATGGCGGCTTGCAAGCGACATTGGAGCAATACGAGCAAGGCCTAGCGAGCTGGACTGCTTTTTGCTAAAATACGATTCTCAAGTGCGCATGCCCGTTCGCTGCCTTCCGTGCGCACTAAAACACTCCAAAACGCGCCTCGAAGCACCGGCACCGCACCTATTATACGAGTAGGGGCGGCAATGTGAAAGGGGGCATTCGAGGGGTTTGTCCGCGACTGCTTTCGCGCGGCCGGCTGCATTTACTTCGCGACCAGAAAACATTCAAAGAAGGAATCGTATAGTGACAAATGAAATGATGTCTTTATTGAACAGAGAATCTGCTTGCTGTGCTTGCCGCAAGTGATCCGGCGTTTTCGGTTGACAGTGGCGAGGCGAGGCATCACCGATTCAGGCGGCGTCTGTTTCGATCGTTCAACGCTCCTGCTCACCTGTTAGCATTCGTTACCCACTTTCAAGTCCCTGGTAATCCCCACCGCGTCTGTGCACGCACTATCCACCGCACGGAACACCCATTCAACTGGCTATGGGACTGATCCACTGATCCCACTGGGACGAGAGGCCGAGAACCGAGCCCTTTGTGGCTGCTCCATGGAGCTATGGAGCGCCTCCATGCTTTTCCCTCAAATAAGTAGACACATAAACGCGCGGCTCCTTAAATAGGGCGGCGACACGCGCCACCTAACGGAGAGCGCTCAAACTAAGAAAAAAGAAACTAACAGTCTTCGCTCTGAGCGCCTCGCCTAACATGCACGTACTGCATATTCCACACCACACTTCACACATAGGCGACATGAAGACACCGTACAACATTATACATGAACGCGGTCACAAACAGCACAAGGTACAACATGAGATATCGACACTCTACATTCCTATATACACGACTAGTTGACATTACCAGCTTATATAGTGCTGTATTTTCTGTGACAGATTAGGATGGTGACCACTGTTATATTTTGCATAAATACAAAAAGACTGTGCAAGATTTATCTTTATGTATTATTTTCCTCTACTGCCCTTGGGAAAGCGCTCGTATCTCTTATGTAATCCATTGAAAAAGTGAACTGCAGCTTATAAATCAAATTGAATAGTCGCTACACGCCCCGTTTTGATCAGTTTCGTTTTCTCGCTTGCCTACACTTCAAGTATACAGAAGCCTGTTTAATTAATTGTATTAATTATCGAAACCAAGTTCAGCTATCATAACTGTCTGAACACGCTGATGCATTTTCTTTTCTCTTTTTACATATCCGAATGACTTCAGCGGCGGTTGATTAAATGGTGAGTACACTGAGCGCGCGCAGGTGATTCTAGCGAAGCCCGTCCGCCGGTCCTCCCCGGAGCGTTGTTTCAGTTTTCTTCTTTTCGCTACAATTGTTTCTGATCAAAGGCGTGTCTTTCAAATATGCGTTCTATGCGCTCGCGCCAAAAGGACAGTGCAGAATTGCCGTTTTCGGGCCCGTGCCTTCACCTACAGCGAACGCGAAATACGTATGCTAAATTATTTGAAGCCTGGTTCAGACAGCTGCGTTTGACTGCGTTGCGGCAGCGAGAAACCAGGTCATCCCTGCTGCTTATATCGCGTGCCAAGACGATTCCGTGAATTGGATTTTACGCTTCATACGAATCACAGATGTGCCGGTGAGTCGCTTTCGGTTCTTGACGCATGTCAAACGCATTCAAACTCAATGTCTGAACGGCCTCAAGCATCAAAGAACGCCGAGAGTTGACCACCCTGCGGCCCGGCTGGGCCGCAGGGTGGCCAACTCGCACCGCTGAATTCTTGGGGCGACATCGTACGATAAAGCTAGCTTGATAGACTTCTATCTGTTCTCAATGGGCGGCAATATCTGTGCATCGTTTGCACTCAAATAGGTTCGACCAAAGCAACATTCGCTTGCAACTGCGTCTGCATAATGAACCAATATAAAGAGCGAGACAAGAGGTTTACGCACTCAAGTCACCGAAGCTGTCTGCCGATGAACACAGCACGTTTACGCACCACCGTCTTCGGATGAATTCTGCAAGGTCCTCCCGATAATGTCTGGTGAGTTTCACAGACCCTTTAGAACGGCCCTGAAATACCACACAGACCTTTTAGGACGATCCTGAAGGAACGCACACCTCTCAGAAAGATATCTTGATGGGCCCCGCAGACCTACTAGTAGAGTCTGGTGGGCCCGTCAGACATTTCAGGATATCCTAAAAGGCCTCTCAGACCCTCACAAAAAATCCTAGCGGACCTCACAGACCTTTTTTCAATAGGGTTCTCTCCTCCTCACTTCGGTTCACCAGCTTGACGGGACGTAGCGAGGAGGAGAGAGAATAAGAATCGTGACGTGCCTTGTCTCGGCGGCCTCGTCGGCCGGGTTCAATCGCGCACTTCTTTTCCCAAAAATACAGCGATCCTTTAGATATATCGCCGTATGAGTGATATTTTGTTCTGGTTTTGTAGCTTCCCGCCTATCCGCCGCGCCTTGTTTTGTGAGCTCGAAATTTTGGTTCAGTATCCCTTTAAGGCACAAGTGTTACACCGAGCACCGCGAAACAAAAGTAACGTCGCTCGAACGTGGCGTGGCAAGCGGGGCGGCGGGGCTCGGGTTATTTTCGAAACTTGAAGAGGCTTTACGGACGCGCGCGCCGCCAGCAGCAGCCTATAGGCTCGCCGCTCCTGTTTCCATCTATATTCTGTTTCACCTTATGTTGTGGTTGTACCGCAGGAAAGGCTGTAAGCGCGAGCTCCTTGCTCTGGGGCAGATCTCGGCGGCACAAGCTCTCGTGCAGTAAGGACAGCTGTCAACGCTATGAGCTCACCCTTCCAGCCTTCGCTGGCGTACAACATAAGGTGAAACGGAGTATAGCGGAGATCAAATGAGGCGCTGTCGTCTGCTCATGGAGCTCATGAGCCATGGCCCAGTGCCGGACGCTATGGTCTTTCCTTCTCATACGAGTATCGCATGTCACGAATAGAAAGAAGCCTCAACTAAACTATAAACAGATGCTGGATCAGGTGAACGTCTCCGCTTAAATAAAAATATCAACGCACCTGCGACGGCAACGTAATAACGACAGATCGCGAGGACGTAGAGGCGTAGGGCCCATACGTCGCCGTTGTATGTGTGTGTGTGTGTGTTTGTGTGTGTGTGTGTGTGTGTGTGTGCATGCGTGCGCACTCGCGCGCGCGCGTGTGTGTGGGGTGGTGGGTTGGTGGTGGGGAGGGGGATAGTAAAAATGGAAAGAGTCTGTGACGGATGTCACAGTCAGCCGAGCTTTACATGTGCGGCAATATGCGTGACTATATATGTGTACCGGTATATCTGCGGTGCGTGTGTGCGTGTGTGCGTGTGCGTGCTCGTGCGTGTGCGTGCGTGCGCTCGCGTGCGTGCGTGCGTGTGCGTGCGTGTGTGTGTACGGGCGTCGGTATTTCGTTTCCCAATGCAGAATAACGAGGAAGACGCTGCTACCCAGAGTGAAATTAATTGCGCCTGAGCAGTTTGTGCTTCGTACATGGCTACCGTTGCTGGTAAAAGTTTAGGAGATAGTGCTCAGTACAAAATAAAATAACCACCCCTGATTGGGAACCAGCGTATTTTCGCGCAGGCGGCAGGTGCGCGCCACTGAATGAAAACAAGGTAATGAAATCAAGTTATAAATTAAATATTTCTTTTTAAACGATACTCAAGCTTGAAGGCTCGAACCATCTATATTTACTGTAATGTTTTTTGCGTTGTTTCTTTAATTTTATTACATTTTTTTAGGTAGATACCCTAATTTGGGGCTTAGTACGTCATCAAACAAATATTCGATTTACTTTGTATTTCATGCACCCATGTGAGTGCAGTATATGAAAATACGATGTCGGCAAGGTAATACTTTTTTAATGAAATTTGAAAAGGAAAGCGATCCTGAGAATAATCTGAGGCAGAAAAACCGTTATTCACCCGTCTACCAATATTTCGTTCGACTGACAATGCTTGACTGTGCTTCGTGAAACAGTGTGTATGACAGGCGCTGGTCCAGAATATTAAAAACAATACTTGTGCTGCTTGCCATTAGGAACTTGGCAACCACTATGAAATATATGCTTGTGTAATCAGGCGTCTGGTTAACATAGTGTTTGATTAACGCTTTAATTAGTAAAAATAACATATAATAGTTTCAAATAGAAATTTCCTGGGCAAAATCAAAAACCAATAAGTCAGTCAAACTTCTAAATATTGGGAGCCCGAGCATCGTAAAAATACGTCCGTCCGCGATGTTTCTCCCGATTCTTAACATCTGCATTTTCGCTCCGCCTACTCTGCGCTTGTATTCCTAGTGGTAACTTCTGCATATCACTACGCTTCATATGTGATTCAAATTATTCCAGAGTTAACTGACTTAATGGTCTTCTGTAATGCCCAGTAAATTTCAGATTGGAACTATACCTAGGCTAATTTTACTAATTAATGAGTTAATTTAAACTTGTCTCTTGATTCACCCCGTAATCGCACAAGAAATATTGTATCTTGATAATTTACCTTGCCTCCGAGCCGTGCAAGCTAACGGCTATACCAAAAGTGCCCTAACGCGATGGCTGATCCTTTGAACTGCTGGCCAGCATCACGCTCTCAAATATGCAAACACTCCAAGTTTGTCAGCCCTTGTTAATACGAGGCTTCAAACATCTACATAGGCCAGCCGAAAGGAAGTTAGAAGTTATGTTTCTTTTTCTTTTAGCCGCCTCGGTGGCTCCGAGTAGGGATGCCGCGAACTTTTTTCGAATCGAAGTTTCGATGATCGAATCAAGCGGTTCGAAAGGTTCGAAAGATTTCGATTTTTCGAATTGTCTACATCGTAAAATTCGACGGAAGTCGAATTTTCGAACTTGTTAAGCTAAGAAGTTCGACGCTTTTCGAACCGTCGAACTTATTACGCTAGAAAATTCGATCTTTTTCGAACTTTCGAAGTTATTGCGCTGCAAAGTTCGATGCTTGTCGAACTTCCGAACTTAACTGACCAAAAAATTCGATGAATTTCGAACTTTCGAACTTATTTATCAAGAGAATTCGAAAAGTTTCGAACTTTCGAATCCTGAAAAGTCAGAAGTTCGACGAACTTCGAACTTTTAGGGTAAGAGTTCGACGTTCGTCGAACTTCGAAAGACCGGCGGACGGTTTCATTTGAATTCAAGTATTGAGGTACATTCGTAATCTTTTTTTCTCGAACTTTTGCACGCGGTGCTGCGTTCCTTACGAAAGACAATGCCGTTTGTTTCAATGTTCTGGCATGCTTAGTTTTAAAGAAATAAATTCCCGAAGGGGCGAGGAAGGACGACGGGTTTTTGACGATTATCGTTTGTGCCAGATTTGAAGCGCGCTGTAGCCGAAGCTATTTATGGTAGAGATGTTATACTTTTTTAAAGAATGATCTATGTATAGCCTAGGTAAGTGCCGTCTTAAGATGTGATTATTGTTATTCAACGTAAGTTTCGAAGAAATGTCCAAACATGTATCTACATGCAATTATGCCCTAAACTTGATATTTATTTTCGTCTAAGTTGTTTGAGGTATCGTATTTAAATTAACACCACGGACAGTACATATCATTGCCATCTGCAGAATACGAAATAATGTATTTATTGTTTTTTCACGTAATTAACTCATGGGAGAAGATTTCTAATAGTGTTCAAGTTCAGCACGTCATTAAAAGAAAACATTTTTTTTTTCGCTTCACGTTCCTGGGACGTGTTTCTTTTAGCCTGTACACATTTTGGTAAAAGAAACTTGTTTCGAAGTTCTGAACCTCTGAATATGCAAGAATACAACACTTCCGGCGAATTCTTGATAGTTTTTTTTTTCTCCAGCTTTTTATCCCCGCATTTATTCCTTTTTTTTTTTTTTTTTTTTTTTTTACTATTGACACAGGTATTTAGGTTGAAAAGACATAGCTTTGAACTTCCGAACCACTACGCATGTGACGAGTAGTGCCTTTTGACAACGAGTTTCTAACAATGACCATCTACGCAATCTTTTATGCAGTGAAGAGCAACAGTAGATATACATATGCTTAAATAATTTCAGATTAAAATTAGCTCGACCACTTCCTCTTTCCCCGTATTGTTTTCTTTAACAGTCCGAAATATCTGGACGGGGGGAAGGAAACTGAAGCCCCCCCCCCCCCCCCCCCCTCCCCCCGCTACCCTCTTTCCCCCCGTTTTTCCTCTTCCGACGCCACTCGTATGGTAGAACGCTCCTCGACCTCGAGTTGTGTCGGCTTTTTGCGAGGCGATTCCTCTGTCCCAGAAAATAAACCTCCAGGACAATTACAAACAATGCCAGCGCCATTCGAGCGGCGTTCGATCGGATTACTACCAGCGTGCAAGGGGTGGCGAGGTAGTTTGCCAGGTCGCTACAACGTTTTTCTGAGCCTCAACCTACTGGTCGCCCCTGGCCGTTTCGAACTGGATGAGTCTCGTAAAACAGTGTGTTCGTGTGATCACTACTGCGTGATGCAGGTTAAAGACCCCCCCCCCCTCCCGGACTGGCAGTCACAATTACTGATCTATGGTCAGACGTCACTCTGCACTGCCAAATATTCCAGCACATCCGGGACACTCGTCGTCTCATTTAATTGCCTGACCAGCTTCGCAGAATCTAGATATCACACCCTAACTTTTCTAAACTTGATTTTGTGAAAACCAGTGAGTCGTGAAAACGTTATTTGCAACAAACTGTGAAGGAACTTGAAAACCGGACTTCGAACTTTGAAAACTTGGACTAGAAAGGAATTCAAAATCTTCGAAATTTTTTTGTTTTTTTTTTCGAATTCAGCGATAAAAGAGAATCGAAACCTTCGAACTTTTCGAACTTTTTGCAGAAATAAATTCGAAATCTTCGAATTGTTCGAACTTCATGTCTATAAAAATTCGAAGCGTTCGAAGTTTTCGAATTTTATTTCCAAAGAATTTCGAAATAATCGAATTTATTGAACCTGAAGTAAAAACATATTCGAAATATTCGAATTCGAAATTTTAGAAACCGTGAAAGCTTCGAACTTTTCGAATTCGAAACTCCACCGTGATCGAAAGTTGCGAATTTTTCGAATTCGAACCTCGGTCGGTACGAAAAGATCGAAATTTTTCGAAATCGAACCTCAGTTCGCTTCGCAAATATCGAAACCTTTCGAAATCGAACCTGGGGTGGTTCGCGACATCCCTAGCTCCGAGGCGTCCGCGTTGGCCTACGAATCCCCACGTGGCGGGTTCGAATCCCGGCCGAGGTGCCCGCAATCTGACAGAGGCTGGTAGCGGAGGAGGCGCCGTGTAACCGAGCTTTCGGTTGCACGTCAAGAGATCCCAGGTGGTCCAAATTAATCCTCAGCCCTCCGCTGGGGCGTTTCAGATGCCCGTCGTTGGTTTGGCACGTAAATCCCCCAAATTTGTTTGATGTGTCTTCTTTATTTATATTAACTAGTCGATTCTCATTTTTCACTCGTTCCCGACATCCACTGCGGTCGATGACGTTATTCCGAAGGAGTGACGTCATGTTCTAGCGCCCGCGGCGAGCGGCGAGCCCGAGGAAATACAAAGAAAAAGTGACCGCCGCATACGCGTCCACCTTGGAGTGAGAATTCAAAAAGAAAGAAAATGAGAAGCCATTGGGAGCTAGCCCGCCCATTTTTAGCCACCCGTTGAATAACGGACCGCCTAACGGGCAGGCTGTGGGCGGCCCTGCGTTCATCCGTGACAGGAAAAGCAAAAGGGGCACCTGCTGCCGCGACGGAGTACACGGCTATTCCGGTGGGCCGGCTATTTTTGCGACGTTCGCCCTCGAACCTTGAATATAGCCTATAGCCGTGACGTTTGGCGGCCCCAGATTAAGTGTAGCGGATGCGCCTCTCCCTAACACGTGACCCCCGAGAGACCGCGGGGAAGAAAGCGGGAGTTCCCCTCCGACCCCCTCCCCTCCCCCTCTCCTCCTCCAGTCACGCATGTGCGCGCCCAAAACCCTACTGGAACCAATGGGAGCAGATCGGATCCACCCACCACCGGGCGGTTACAGTGCGTTGCGTCTCACTGGATCAGCCTGGTTACACTCAAAACCTCGTGGTACGAGATCGGATCCGTGCGGGTCTAAACTGTCCACAAGTTTGGAACCGCACGGCTCCGAACTGGAACCGCGCCGATCTAACATTTTTGTACGAGACGGCATCCGCTAGGATAGCGCGGCTCCGCGAAAATCGGTCGTTCGAGTGCCAGGCAAGAAACCCGTTCGAGTGGCAGTGTTAAGTTTGGGGCGGACTGCACAGTCGGGAGCAAAAGTTTGCGGGGCACACGCAACCCAGCCGAAATAACTGGCTGCGCCTTCTCACGGCGCGTTGCTTCTCTCAAGACTCACGCTTTGCGCATGCGCTTCCTTTCTTGTTTGCGGTCATGCGTTTTTCGCTCGCTTCCGTCCGACACCCACGAGATAACAGGAACTGGCACAGGGTATCGCGAAACGTTATCTGTAGCATGCGCGGGCTCCGTCACCCATCGCGGTGGCTGAGGCAGACGCGCGGCATGACGGCTGTCAAAGCGGCACCTTGCGGCGTTCTAGGTTATCTCGTGCACGTCGGACGGAAGGGAGCAAAAATGAAATGACTTCGAGCACGAAAGAAAGCACATTCTCGAAGCGTGAATCTTGAGAGCGGCCGCGCGCCGTCAGAAGGCGCAACCAGACATTTCGGCTGACGCTCTGGCGCCCCGCAAACTTTCGCCGCCGACTGTACATGCCTCGTCATCGACCCAACCAGGCATGATACCCCAGTCAAGCTGTACTGGGTGGCGTTTGATATTACAAACGACGCCATACTAAAGGCATTCTCGGAATACGAGGAGGTCAAGGACGCGACGCTCAACCGCTGGAAAGTGCTGGGTTTCGACGGCGTGGAATCCACTACCCGAATAGTCCGCGTGGTCCTTCAGGAGGGCGTCGCCCTCGACCACCTTCCTCACGAGATGCGCTTCGGGGGTGGCTCGGTCCTCGTGGCGGTGCCAGGCCGTGCCGCCATCGGCCTTCGGTGCCGGAGGACGAGGCACATCCGCCGTTATTGCTGTGCCCCCCTGTGTACCGAGTGCCAAGCTTATGGAACCGAAAGGATTGACTGCGTCCGCTCGTACGCCCGAGCTGCGGGGAGCACTGCCGACGGCCAGAGCAAGCGAATAATGGATGAGCATCAGGCGGAGCTAGCCGCGGCGCCTGCCGTGACAACGACTGAGCAGCCCGGCAGCGACAGGGAAGTGGGCAGGTCTAAAACCAACCTCCCCCCGTCCACCCCCCCCCCCCCCCCTTAGTGGGCCCTTAGTGGACCCTTACCATCGAGGGAGTTTACCGCAGCTCCTGCTCCGGCGGTCGGGTGCTCCTCGACCGAGGCGAGGGCCAGGGGTGCAGGCAACGACGCAGGGCCGGTCGACCATCCTGAGCCAGCGGGGCACCTGAGGCGGCTTCAGTAAAGCGCCTTTATGAAGATGACCTGGAGGCCTCGCAGGAACTCCTGCTACGCCGGCTCGAAAGCCAGTGGTAGGTGGTAGGAAAGAAACACGTCGCCAGCCGGCCACGGGCGTCTTCGCACCAGTACGGCGATAGGCTATCTCAGTAGGCATCTGCGAGGAATGACACCCTGTACGTTGAAGCTCCTCAAAGGTAAGCACCATGCGGTTGGTCTGGTTTGATTAGTCGATGATAAGACTTCCAAAGTCTGTGCGAGTTGCGACCTTAAATGTTCGGGGTCTTGCGGACCGAAGACGACAACGGCAATTATATCGCCTCGTCACGGAGCAGGGTCTTGATGTTGTTGCCTTACAAGAGACCAAAGTCGAAAAAAGAGTAAAAGACAGCGTATGGTGCGTCCGCTTACGGTACGTTATGACGTTTCTGTCAGTCACGCGGTGGGATTGTCTGTAGGGTGTCTTTTGTTAGTCCGTCAAAATATTGGGGCGATGGATGAGTCCATTACGTCCTGTCGGAATGGACGGCTCATTGTCTGCGATATTACCTCCGCGTCGCGTGAGTGGCGCATCATCTGCATCTAGGCGTATACCAGTGCGGAAGAACGAAAATGTTTGTTTGAAGATATTCGGTCCTTATTTGTCACAGAACGTATCGTCATATTCCTTGGGGATTTCAATTGTGTGTGCTACGCATGTGATAAATCGAGTGCAACTCCATTCAGAGACGGCAGCACAATGGTGTGAAATGATATCATTAGTGAATACGGGTTAGACTATGTAGGTGACATTTTCGGTGGCACGCCAAATGTCCGATTTACTCGTTTTCAGGGCTGTGGTCATGCGCGATTAGACAGCACTTACGTTTTTCTAGAGCTACTGCCACTCTGTGGGCAATATCATTTGTTGCCTGTATCATTTAGTGACCATTGTCTAGTGTCGTTCACCCTTGGTGGTGACAAACAAAGAAGGGGTTTTTCTTAAGAGCTCTAGAAACTGAACAGTAAGGTAATGGGGGATAATGTTTTCACAGATGGTGTCAAAGAAAGTTTGGGAATGTTTTTCTTGGCGGAGACGGTATACCCTTACAAAAACTTTATATCTGTCCAAATCTGAAGATCTCATATATGTCCATACCGAAAATTGGCCACATGTAACCTGATATGGTATATCTGCGCGATATAGCCTCATAATGGCAGATATAGTCTGATATCCCTGGCTAGGTACGGAATTCCCAGATTTGGCTAAGTATATAAATTCCAGATCTCGCCAGGCATATCAAAAGGTCACGAACCTGAATTCAGGACTTTATATCTTTTTATTGTCTAGAATTCTCCCGAGTGCCCCGGCCCACACTCGAGGAATTATGGGAAAGGTGATCCTTCAGCTCCCTAGTGATCGCTAATTTTGACCAATTCCATGGTTACACAGTCATTCCGAACAAGCGTCCCATAGGGCTCAAGGACCTCTCATACAAATTTTAAAATTTCTCGTCAATGGCAGCGTTTATGATACTGTGAATGCGATCCACCTTTCAACCTGGCTGAGCAGAAGAAATCTCTTACCATATTATCACTCCCGTGATTGTTGCTTTAGCAGGAATGACTTCAAAGCCGAGAAATCACAACAACCAAAACCGGGATTCAGCTCGGATTCGGCGGAGTTGTTTATTGCATATTAGCGTTTCTAACTTAATATCAGCATCGTCTCAGCTCTACGAGAATGATAATAATGTAAGAGATATGCCTGCAGCTCATCCAGGTTCAAGGTTGGACAGAATGCACAGTACTGACATTGGCGAGAAATTTTAAAAGTGATATGAGAGGTACTTGGGTTCTATACACTTGTTCTGGGTGACTCCGAATTACCCTCAAAACTGTGTAACCATAAATTGGTCGAAATTTCGGATCACTAGGCAGCTGAAGTAACACCGTCCCCATGATTCCTCGAGTACGGGCCGAGGCGTTTGGGGAAGAAGAAGAAACTTAGGTGTTTAATGGCACAGCGGCAACTAAGGCCATAGTGTGCCAAACACAAGGTAAGTTAAAGGCAATACTGAAAAGACCTATAGTAGGTAGTTCCATCTTAAAACTATGGAAAATGAATGATTAAAACCTTACAAGATACAGGCCTATTAAGGCCTTCAGAAATTTTAACTAATGCTCCACTAACCAGAGGCACTCTAAAGGAATTTCATTCACGCAAGGAAGTATGAAAAATGTGCTGACGATACAAGATCGCCGGCTCTCTGCCACGACTAATCTTCAGGCAAATCTAATAGACAAGAAAAGAAACTAAAATTCATAGCCGATGTAGGATGCCAATGCTATCTAAAAAGTTAAAAACTTGACGGTGCGGCACAAAAGGTTTGTCACCCAATAATAATGCCGGGTGGAACGGGACGCGATTCCGGAAAAAGGTAGAGAAAAAAGTGGTGCGTTGGTGATGGTACTTAGAACATACGATAAGAATATGCAAGACACTCAAAGACTCGTTACAGTGTTCCCATTTCGGAGCTGCCTTTTCCCGTAGGAGGCACCCATGCGTGAGATGGGTGTGTCCCAGCCTCAGACGACAGAGCACAACCTCAAAGAAGCGCTCCCTGTGTCGGTAACTTGCCCATTCCCGCAGGGTAGGTTTCACACAATGAAGCTTGTTGTGTATTTCCGTGTCTCACTCTAACTGCCACTTTTTCTGGATTGCTCTTTTAAGACTGTGTTTGTAATCAGTGTACGGAATGCACTTGATATCCACTTGCCTCTCAATGTACGTACTGGCAGCTCTATCAGCGTCCTCATTTCCCTGAATACCGATTTGACTAGGCACTAAACAGAAATTGATGTGTAAATCTGATTTTGCTGCAGTGTGCACAATGTTCCGGAGCCTAGTAATCAAGGTATTCTTTGGTACTTCCAAAGAAGCAAGTGCCTTTAAAGCGCTGAGAGAGTCAGAGTAGATAACAGAATGCTGGATAGCGTTTTCTCTAATGAATTCAACAGTAAAATTAAAGCATATAATTCTGCCGTAAATATTGAGGCTCTGGCATCAAGACGCCTAACAACCTTCCATGTCTCGCTTATAACAGCCCAACCAACAGCAGAGTCACTCTTAGTACCATCTCTGAAGAAATTCCTACAGTCACTGTACGTATAAGCAACCTGGGAAAACTCCTGCTGCAGGGCAGCAACAGGAGTTTTCCGCTTATTATATTTGATCAGAGTAAAATTGATTATGGGTGCTACGCACTCCCAAGGAGCCACTGCCAGTGGAAGTTGAGCAACTAGGCTGAAACTGTCAAGGTTGTAAGCCTATGAATATGTTTTAATTCTCTGCGTAAAAGGGGGTACGACAGATGGCTTGTTCTGGAATGTAGTTTCATAGCGAGAATCCTGAATTGCTTCCTGGATCGGATGAGAAGGGACAGAGCGAATTCTTAATGCATACTGGAAGCCTAAATAAAACCGTCTTTTTTCAAGTGAATATTCATTACTCTCAGCATATAGGCTAGGAATAGGGGACGTCCGAAAAGCACCAGTGGAACGCCTCAGACCTTGATGGTGGATTGGGTCCAACACCTGAAGGGTAGATTGACGTGCGGGTTCATACGCTACACATCCATAATCCGATTTCGAAAGAACCAAGCAGCGATAGAGACGAAGGATACATTCCCGATCGCTACCCCAAGACTTGTGTGAAAGCACCTTTAGGAGGTTCATTGAACGTGAGCATTTTTGTTTCAGGTAAAGTACATGACTACAGAAATTCAACTTTTTATCAAATATCACTCCTAGAAACTTGTGTTCATTACGAACAGGAATTGCCTGCCCCCTTAAGGTCAGACTAGGCTCTAGGATCCTGCCCCTACGTAAAGAAAAGTTGACACATACTGACTTCTCTGGTGAAAAACTAAACCCATTGGGATCAGCCCACCTCATCAGACTATTAATTCCCACCTGAAGTTGTCTCTCGCAGACCGAAATGTTACACGAACAGGAAGAGATCTGCAAGTCATCCACGTAAAGAGAATAGGAAAGTGATTGTGGGATAGGCTTTGCAATAGAGTTCATTTTTATTAAAAATAGTGTTACGCTAAGAACACCACCTTGTGGAACTCAATTCTCTTGGACAAAACTACGAGAGAAGGTTGTACCAAGCTTGACATGAAAGTATCTGTCGTCCAAAAAGCTTTTGATGAGTGAGAGCATTCGGCCACGAATTCCGTACGAGATAAGGTCGTTCAAAATTCCATACCTCCATGTTGTGTCATAAGCCTTCTCTATATCAAAAAAGACAGAAACACAATGCTGTCTATTAACAAAGGCCTCACGAATAGTTTTCTCAAGTCGGACGAGGTGGTCCACCGTTGATCTGTGGGCACGGAAACCGCACTGAAACTTGTCAAGGAGGTTATTTTCCTCTAAAAAATGGACCAATCTTCAGTTTACCATTCGTTCAAAGGTTTTCCCTAAGGAACTTGTGAGGGCTATGGGCCGGTAACTTGAGGGTAATGATGCATCTTTTCCTTGCTTGAGGAGCGGGGTAACCTCAGCTCTTTTCCAAGAATCTGGGAAGACCCCTTCTCTCCAGATCTGGTTAAAAAAGCTTAAAAGTGCCTGCAGGGTATTGGAATGCAAATGCTTGAGCATGCAGTAGTGAATTCGATCTGGTCCCGGGGACGTATTTTTACTTTTATTTAATGCTTCTTGTAACTCTCGAAAAGTAAAAGGTCTATTATAGGGTTCTCGTAGTCCTCCAGAGCAATTTATTCTCTTCTTCCCTATAACACTTTTATGCTTTAAAAATGCAGCCGAGTAATGCGATGAACCTGATACAGATGCAAAGTGCTCCCCTAGAATATTGGCCTGCTGCTGAAGTCTAGGCAGTACACCACCTGGCAGAACAAAAAGCGGTATGGAGAAGGCTGGATAATCCCCATTAATCTTGTGCACTTTTTCCCAGACAACTTTTACACTGGTGTGACTATTAACGGAGGAGGTGTATTTTTTCCATGTCGTCTTTTTTGATTGACGACGGACATATCGAGCCTTCGCCCGAGCCTGTTTGAAGGCTAAAACATTTGGAGGGGTCGGGTACCGGCGTAGCACATCCCATGAACAATTTTGTTCATGGGATGTCCACCAAGGTTTTGGCTTAGCTCGAAGGCGTGTAGAAGACTGCGGAATAGCTTTATGAGGTGCCTCAATCATAGATGCAGTAAGGCATTTGCGGGCATCATTTACATCCAAGCCAACTAAAGTTTCAGGGTTAATCTCAAATGAACTTTCAAACATGGCCCAGTTTGCCTGGTCTTCTTTCCAGCGTGGTGAACGTGTCATGAGAGAGGATGAGGGAGCAGTGCACTTTAAAAGAATGCGGAAATGGTCGCTACCATATGGGTTAGGATGCACATGCCATGAGAAGTTAGGGAAAGGTCTGGCAGTCCAAATAGAGATATCAATGCATGATGAAGAAAGGTGTTGACAGCTAAAAAAGGTAGGCTCACCAGTGTTAAAAAGACAAAGTGTTCGAGAGAATAACATGGACTCAATAATTTTTCCTCGGATGTCACGACGTGTGCTCCCCCATAGAGGGTTGTGACAATTAAAATCGCCCATCAAAAGGAATGGCTCAGGAAGCTGGTCTAAAAACGAATTAAAATCTGAGGATTTCAAAGTAAAGGATGGTGGTAGATACAAAGAACACACTGTCAGAGCTTTGTGAAGCGTGACCCATACAGCCACTCCTTCCAGTGAGGTAGACAGTGGGACCTGTACGCAGGGCACTTCTCTCGGGAGAACCACCGCAACTCCTCCAGAAGACCTGACAGAGCACGGACGATTCTTTCGGGATACCTGGTACCGTCTGAGGAAGTTTGTATGGCTGGGATTTAAATGAGTCTCCTGTAAGCAAAGCACACGTGGCTTGTGTTCCTCCAGCAAAAACTCCACATCATCCAAGTTACGTGGGAGCCCTCGACAGTTCCACTGCATTAGCACCGAAACCATTATTAAGATATGAAATTATGAGCACACGGATGAACAGTGATAAAAAGTCATCTCTTTGGAGGGATCACAGGTTTTTTAGTTTTTTGCTTGGTTTTCGGATTTTGCCACTCCATCTCCTCCTGGTCAGACTCAGGGGTGGATGGGGAGGTGGATAGGGCTGGGGCACCACTCTCCTGAGCTCCGCAAGCAGGCCTGCTTGCCGGCTTGGGAGGGTCGGAGCTGCGAGATCCTAACCTGCGGCCACGACCAGAACCTGACGGGAGGGTGGCAGATGTACTGGGGAGGGATTCAACCCCGTCCATCTTCTCCACCTCCTTCTGTGTTACAGTAGCTGCATGAGGGCCATGCAGCTCCTTGGTTGCAGGCGGTCTCTCCAGGGAGTGAGGCCGAGGGCCTCGCTTTTTCTCCCTGGTAGGAGACCGTGCAGACTCTGCAGGCGCAGCAGGCGCTGGCCTGTCTTGGGATGTGGGAGCAGCCCGCGAACCCTCTCCGCGAAGAGAGGGAGCCTGCTGCCCCTGGGTAGGCTTTGGGGTCCTGAGAGTGGCAGCCAGGTCTTCGAGCATGACCTGGGTTGCCCTCGACTCCATACGCGGCGCAGGACCCCGGCGCCCCACGTCGGCATACGAGCCTTGTGCAAGGAATGACCAGCGTTTCTTGGCCTCAAGGTATGTAATGTTTTCTTTAGCCTTTAAACTCAGTATTTCATTTTCCTGCTTCCACAGGGGACATGCACGGGAGTACGCTGCATGTGTGCCTTTGCAGTTGGAGCAGCACACAGTGTTTTCACAGACGTCTGCGACATGCTCGTTGCTGCCACACTTCGCGCATATCTCTCTTCCACGGCAGCTCCTGGACCCATGCCCGAACCTTTGGCACCTGAAACACCTTCGGGGGTTCGGCACATAAGGACGGACACTGCAGTTCAGATAGCCTGCCTTTACTGTCACTGGGAGACAATGCCGTACAAAAGAAAGAATAAGATGTTTTGAGGGAATCTCCTGACCCTCGCGGCGAAGTATAATCCGCTTTACTGCAATGACACCCGAGTTTTGTAGGCCTTCAAGGATCTCATCCTCACTTACATCTAGCAGGTCCTCTTCAGAGATGACACCGCGCACAGTGTTCAACGTTCTGTGCGGTGTTACCGTGACTGAGGTCTCGACGATGCTCTTCATCTTCTGAATGGCCACACTTTGCTCTTGTGTGGCTACCTCAACAAGAAGGTCCCCAGAATGCAACTTTTTTTGCTTGGTAGGAGTGTCCGATCAAATGCTCAAGAACCTTGGCAACAATGAACGGAGACAGCTTGGCGGCAGGGCGTTGATTGTCTTCAGAGTGAACTTCAAAAAACCTAACAAAGTGTTCTGTTTCTTGTGCTTTGGTGATGACTTGTTTCGGACAGGGCCGTTTGGATGCGTGCCTGGAACCGGGTTTAGAGAGAGAGGGAGCCATAAGAGGCGGAAAGTGTTCAGGACCTGTGGTGTGCCGCCTACCACGGAGCCCAAGAAGGGAATAGTTAACGGACCATAACAAAAAAGGCTTTGCTGGAACCGTTAGACTATTAGCACTGCCCAGGTACTATAACCAAGTGTGGTTTCGAACGAGGAGTCTTTCGCCACCCAAGGTTAGCCCTTGCCGCCAAAGGAAATGAAAAAGGAAAGAAGAGAAATGAGAAGAGTGAAAAGGAGGAGAAGAAAAAGGTAAAAGAAGGGAGGGGATAGTAGAAGTGGCGACTGACTGAATCATCCTGGTCGGGCCAAGCCAGGACACCCGTCTACGGGAAGCGGGGGCCGAAGTGGTGTTTGCCTCACCCGGGGGACCCCGAAGGGTCCAAACCTACCCGGGTTCAACTCAACTACCAGGATACCCTTTTCCCCGGACACGGGAAAGCCACTCACAGCCAGACGTGGGCGGGCGAACCCGCATGGCTCGGGGTCCGTGGAGACGCCACTCTCCAAACACCTGCTTTCACAGGTGATGCGGGAAGGCGTTTGGGGGATTTAGAAAATTGTCTATTCGCGCGTAATGTTAACACTTCGAAATAATTAAGCTACATCGAAATCCTCCTGAAAATCAGCACAAAACTTCCCAAACTTAAGCTTGCCAAAGTTGAAGTTTGGAATTATTTGTGCTAATATATAGCTCGTGAACAACGAGTCAAACGCAGTTTGGTAGCAAAGCACTTTTTAAACTTTTTTATACACTGAAAACCGGCCTCCAGAGAAAACTATATATACGTCTGATAACGATGTATGTACCTCAAATAAGGCTGTATATATGCCAGGTAAGTCTGTATATACGCCAAATAGACCCTTTCCGAAATTCAGTTTGGCCACTTTGATCACTATCATGATCATCTGAAACATGACATATGTGCCATACCAATGGCGGCTTTCGATTTACTGATGAAGGAACATACTGAAGGTACTCCTAAGCTGAGGATTCGAGGCCTATACATTCTAGACCTTAGCGCGTTGTGAAACCGGAATTGAATGCAAGCGCTGCGTAAGTGTTCATTTCTCTAATTCCAGCCCAGTGAACCTGTTAGCGACACAAAATCGACTTCGAAACCCCTTGACTTATAGAACTTTATCAAGACGTCTGTCTGGGTTGGCGCTTCGTTCTGACTGGTTGCATCGTCGTGGGAATCGACACTGGAAGAGGTATCCAGAAAAACCTGTATAGCGAAAAGTTTATTCTCGTCTGCCGTTGACATGCAAAAGTGACGGTGCCCGATAAAATACTGCAGCCTACGGGTTCATTGCCGCCATTCGTATGGCAAAAGTTAAACCGCCATTTCAGCCACCAGATGGCACTGAATTTCGGAAAGGGTCTATTAGGCTGTATAACTTCCAGATAAGGATTCATATTCGTCAGATACGGATGTATATACTCCAGATAAGGCTGTATACAGACCGTATATAATCATATCATGTTTGATACGGCCAGATATGCCCCAGATATTGATTGATTGAGTTTTAGTGGCGCAGCGGCATCCAAGGCCATATTGCGCCTGCAACTATGACTATTGCAGGAAACCAGGGTTATTGAGAAAGAAGAGCTGTAGTAGCTTGTGGGTTATAAAAACTCTGAACATAAATAATACCCACATGGGCACGATTCCTGAAAACATGTTAAATTATAGCTGGTCTAGTAGTCTAATATCTCTAAAAAAATAAAAATCCACTTGTGTGGTATTAGCGGTTGGTCGCCGAGTAAAATAACCAAACGTAATGGGGTATGCTTTTTGTAAATTAATGCAAAATGTCCGTGACGTTCACGGTGATACATAGGGCATACAAGTAAAAAGTGCAGAATGCTTAATGGTATACGACACTGTTCGCGCTCTGGAGCACCCTCCCCTCGGAAAAGGTGCCCATGGGTAAGACGCGTATGATCGATTCGGAGTCGACATAATACAACCTTAATAAATCGCTCGCGCTGACGTGCACTCTCCTATTCCAGAGTTAAATGTTTTACTGCTTGCAACCTATTGTTCATTTCTTGGTTCCACTCCTCATGCCACCGGCACTTTGTAGACTTTTTCAGGGCATGTCTATCATCTTTGCAGGGTATTTTGTGCAGATCCACAAGTCCATGCTTAGCAGCGCTGCACAGTCAGCATCCTCATTCGCAGGAATTCCAACATGGGAAGGTACCCAGCATAATGTTATTTCTTTCTTCCTTTTTGATGCTGAAAATAACCGGTTTTCTTATTTCTAGAACAAGTGTACTTTGAGCATTACTCGTTGTGTTTAGAGCTCGTAAAGCACTAAGTGAGTCAGTGTAAACAATTAACTTATGGATCTTCTTTTTAAGAATGTGGTCTATGGCAAGAAGTAAGCCATAAAGCTCTGCGGAAAAAGTAGAGGCACTATTGTTAATTCTCTGGACACACTTCACTGAAGGCCCTACCACTGAGCAGCTTACATAGGAATCAGTTTTCCTCCCATCAGTGTGAAACCTTGTGAAGTCTCGGTACTGCTCCTGGAGTTCAAAACATTATTGTCTCAGAACTTCAATAGGGGTCTGTTTCTTGATGTATTTTGTTAGTTTCAACTAATAGTGGATGGGCATGAGTTCCCAAGGAGCTACTTAGTTCAAGAGTTGCACGACTGAAGGTAGGACATCCAACCCTATGGATTCAGCAGAAAAACGAATCGTCATGGCGAGAGGTGGAACAAATGATGGCTTATTTACGAAAGTCTGTTCATAGTGTACTTGTTCCATGCATTCCAGGGTCGGGTGACCAGGAACAGACATAGTTTGCAGAGAGTACATGAAGCCTAATTCAAACCTCCTTTTCTCCAGTGGGAGCTCATTTGCCTCTAGATATAGGATGAGTATTGGAGGTGTGCGAAAAGCGCCAGGGGGGGGGGAGGGTGGAAAGCCGGAGCCCCTGATGATGAATGAGGTCCAGCATCTCGAGAACCGATGCCCGCGTAGAGCCGTACACAATACAGCCGTAATCAAGTCGGGACTTTACGAATGAGCGGTAGATGCGCAGTAAACAACACCGATGAGCTTCCAGGACACGTGCAACAAGATCTTTAGTATATTAAGTGATTTCACATATTTCATTTTGAGGCTCTTAACATGTGGAACGAATGTCATTTTAAAGTCCAATATAAGACCTAAAAACTTATGCTCCTTCTTTACTACAATAGGGACTTCATACATATGTAAGGAAGGCTCAAGCAAAATTACGCGGCGACGAGAGAGGCACAAACAAACCGTTTTCTAAGGAGAGAACCTAAACCCATTTACATCCGCCCATTTAACCAAATTGTTGATCGCAAGTTGAAGTCGACGTTGACAGATGAACGATTTACAAGATTGATTGATTGATTGGAGTTTTATGGCGCAAGAGCAACTAGGCCAAAATGCGCCAGGTGCATACAGTATTGGAGGAAAAGGGTTAGGGAGAAGACAGAGCTATAGTAGCTGGTGATGCAATAAAAGTATGAACATGAATCGTGTAAAAGATATGGATATGAATTTCAGGTAAATATAAAATTTATAAGCAATAAGGAATTATCTGAAAATAAAAGAAAAAAACACACGGTGAAAAAGGAGGGGTTATAAAAGGTGTAGATAGCCTGTTATTTTAAGAAATTCCAAAACTTTACTGAAAGGTACAAGAGGTTCACTTCTAGCAAAAATTTGGGATGAAATGGAGGATGGGATCTAAAAATGGTGGAAAAACATACTCGTCGTTTTTGATTCAAGTACCTACAGTGTCACAGAATATGTAGGACAGTCAATGTTTTGCCACAATGCTCACAGCGCGGGGTTTCATCATTACAAAGTAAATATAGATACGTTAAACGAGTGTGCCGAATACGCAAGCGGCACATCAAGACCTCGTGGAACCGGTTCCTCTGGTGGGAACTCTCCCATAATCCTAAACAAGGTTTGATATTATGTAGTTTACTGTCTGTTTTTTTATTCTATTCTAACTCCCAAAGTTCATAAATTGATTTTTTAATAACTGGTTTAAAATCCTCATAAGGTAGGCCGACCGATGCTTTTAGGCCACCATTAACCGAGGCAGCCAATCTATCTGCTGCCTCATTACCTGGAATACCTACATGGCTTGGCACCCAGCATAGTTTTATATCAAGGCCAAGTAGGAGAGCGCGAATCATTTGGACACGCGCTTGTTGAACGAGGTGATTCTTCTTAACGGTAAGAGAACATACAGCCAGTAGAGCACTCTGGGAATCCACGAACAAAATAGCCTTCCTCACACGGTCTTCTAAGATGTGTTCAAGCGCCATGAGCACAGCGTAAAGCTCAGCGGTGAAAATACTTGCAACACTGTCAATACGCCTCGCTCTACTAAAGTGTTCTGAATAAACTGCGGAACCTACGAAAGACAAGCTTTTGGCCCCGTCAGTAAAAAATTGCACATAGTCTTGATAATTCTCTTGTAATGCAAGAAATTCCTTGTGAAGAACCTGATGGTTAACTGACCTTTTGTTATATTTTGTAAGCGACCAGTCACATGACAATCTTACTGGTTCCAAGGGACAGCAGTTTGTGTTTCCTCAATTAAGTCACTTTCAGGAAGAGCCAGCTGCAGGGAGGCAGAAATGCTCTGAGGCCGAAAGCTTAATGGGCGTATTATGCTAGGTTTGTTTTCAAAAGCCGTAAAAACATGGAGGTGTGAACCGAGTTGTTTGAGGGATGCATAGGATCAGATTTCACTTTGTACCCATAACACAAGCTAAGATATTGTCTGCGCTTCTCTAGTGACATTTGATGTGTATCTACATACAGGCTCAAAACAGGCGATGTCCGAAATGCTCCTGTGGCAAGTCGAAGGCCAAGGTGATGGACCGGATCCAGCATTTTTAAGACAGATTTCCGTGCTGATCCGTACACAATTGCACCATAGTCCAGACGGGAACGGACCAGTGAGTTGTACAATCGGATGTGACATCGCCTGTCAAACCACCTGAATGTGTGTGAAAGTACTTTGAGAATGTTAGACGGCCGCAAGCATTTCTGCTTCAGCTGCTTGACGTGAGCCAGAAAGTTAAGTTTCTTGTCGAAAATAACCCCTAAAAATTTGTGCTCGTATTTTACGAGTATTGCAGCGCTATTGAGCTGCAAACAAGGATCAAGCAACAGACCACGAGATATAGAAAAGGGCACAGATACTGTTTTGTCAGATGAAAACTTAAAGCCATTTTCATCGGCCCAATTACTCATTTTGTTTATTGAGAGTTGAAACTGGCGCTCGCAACTTGAGAGATTGCAGGACAAAAAGGAAATCTGCACATCATCTAGATATAATGAATATGAAAGTGATGGAGGTATCACTGCAGCAAGGCTGTTTATCTTCACCACAAACAAAGTGACGCTCAATACAGCCCCTTGAGGGAGGCCATTTTCCTGAGGAAAAACATCCGAAAGTGTGGAACCAAACCTAACCTGAAAAGCTTGGTTTGTCAAAAACCCCTTTATGCAGCGCAACATGCGACCACGGATACCATGTATATAAGTCCTTTAGAATCCCGTAACGCCAAGTAGTATCATATGCTTTCTCTAGGTCAAAAAATACCAAAACGCAGTGCTGTCGATGAACAAATGCTTCATGTATGAAAGTTTCCAGGCGAACAAGATGGTCCAATGTTGATCCCCCCATTCTAAACCCACACTGATTGGGATCTAAAGTTCCCTCAGTCTCTAAAAAGTGTACGAATCGTCTATTAATTAGTTTTTCATAAGTTTTCCCAAGGAAACTGGTCATGGCAATGGGACGATAACTTACCGGTAGAGTGGAGTCTTTACCGGGTTTTAGGAGAGGAATTATATGTGCCCGCTTCCAGCACTGAGGAAGGCAGAAGCCATCCACAAATGATTAAAAAAGGTTAACAAATGGCCTAGAGATTCAGGAGACAAGTGCCACTACATTTCATAGTGGATTTTGTCAGAACCAGGAGCCGACTGCTTTTTTGACCCAAGGGCCACCTCGAGTTCGCACATTGTGAAAGGCTGGTTGTATACAAGAGTGTCTGATCCTGACATAGCAATTGGCTGCTTTTCTGCTACAGCTTTGAACTTCTTAAATTTTGCCGAATAATTAGATGAGCTAGACACTTCACAAAAATGTTCTGCAAGAACATTTGCCTGGCCTTTCAAGGTTGGCGAAGCCGAGGGAAAAAGAGGCGTCCTAAAAGAGAGGTAGTTACCCCGAATTTTCCTCATTCGGTCCCACCCCTCTTTAGTAGTGACAGAACTGTTCACCTTGGAAACATATTTCATCCATGAGCTTTTCTTAGCTCGTTTCCTTGTCCAACGAGCCTTTCCTTTACATTTTTTAAACTCTATCCTGTTCCAGACCGTTGGGTAGCGGCAGAAAGTGCCCCAGGCCCTATTCTGACGTTTAAGCGTAACAGAACAGTCTTTGGTCCACCAAGGCTTGCAGCGCTTAGGGAGATTTTCAGATGTTTGTGGAATAGAGGCAGAAGCAGCATTTATGATACGGTCAGTAACGTACAAGGTGGCATTTTCCGGAGTCATAGCTAAAAGTTGAGCTGGGTCAAGCGCTGCTTCCAATGCAAAAAGAGCCCAGTCAGCTTTGTCTAATTTCCACCTGGGGATACGTGTTGAAAGTGATAGAGGTGCTGCAGTACTTTCTGAAAAAACAGGAAAATGGTCGCTCCCAAAAGGGTTATCTAAAACCTTCCAAGAAAAACAGGGAAGTAAAGTTGGGGATGAAAGAGGCAAATCGGTGGAAGTGAGTGTATTATGAGCTGCACTAAAAAATGTAGGATCATGTCCATTTAAAAGGCAAAGGCCGGATGACAATAAAAATCTTTCAATGACACCACCATGGGAGTCTTGGCGAGCACTACCCCACATGAGGTGGTGGGCGTTAAAATCCCCCAAGATTAAAAAAGGTTGCGGAAGTTGCGCTACAAGTCCATGCAGGTCATGTGAATGCAGTGGAATATTTGGTGGCAAGCAAAGTGAAACAAGCGTAATAAGGCGGTCAAGAAGAATACGAACTGCCACTGCTTCTAGAGTGGTTGTGAGAGGAACAGAAGTACAGGCAATACCACCCTGCACAACCACAGCTACTCCACCAGAGGAGTTGCTATGGGATGCACGGTCCTTTCTGGAAAGGCGATGACGACATAGAACATTTGTTTGTGTGTCCTTGAGATGAGTCTCCTGTAGGCATATAGCGACAGGTCGAAGCTCATCAAGAAAAAAATTTATGTCATCAATATTAGAAAAAAGGCCGCGACAATTCCACTGCATGATACTATACTTTGGCATCTAGAGAGGAAAAATGTATATATACAAAAATAGATTTAAAAGGAGATTTTAAGGTTTGAAAATCTATCTTAACACGTGGCGTGTTCTGTTTTTTAGGATGGTCTTTCTGCCTCCAAGTGGGCTCACTGGTGACAGAAAGGGAGGACTCTGATCCTGAGAGGGGAGCATCCTCCTCGGACCTGGGCCCACTTTCGTCCATGGGCTCGTCTGTTGCCGCCGGCAGTTGACCCTTGGAGGTCGACTGCTTCGGCGGCTCCCCGGGCTTCCTCTGGGGAGCAGAGGAGCGAGGGGATAGGCCTCGGCCCTTAGGGGCCAAAGGGCCAGGTGGGGCAGGGGGGGTCAGCCCCTGCCCTGAGGTGGATGCAGAAGAGGCAGCATCCACATTACGGTTCGAAAGCGGTGTCACTGGCACCGCTCCCGAGGACGAAGGAGACCTCGACGGGAGGCGCAGACTGTCCGTAGACGTCTGCGTTCCCGTCGAACAGATTGGCCGTGCCGGTCCCCTGCGTACGGCCTCGGCATAAGAGCCTTTGGATACAAAGGCAAAGCGCTTCTTTGCATCAGCGTATGAAATATTTTCGGTAACCTTCAAGGTGAGGATTTCGTTTTCCTGTTTCCACAATGGGCAGGATCGGGAGTACGGTGGGTGCTTACCGCTACAGTTAGCACAGTGGGGCTCATTCTCGCACACATCAGCGACGTGCTCCTTGCTAGAACACTTGGCACAAGTGTCACTTCTTCGACAGTTCCGTGACCCATGGCCAAACCGCTGGAATTGAAAACACCGCTGAGGGTTTGGCACATAGGGGCGGACGCGGCACTGGAGATATCCTGCCTTCACAACTTCAGGAAGTGTAGTTGACTCAAATGTGAGGGTGATGTGTTTGGTCTTGCGTTCAAAACCATCGCGGCGAAGGGTAATACGCCGAGCAGCGATTACTCCCTGTGTAGAAAGGCCCTCAACTACTTCGGTTTTGTACATTCGAGCAGGTCGTCTTCTGAGATCACCCCTTGAATTGTATTAAGTGCTCTATGAGGTGTGACAGTGACTTTATAATCAGTCACGCAGTTTAGTGCTAATAGTGAATCACTTTGTTGCTTATTGTGTATCTCCACTAGGAGATCACGAGATGCCATCTTTTTGCATTGTAGTTCTTCCCAATCACTTCTTCAAGAACTTTTGAAATGAGGAAAGGGGACAACTTGCAAAGCGGTTTTTCATCCTCAGAGTGCATGACAAGAAACTTGGGGAACTTTGAAAGTGTGTATGTTGGTTTTTCTAAGCGTAGTGCTTCGGTGCGGACCCTTTTCGGGGCCCGATCAAAAGGTTTTTAGCTTGAGAACCCATATGAAGGGGGAGGGTTTTCGGAAACTGTGGTGCACCACCCACCACCGAGCCCAACAAGGGAATAGGTAACCCTCCATAACAAGAAAGGCTTGGCTGAAGACGTTACTCTATTAGTGCTGCCCAGTCTCTATAACCAAAGGCGGTTCTGGACAAGGTGTCTGTCGCCACCCAAGGTTAGCCCTTGCCGCCAAAGGAGTTGCAAAGGAAAGAAGAGAAATGAGAAGAGTGAAAAGAAGGAGAAGACAAAGGTGAAAGAAGGGAGGGGATAGTAGAAGGAGTGGCGACTAGACTGCAGGGACCGAAGTGGTGTATTGCCTCACCCGGGGGCCCCGAAGGGTCCAAACCTACCCCGGGCTCGGCTCAACCACCAGGATGCCCTTTTCCCCGGACACGGGAAAGCCACGCACAGCCATACGTGGGCGGGCGAACCCGCATGGCTCGGGGTCCGTGGAGACGCCACTCTCCAAACACCTGCTTTCACAAGTGCCCCCTGCGGGGACGGATTACAAGATGAGACTTAAATCTGTACATCATCAACATAGAGCGAGTACTGAAAAAATTGGGGTATAATGCGAGCAATTGAATTTATTTTTACGATAAAAAGTGTGACGCTAACCACACCGCTTTGTGGGACTCCATTTTCTTGCGAGAATTCTTTAGAAAGAGTTGCCCGAAGCTTCACACGAAAAGTGAGATCCCGGAGGTAACTATGGATGGCACCTAGCATTCTGCCCCAAAGACCAATGTTGAACAAATCCTGTAATATGCCGTAGCGCAAAGTCGTATCAAATGCCTTTCCCAAGTAAAAAAAGACAGAGAGGCAATGCTGTCTATTTACAAAGGCCTCTCGTACAGAAGTCTCAAGGCGGACCAGATGGTCAATGGTCGATCGAGCTGAGCGAAAACCGCACTGGTAACGGTCAAGTAGCTTGTTTCGTTCTAAATAAAATATCAGCCTTTTATTTATCATCCTTTCTAGTTTCTTTGAAAAACAACTAGTGAGGGCTATCGACCTAAAGCTAGATGTACAGGTAGGATCCTTTTCTCGCTTCAGCAGGCGAATTATGATAGCCACCTTCCAAGATGAGGGAAAGCAATCTTCAAGCCAAATGCGGTTGAACAAATATAAAACAAGCTCAAGAGTTGATGGATGGAGGTGCTGGAGCATTTTGTAATGAATGCCGTCTGGCCCAGGAGCCGTCTGTTTGGACGAATGAAGTACCAACTGGAGTTTAAAAGTGTAAATAGTGAATTATAGGGCTCCTGCAAGCCAACTGACAAAGGAACTGCCTTTTTCTCTGCCTGTAGCTTGTGTCTCTGAAATGACCGAGTATAATGTTTTGAACTTGAAACAAATTCGAAATGCTCACCAAGGGCAATTGCCTGTTCTTCTAGGCTGACAGGGCATACTCCGTTTTAGTTCATGAGTGGAACAGAAAACACCCGGTGGTAGCCTTCAATTTTATGCACACAGTCCCAAACTTCCTTCGAGGAAGCACTGCTATTAATTGAAGAAGCATACCCTCTAAAGCTTTGCCGCTTGGCTTGCCGTCGGATATACCTAGCTTGAGCTCCTTTTTTTCTTAAAACCGATCAGGTTATTTGCCTTGGGATAACGCCTGAAAATACCCCATGCACGATTCTGTTTTTTCTTTGTCTTGCGGCAGCCTTCGTTCTACCACGCCTTTGGCCTTTTTGGAAGATGTGAGGATGTCATGGGGGGGGGGAATGGCAAGCATAGCGGCCTGCAAGATGTGCGGAGTAATGTGCCTGGTGGCATCGTCGATGGAAAGGTCATCAAGGAATGAACACGCTATAAGTGAGGCTTCTGTAAAGATTGACCAGTTAACCTTTTCAAGCTTCCAACGAGGGGTACGTGTTAAAAGACCAGCAGGAGGATGGTTGGACTCTAAAATGAGTGGAAAATGGTCATTCCTATATCAATTTGGGATGATCTTCCATTAAAGCAGGGGGTACAACGAAGGATGACAAAACGAAAAAGCAATGGAAGTAAAACTACAAGTTGCTGAACTAAAATAAGTGGCTGCTTTTGTGTTGAGCAGACACAATCCTGTCGAAAGAAGAAACCGTTCAACGAGTGCCGCTTGAGAATCTCTTCTACAGCTTTCGGTGAAATGATTGTGTGCATTGAAATTACCTAAAATGATGTAAGGCACCGGAAGCTGGCTAATTAGATCATCTAGCTCCTCATACTGCGGCTGATATCCCGGGGAGATGTACATTGAGTAGACGGTAATCACGCGGTCCAACAGCGTACGGTCAGCCACGGCCTCGAGAGAGGTTTGCAAAGGCACTGCAGTGGGCGGGACCATGCGTTGGAAAACCACTGCAACACCACCGGAAGCCACATATGCGTTTAATCTATCTTTTCTGAACACTTTGAGGTGTCTAAGCACATTTGAGTGACTTTGTTTAAGGTGCGTCTCCTGCAAACAAAAGGCAGCAGGGCGGTGTTCATTTAATAAAAAGGTGATGTCGTCATAATTGGAAAAATGTCCACGACAGTTCCAATGCAAAAATACAGACATGATTAACGTTAGGCAGTTAGCTTTTCACCAGAAAGTCATAACCTTCGTGTAATGGTAGCTAGAGCAAAACTAAGCCAGTCACAGGAGGTAAATTTAGTAAAATGTGAAAATGGACATGAATGATGATTTAATGAGTCTGTAAGAAGGCAGCTCCGACCAAACTTTTGGAGAAAAACAATGAAAAATAAAGCCCCAGGCGAGGGATTCGCCAGTAGTGCTCTGGTTGGTCTATATGGAGCTGCCCCTCCGAACTCCAAGGGCGTCGAGACCTCAGGCTGAGGCCACTGGCAAGGGAGTCGCCGTTACTCCTCTGTCTCGGCTGGTCCCTAGGAGTAGGTGGAGCAATGGGAATGAACAAGATATCTTGGTGTCTTGAGGTTAGTGTAGTGTCTGAGGATGCAGGATGATTTTAATGTTCAGAGAGCACACCAGCCTTGTAGAATAATAATTGTCACTTTGGTGGAACAATTAGTTTTTAACCCTTGTGCTTACCCTTGGGGACCTGCCACTCCATGCCGTCTCGGTCAGACGCAGGAGTGGATGGTTCGGCACCCTCCTCCATTGGTTCTGCCTCCTGGGCAGAGGCTGTTCTAGCCGGTTTAGGGAGGCTCTGGGCACGAGGTGGAAAACCCCGGATTCGACCTCCACCAGCCGGAGGAGCAGAGGTACTGGGCAGGCAGTCGCCCAAGCCCACCTGCTCCTGCCCCTTGGGTGCTGGAGGAGTGGCACAAGAATCGTGCCGCTCCTTGGATGAGGACGCTCCCTCCCAAGAATTCGGCCGGGAACGTGGTCCCCTTTCCTTGGAAGGAAACCGCAAAGCCCTGACAGGTGCGGACACAGCCGACCTATCTTGGATAGGAGGAACAGCATGTGAACCCTCTATATGAGAGGGGACAGGCTGCTGCCCCATGAAAGGGTTAGGACTCTCGCTGGAGGATGCAGGCCTACATGCGAGAGTGAGCGCCCAGGTAGCTGAAGCTTCAGCTGGGGTTTTGGGGACTGCAGTGTGCTTCCTGGCATCCGGGAAGGACGTCTGGGTTGTCAATGCAACCTTCAGTGGTGTAGGTACCCGCTGCACCACCAGTGCAAAGCCGCCCTTGCGCAAAAACGCGAGGCGGCGACGCGCCTTTGGGTGTGAGAGGTTTTCTTTCATTTTAAGGGTAATAATTTTCTTCTCATCTTTCCAGATCTTACACGATCTGGAGTAAGCAGGTTAGGGCTCTTTGCAGATTACACAGACTGCGTTGTTGAAGCAAGAGTCTGCAGCGTGGTCAGTTTTGCCACACTTAGCACATGTGTCTTTGCCGCGGCTGTTCTGAGAGCCGTGTCCAAATTTTTGGCAGTTGAAGTACCTTCTTGGGTTTGAAACGTACGGACGAACTCTGCAGCAGAGATATCCAGCTTTCACAGACTGGGGAAGTGTGGTGGACTCAATGGTCTGCACGATGTGCCTCGTCTTCAACTCTTGGCCGTCACGACGCAAGGAGATGCGCCTTGCAGCTACAACCCCCTGGCCAGAAAGGCCCTCCACAACTTCGGTCTCAGACGCGTTCAGGAGGTCATCCTCCGAGGTGACTCCTTGGATGATGTTCAATGCCCTGTGGGGTGTCACGTAACCTTGTAGTCCGACACAGTGTTGAATGCAAGAAGCACAAATCTCTGGTGACTGGTCTCAGTTTCTACAAGTAGATCGCCAGATACCAGCTTTTTAGCCTTGAAATTCTTTCCAACCACACTCTCGAGAACTTTTGCGACAAGAAATGGTGTTATTTCCGAGAGTGGTTCGTCACTTTCAGAGTGGAGTACCGAGAATTTCAAGAATCTAGGTGGAGCAGAATGTGTCTTGTGCGAGGTAGAAGCTTCGGTGCGACCCCTTTTTGGGGGCCGATCAAGGAACGATTTTTTTGTGCAGACCCATACAGATGGGGAAGAATATTCAGTGCTCAGGCGCACCGCCCACCACGGAGCCCAACAAGGGGGTAGGTAATGTGCCATAGCACGAAAGGTTTGGCTGACACAATTACTCTATCAGTGCTGCCCGGGCACTATACCCTAGTGTGGTTGCAGGGACAGGCCCTGTTTCCACTCAAGGTTGGCCCTTGCCGCTTGAGGAGGAGAAAAAAGGAAGGAAGAGAGCGTAGAAGAAAAGAGAAAGAGGTGGCAGGAAAAGTGAAAGAAGAAAGAAGAGGGTAAAACAGGTGACTCACTGAATAATCCTGGTCGGCCCAAGCCAGGACACCCGTCTACGAGAAACAGGGGCCGAAGCGGTGTTTAGCCTCGCCCTGGTGGGCCCGAAGGGTCCAACCATACCCCGGGCTCAACTCAACCACCAGGGTCCCCCTTTCCGCAGACCCGGTTTAAGCCACGCACTGCCAGACGTGGATGGGCGAACCCACGTGGCTCGGGGTTGGTAGTGACGCCACTCACCAAGCACCTACTAAAGTAGGTGCCCCCTGCGTGCGGTTATGGTGGCCCACGTGGCTGGGGTCCGTGGTGATGCTACTCACCAAGCACTTAGCACCTAGGGTGCAGGCTTTAGGCTCTCTAGAGCCTAGAGCCTGCACCCTAGAGAGCCTGCACCTAGGATGCAGGCTCTCTAGGGTGCAGGCTCTTTAGGGTGCAGGCTCTCTAGGGTGCAGGCTCTCTAGGTTGCAGGCTCTCTAGGGACCCAGAACCCCTTGCGGGTCTCTGGGTCCCTAGAGAGGCCACTCTCCAAACACCTGCTTTCACAGGTGCCTCCTGCGGGGATGCCCCAGATATAAGATTTCCATACCGGTAAGGATCTTGGTGGGAGTTGGGAACTGTTTAACCAAGAAGTTAAAATGAAAGCATTAGAACGGACGAGTGCTATAAATAATACTGAAAGAAAACGCGAAACCGTTTTGAGGCAAAATTTGGCGATGCTAATTGTTGAAGAAAGTCGATCGCCTGGCGTTTTTACGAGTGACATATGCACAGTGAAATCGCAACTTGAAGTTTTAGAAAAATAGCGTTATCATGGCGCGCTTATCCGCGCGCGAGCGAGAAAATTGTTTCTGGGCGAAGCGCCAACAAAGCGTGCACTCAGTGCGGAGAAAAGGTACGCCAGTGGTAACGATATAACCGAAATAGAATATCAAGGAGCTGTCACCCGTGACTCTGCAAATATAAAACGCGCGTATGGGGACTTCTATAGAAGACTTTTTTCTTATCATCCCGTAGATATAAATAGGTTTCAGAGCGAGTTTCTGTCCTCAATAGCGCAGTTTGGCAGTGAAACAGTGACAATTTTAGAGGACGCCATCAGTGTAGAAGTCGAAAAAGCTATGAATATTTTGAGCCCTGGAAAATCACCCGGCTCAGATAGGCTGACGGCAGCCTTTTACAAAGCGCTGAACCACAAAATTAGTCCTGCGTTATGTGGTGTATTCCGACAAGCTTATGAACTAAAAAAAAAAAAACTGCCCCGTCCTTTTCCCTCGCGCATACTGCTCTTATTCCTAAAACCGATCACATGCAAAAACTGCGACAGGTATCGTCGTACCGACTTATCAGTTTGACCAATGTAGATTATAAATAGGGCTCCGTGTTTTCGGATAAATCCGAAAAAACTCCCAAAAACACCCGCAGGTAAAATTTTGGTCAATTCGGATTTATGCAATAAACTACGAATATTTATGTGTCAATGCCCCCCCCCCCCCCCCCCCCCCCCCGGCAAACAAAAAAAGTAAGGCATTTTTTTCAGTTTGATTAGCACAGAGCCAACGGTGCTGGAAAATTCCACCATAATGATATTTCAAATCTCGGATGTTGTCAAAAGGGGTCTTGCCGCTTGTCTTTTCAAGGTTGATTCAGAGCGGCAGGTCGTTCGTTGTACCTTCGGGTCACGACAAAGTCACTCTTTTGGTTTCCCGTTCGGGCCGTGCGATTTGTGATTCAGAGAAAGGAAAGGGTATGTTTTAGTAACAGTGAAAGCTATGGACCATAAGGATTGTATAAAATTGGGAAGAGGGGCAGTTCACTCTCTATTACCTCCTAAACCACTCCACCTCGCACGGCCGCGGGCTAGATTGATGGAATAGGATGGGATGACTACGAGCTTCCTAGCGACTGCCTCCAGGAGTTTATAGACTTTAAGGTATCGGCGTTTATTAAAGCGCCACTTGTGTGCGACTTTTGTCACGGATAAATTAGTATTGCCAATGGCAATGGCACCAAGCCAAATTCAACTGAAGATATTTCAATTAATACAAGCGCGTTTTATTTTTTATCTGGCATACGTTTACATTCGGTTATTATTTATTTCTTTATTTTAATAGGAAACACAGCGAAGTTAAACTCCGAATTTTTTAGAATTGGAAATAAAAAAAATATAAGCTCCGATAAACTCAAAGCCTTCGGCAAAAAATGAACACCGAAAAACACCCCCCTAATTCGAGAAAAAATAAGGTACGAAAACACGGAGCCCTAATTATAAAGTACTAATGAAAATATTAGCTAGTCGGCTGCAGTCGGTAATCACAGTTACAGTTGGGCCGTATTAGACGTGAGCATTTAAAGGAAGGACAATAGTAACTAACATTCATGTAGCTCGGTGCGTTCTCGAGTGTTGCGACAGTATGCATCGTTGTGTTGCAATGCTCCAGATCGTTCTGGAGAAAGCGTTTGATCGGGTGTCACATGAACTCATTTTAGCCTTATTAGAACATATCAATATACGTTCTATTCTTCTGGAAAGGCTCCGTATGGCCTATAAAGGGTGTTCGACGAATTTACCTATTAACAAGGCCGTCACCGAGCGCAGTCATGTTCTTCGTTCTGTTCGTCAAGGTTGTGCTTTGTCGCCTCTTCTCTTTAGCAGATACATTGAGTCCTTTTGTCAAAGTATACCTAAGAACCAAAATATTCGTGGATTTGCACTGAATCCGTGTGAGGTGCGCGTAATATCGTACGCAGGCGATATTGCTATATTCTGTGTAGACACAAAAAAAGTATTAGTGAAATAGTGCGAATCGCCAAAAGCTTTGCGAGTATGGTGGTAGCGCCGTGAATTGAGAGAAGTGTTTAGGTTTTTGACATGGTGAATGGGAGTCTACGCCTAGAGTGTTTGAAAACATCAGCTGGGTAACTACGCCAGTCAACTACTTAGGGGTCCCCTTAGAAAACTATCGTGACATTGATCCATGCTGCCGGAAGGAGGTTGTTGAATTACGCGAAGAGGCGGAAAAGTGGAAAGGGAGAGATTTGTCGGACATTCGCGCGTGCCTCACTGTGTAATTTATTTTTCGTCTGCAAGCTGTTGTACTTGATGCAGGTACTGCATTGCACGCGTATCAACGTACAAAAACTGCACCGGATTTTCGCTGTATTTATTTGAAGATCGTCCTGGGAACGATCAAGCCGGACAAGCCTCTTTCGGCGTGCGTGTGGGGGGCCTATCATTGGCACACCTCTTCTTGAGGCAGGTTGTAAATAGTTTTATTTTTCTTCGTGACGTGAGTGATTCATTTTCGCGCACAGTATGTCAGGTGCGCCTAGGTAGAGCGTTACCTGATATTATTGTGTCTTCTCAGTGTATTTTGTTTGAAGAGATTCATGGGTATTTTCGAGACGTTCTACAAGGGACACGCTTTCTGTGCACACGTTTTTCTTTATAGTACTTAGGTGGTGTAACTCGGAAGCAATTGTATAGAGCCCGTGTTGATGCTGCCTTCCCCGTCCCGCTGTACAGATCCCTACACTCTGTGGGCCCGGGTCAGAACGTCCTTCAGCGCGCCAAGAGAATGTCAGTCCCGCCGGGTGTAAAACCATTTTTTTTTAAGAATTGCAATGGGAGCTTTACCGGTAAAAACTGGGATGCAAGATAAGGGTATGTTTTTAGCCTGAAGTGTAAATTGTTCCTTCTGTAAAAAACGAAACAAAAGAAACAACAACAACAACCAAACAGAGACAGTTGCGCATGTATTTCTAGATTGTTGGGGTGGGGTTTTGCTTTTGGGATATACTACAACGAACCATGAAAAAAGGTCTACCGCTGGATGCCCATGGTATTAGGTGCTAGCCATAAATAATAAAAATTGTGTACCGTATGATTTCGTCATGCTTCTGGGCCTACATAGCATATGGAAATCTGGCATGGCGGTTCGTCATGCAGATGTAGATGTCCGTTCGGTTCATGAGTACCTTGGAAAATCTGTTGGACGGATGGTAGTAGTGTAGAGGGCTCAGCCTGGGGTTCCTGATTGGGTATCTGTACTGGAAGGTGTTACACAATTGAAGTACTTTTAACCATGTCATGTTAGTTGCAATGTGACTGATGTGAGTGTTTTATCATTATTGTAACATTTTTGTTAATGTCTAAGCCGGCAATGAAACAAAAGAAAAGGAGCGCGTGGCCGAATGGTTGCCGCACTTGGCAATCGCGTGAAGGCTCCGGGTTCGATACCAGGAAGCGGACTCCTCTTTTATTCTTTCTTTCAACTTGACATTCTCGTAAGTTCGAGACCCTTGTCGTCTGATCGAGTTACGAATGTTCTACGCGCCGAACGTTCTACGCCGAATGTTCCAGAAACCCACGCGTGTAGAAAAGGTGCTCGAGTGGCGGTACGGAATCAGTCTCGCCCCAGCGCTCGATCATGCTGTTTCGCCGACATGGACTCCTGCGACACCAGCCTTTCTCTATTTTGTTTTCGGTACATGTTCGCCCCATTAGACGTTTAGTTTCTTCAATAATTCGCCGCTTCATCAGGTGTCATTCTTGACAATATCCTTCGCCGCCTCCTCATTTGTAATTCGTGACATTATACTGCTACTTATAGTTGACTGCTTAAAACAGCCCCACGATACTTTTTTTTTGTTTTCCGTTTTGTGTTGTTGTGTGCTAATAAACCATTCTGGTAACCCAGGTTTACGCAGCAGTATAATGACTTGTCCTTGACACTGACGTCGATACGAATTACGCAATGCAGAAGTATCTTTAAATGTAATTGAATTGCATTTCTAAGTATTTGTACTTTACTCAAGATATTTTACAGTGAAAACAACTTGAGTAGTAATTTAAATAACTTATGAAGGAGGTATTTAGTAACCTAACTACTTTTATTGATTATTTCGTGCAACACTAATACTGATCCAGTGTGCGCACTCCTTGACGTCTCCCCCTCTTGGTTTACTATACTCTTCATTTTTCTTTGCACGTAAATACCCTGCAGAAAAGCGCTGATGCCTTGTTTGCGCTAACAGTCCCAAACAGTGTACATAAATACATGTGCGAAGTCACTTTAGCACCGTTCCTAATGCTATTAATTAAAATAAACGACCGCAGTAACTGACCATTATTTTGCTCTGCGTGGATGAAAAATGTTATGAGCTATCTTGTATATCTTGTACGCACGAATTGTTCATGATGTTTGCTCTTATATTTCAGCGCAAGACTATTTCAGTGAGACCTGAAAGAGAAAAATGAAGATTATGCTCACTTTTACACGGACGGTGCCAAGACTTCATCGTTTGTTGGGTGTGCCGTGCATTCAGGTCGTTTTGTAAAAGTTAAACGTCTACAGGAATTTTCGAGTATATTTACTGCTGAAATCTATGCTGTGTCTTTTGCGCTGGATTATATTCTGAAGACTAAAACTAGACAGGCCGTAATATTTGCGGACTCTCAAAGTGCCATTACTGCAATGTGCTCTCTAAAAGCCACTAAGAATATGCTTTTGGAATAGGTGCGAAGTAAACTTAACGGAGCTTTACGTAAAGGTCACAATATAAAATTCTGCTGGGTTCCGAGTCATGAGGGAATAAAAGGGTAATGAGGAGGCAGACAGGCTCGCTGCGTCTTCAGGTAACTGCTCTGAATATCAAGCTAGCTTGCCCTATCAGGATATCAAGTCATTAATTTAGTCGTCACTTTTTCGCCTATAGGAGACAGGTTGGGCCATGGAGTCTAATAACAAGCTCCATGTAAGCAAACCAGTTCTTGGGTCTTGGGAGAGCTCCTCACTTAAGAACCGCTTTCCCGAGGTTGTATTGTGCCGGCTTCGAATCGGGCACTCCTTCCTTACACACAGATATCTCATTTTTTGGGGACGATCCACCAGTTTGTGAGCACTGCATATTTTGTGGCTCTGCCCGGAATTCGACACTGAACGACGTGCTCATTTTCCAGAGTTTTTTTAGATTTTGTATTCCATTTCATCCCGCTCTTTTGCTGGGAAAGCACCCTCTCCTTCCTCTTGATCGAGTTTTATTGTTTATTACTAGTACTGGCCTTATACACCAGATCTAGTCCCAGTTGTTTTCAAAATATTCTTTTTAGATGAGGTAACCATAGGAGTTTCATCAGTTAATTTAGTCTGGCGCAGTATGGCCTCCGTTGCTGTTACGCCATAAAACCCGGAAACAACAATTACTGTCAGCTGGCTCATGGGGCAGCATCGCGTCCAGCGTGGTCGTTACTTTCCGACCATGTACCAGCTGGAAGGCTGTGAATCCAGTGGTCTCTATAACCGCCGTATTGTAGGCGAACGTGACGTAAAGCAACACCTCGTCCCACGTCTTGTGCTCTACGTCGACGTGCATAGAGATCATGTCGGCGATTGTCTTGTTGAGTCGCTCCGTTAGCCAGTTGGTCTGCGGGTGGTACGCAGTTGTACGACGATGGCTGGGGTGACTGAGTTGGAGAATTTGTTGGGTGACCGGTGCCATGAACGATGATCCGCGATCTGTAATCAGAACTTCTGGAGCGCCGTGTCGGAGGACGATGGACTCAATAAACACTTGGCAACTGCTACAGCAGTTACTGAAGGAAGGGCTTTCATTTCGGAGTACCGCGCGAGATAATCTGTGGCGACGGTGGTCATTCGGTTCCCCGAGGTCGACGGCAGAAAATGGCCAAGTAGATCCATTCCGATCTGCTGGAGGGGTGCAGTTAGAGGAGAAATTGGCTGCAGGGGTTCGGCCGGCCTCGTCAGAGGTTTCTTGCGTCGCTGGCTCTCGTGGTATGATCGTGTGGACGGGCTTGGGGAGCTTGGGCCAGTAATACTTTTCTTGAATACGGGCCACTGTCTGGCTGTAACCAAGGTGTCCGGACGTCGGGTCGTCGTGGCAGGCTTGGAAGATGTCCTCTCGAAGGTCAGTAGAGATTACCAGCAGCCAGGACACGTTTTTGTCCCTAAAGTTCTCTTTGTAGAGTACACCTTGCCGCGTGACGAAGGTCGACAGGGCTCGTGTGAAAACACGTAGGATGATACTCCCGCGCCCTTCCAGGTGCTCTATTAGTGCGCGCAGCTCAAGATCGTCTCGTTCACGTCGTGCGATCTCGTCGGTGTTCACCGCGCCTAGGAACCACTCGTCTTCATCGTCGTCGCTGCTGCGGGAAAGTGTTTCGACGGCCGCTCGAGACAGGCAGTCGGCGTCGCTGTGCTTGCGGCCTGATTTGTAGACCACCGTCATGTTGAACTCTTGTAGTCGGAGACTTTATCGAGCGAGGCGTCCTGACGGGTCCGTGAGGTTGGCAAGCCAGCAGAGCGAATGGTGGTCCGTGACTACGCGGAACGGGGTCCCGTACAAGTACGGACGAAGCATGTTTATTGCCCAGACGACGGCAAGGCATTCTTTCTCAGTCGTGGAGTAATTTTTCTCTGCCTTGGATAGTGTCCGACTTGCGTAGGCAAGGACTCGCTCGGTGTCTTGTTGTAGTTGAACCAGTACCGCACCAAGTCCTGCGTTACTTGCGTCTGTGTGAATCTCGGCTTCTGCATCCCGATTGAAATGTAAACGAACAAAAGGAGTCTGCAGTCGTCGCTTCAGCTCGTCGAATGCCAGCTGCTGCTCTTCGGCCCATTCGAACTTCTCGGCGTCCGTCGTGAGGTTTGTGAGCGGTGCCGAAATCCTTGCAAAATTCGGAACGAAGCGCCGATAGTACGCACATAGTCCCAGGAATCTTTGCACGGCCTTCTTGTCTGTCGGCGTTGAAAATGCCGTGACGGCGCGAGTCTTCTCTGGGTTTGGGCGAACGCCATCATTGCTAACCACGTGTCCTAGAAACTTCAGTTCGTCATAGGCGAGCCGACACTTCGATGGCTTACGGGTGAGCCCGGCGGTCTGTATGGCCTGAAGCTCGGGGTCGTCGAAAGTGCTTGTCGAAGTCGCTTGACAAGACAACGACGTCGTCAAGAGAGACGAGACAGCTCTGCAATTTCAGCCGAGCCAGTACGGTGTCCATGACACGCTGAAAAGTTGCTGGCGCTGTGCATAGCCCAAAAGACAACACCTTGAACTCATACAGTCCGTCTGGCGTGACGAATACTGTCTTTTCTCGGTCCCGTTCGTCGACTTCGATCTGCCAGTAGCCGCTCTTCACGTCCATCGATGAAAAATATCGAGAGTTGCGCAGCCGGTCTAGCGTGTTGTCTATGCGGGGGAGTGGGTAGACGTCTTTCTTCGTCACCGCGTTCAGCTGTCGGTAGTCCAGGCAAAAACTAAGCGTTCCGTCCATCTTCTGTACCAGCACGACCGGAGAGGCCCATGGACTGCTGGAAGGCTGGATTATGTCGTCGTTCAGTATTTCTTGCACTTGCTCCTGTATGACCTCCTTTTCTTTTACTGAGCCTCGGTATGGCGATCGATGCACAGGAAGCGCGTCGTCCTCGGCAACAATGCGATGCGTCGCAACGGTAGTTTGGCGCACCTTTGACGACGTCGCAAAGGAGTCGCGGTATTCGGCGAGGAGGTTACTCAGCTGCTGTCGTTTTAGGCTCGGAAGCGTGGGGCCAATGTCGAGATGCGCTGGCGACGTAAAGTCTTGCTGAGGCGGCTGTGATGTTTTAGCAATCGCGGCGACTTCGGCGGAGTTTCGGAGTTCCTCTACATGGCCCACAGCTGCACCTTTAGTGAGGTGTTGCGTGTCTTGTCGGAAATTCGTCACGAGGACCACAGTGCGCCCATCATGAAGTTGAGCTACTCCTCTTGCAACGCCTATTCCTCTTCCCAGGAGCAACTGGAGGTTACCTTCCAGAAGAACTTCGCCGCGGGTAGCTGCATTGGTGACGACAGGTATGACCACACTAGATCGCGGCGGCAGATTCACGTGGTCGGCAGCGACTCGGACGGCGGCTGACGCAGTTTAGAGTTTCTCTGAAGGCGAAACAGGTGTCCGCAGCGTCAATCTGTTTTCTCCGAGGTCGACAACGGCGCCGTATTCACACAGAAAGTCCATGCCGAAAATGACGTCTCTGGAACAGTCTTGTAGAATGACAAATTCCACAGGACACGTCTCGCCGTGAATTTCGACGCGAGCGGTGTACATCCCGACAGGCGTGATGAGGTGTCCTCCAGCGGTTCGTAACTGCGGTCTATCCCATGGTGTCGTGACATTTCGAAGGTGGCGAGAGAGCCTCCCACTTAATACTGAGTAGGCTGCTCCGGTGTCAACGAGTGCCGATGCGTAGTGGCCGTCGATAACAATGTTTAGGTTGTTGGACACCGTTGGAGAGGTGTTGGTGCGATGCAAAGCATTGGGAGAGTGGGGGCTCTACGACGTTTCCGGAGGCTGTTTGCTTCCGTCGTTTTCGGCAACGTCACCTCCAGGCGTTGCCGCACTTAGTTTTCCCTGCGACGCAGGGAGACAGGCTCCCTCGGCAGGGTCGTGGGGCTTGGGATTATGAACGTCGTGGCTATGTGGGAGCGGGCTTCACGGCGGAGAGACGACACTGGGGAAGACGAGCGTCGGAGGTACTCCTCGATGTTGCGAGGGCGTTCGTCGTATTTTGGGCGTGGGTCGTTCGGGTGGAACTCCTGCAGTCCCAGTTTTCTGTAGGGGCATCGACGGTAAATGTGGCTGGCTTCATCGCAGTGATAGCACAACGGTCGTCGATCGACCGTCCTCCACACGTCGGTCTTTCGTGGCGCTACATGTGCTGGGTGGGCATGAGTCCGATCTTCCTGGCGACGAGAAAACTGCGGCGCTGGAGGTTCACGTCGGGGTGGCGCCGTATACTGGTGAGCAGGGGGCCCTATGGATATCTGACCGACGTTCTATCACCCCTGTCGTCATTCTATTGCCCTCGCTTGAATTTTATGGACACCTTATTGCCCCTTTCTCGACGTTTGGCACTGACGCTGTAGGCGCTAAAATGGCAATTAAATGGCGAAAAACTTCTTAGCGTCTGTTTATTTACAAGTGTCCATACAATATTTGTATGTCGTCATTTTATAGTGATCCTATCGTCAATCTAGTGCCCGAAGCTGGTGGAATACCGGCCAATTTCGGCTGCAAGTGAAACAAGCTTCAACTAATGTACGCTAGAGGTTCAACTGGGGCGAGTGTGCCATACGTGGAAAATTTGTTTCTAAATATAATATAATTGTAATTACAATTACTTTGCTCCAAAAGTAGTTTAACCAAAATTACAATTACCACTACATAAACAGTAATTATTTACAATTACAATTACTTCAAAAATTAATGCAATTACTTTAAGATTACTTAATTCTGAGAGCGACCAACTTGGGCCATATAACTTCAAACGAGATGTTAAGAATTCAACACATTTCATTATTTTTTGCTCCAATGTATGAGGAGGCTTAAGCATCGGTGTATACATGTCACGTATGGTACATTCATTTTGTGATTTTTGTTAAATTAATGAGAGAGCTTGACAGTTCAGGGTAATGAAATCTTACGTTCTTATATTTTTATTAAATAATAATAAATTAGTTCATATACCCGAAGACGCCAGATCGCTAAAATAAAAATTTGTTGACACACTTTTCTTAGCCAGGCAAATAAAAATGCGAATATTCGTCATATCTGAATATTTTAATAGTGTAAATTAAGACTACAATCTACATCCACACGCACTAATACAACCATATTTACAGACACACGTTTCATTTTTTTTGGGGCAAACAAATAAATAAAAAAAAAACTGACTTCATAGGGAATTAAAATCCTCAACCTCGGCTATATGCTGAACATCAATTTTGTGTGTTTCAATATTTTGGCATGTTTATTCTGTTGTTTTCTGCTCGCAACACAGACGGCGTTACATGGCGCCGTTGAGGATCCTCTCAGAGGATTCTCTCAGCCCTTAGTGTAAGCACCAAACAACAAACGACGCGACGCTATTTTTGTTGTGCTTGTGTGAGGGCGTGTCTATGTGCGCAAGAGTGTCACCGAGCGATAGGTTACTTGTGCGAGCGCTGAGGCTTTAAGGGAGGTTCCGTCGGTACCGTAAAGTCTTGCAAAAGTAGTTGTGATTGTGCCTGAAATTTCGCAATTACAGACGCGAAAAATAATTAAATTACCATTCCGTTTGGCCGAAAGTAATTGATTACAGTAATATCTTACAAAGAAAGGTATTAAATTACAGTAATTAAATTAGTGTAATTGAACTACTACCCAAGTATGAACCAGTCGGAAATTGACTTCCGGTAACGCATTTCAGACACGTTCAGAAGCGGCCCCGGAGTCGAGGAGTCATTGACTCCTTATGCTGGACTGCTAAAAGTCACTCCCGGTGCACGTAACTCCGGGCCTTCGGGGTTAAGCTCCGCAGCACCGAGTCCGGAGACGGTGCACGTAGAGTCAAAGGAGCTAAAGATGACATCATTTCTTGACTGATGACAATTTCCGGCGAGAAAATCCGACGAGCTCTGACTTGAGTCACTCCGTACAGATGCAAGGGAGGCGCTACTGAACGCGCCCCTGCAAACCGAAACTTAAAAACCCGTCGTAGTTTTGTGCGGCTAAGCGAAGTTTCGTATAGCATATAAAACTTTTCTTTTAGTACATTTGTTTTGGTTTTTTTTTGGTTCGTTAAAACGTTTTTTTGTTTTGTTTCACCACTGCTTCACTAATAATGTTACGTTAGCTTTTTATTTCCGCATTTAATATGCGCTTCAAAAAGCCTTTCACAAGCCAATCCAAATCCAATCCACCCTGAGCTTCATTTGCACCACCGAAGTTGTTTTGCGGTTTGGTGGGTCTTTTATTTTTAAGTAAAGCTCCTGGCATCTTTCTTTTTTTTATTGCTGATAGCTGTTTGTAATGCGCCTTTTGTTCACATAAGAGCATTATGATTGGGAGCTTCACTCAAATGTGTTTTGTGGCACAGACCTCTAAACATAATTGAAAGCATCGATGCATGCTATCGATACCAAGATTGGGGCTGCAGAAATAACCAGTCAAATCTTCTTATTTAAAAGTAAACATTTGACAGAGATCTGTCTGGTTGGGAGTAATTAATATAAAAAATTCGAACACCAACCAAGCCCTTCTGTAGGGACCTAACGTTTCAAGGCCAATTCGGCCTCTACTTCAGGGGCGACTACGGCTATGGCCGCTGAGTAGCAGTGTCTTTTTCTTTATCTTCTACGGCGTGTGTCTGGTCTTCTTCTACAGCTGTGCCTTTTTCAATAATGTGACGAAGCCCGTTCACAGAGGCGGATGGTAAAGCTCCTAGAGATCTATTGATGTTTTGTGGCGTTGTTTAAATATGCCATGATTCGGGGAACAGCCTTTTTCGAGGATTTGTCTCAACGTCAACGATGCATGCGTTGTCGGAGTCAATGCGATGGTCCTTGACGTTGCAGTGCTCAGCGACCGCGCTACACTCGTGATCGAACTTGCGCACGTCGTTTTTATGTTGACGAATTCTCTCTGTAAAGTTCTTCGTTTCGCCGATGTATGAGGCCGCGCAAACCCCGAAACCGGAATCTTATATATAACGCCTTAAGCTCTCTCTTTACCAGGGCGATCTTTTGGGCGTGGCATGAGTCGTCCAAGGGTAGAAACAGGTTTGTACGCTAGTTGGGTACCCTCTTTCCCAAGCACACGTGCCAGTGCCTCGCTTGTTCCGTTGATCTAGGGAACGCTGATGCGCGAGCTCGGGCGGGAATTCGCACTTAACTGTTGCTGCACGTGTTGTTGGTTTCGGCCTACACGGCGGGCAACGCGATGGATGAAGCTGCTCGTGTAGCCGTTTTTTTTTTTTAAATTCAGCAATGACGGTTTTTTCCTCCTTTCTTTCGTCCTCTTCTGATGAGCAGATTGTCTTTGCCCTGGTTAAGAGTAAAGTGACTTTAGTTAAGAGTGTCCTGACTACCGTCGCCTTATGATTGGCTGGGTGGCTGGATTCAAGCTGGAGGTAGCGTCCAGTGTGCGTCGGTTTTCCGTATACAGAGAATTTTAGCTCTTCCTTTTGCGGTTTTACTAGCACGTCCAAGAAAGGTAAGGTGCCGTCCTTTTCGCGCTCCACAGTGAACTGGATGGCCGGCTCAATAGTGTTGAGATGCGCCAGGAATTTGTTCACTTCAGACTTTTCCAGGACGCAGAAGCAGTCATCTACGTACCGCAAGAAAATCTTGGGTGGTGTGGATAATGACTGCAGTGCCTTCTGTTCAATAGCTTCCCAGCAAAGGTTTGCCGTGGTGACGGAGATGGAAGCACCCATCGCGGTTCCACTGGTCTGCTTGACGAACTCCCCCCTAAAGCTGAAATATGTTCTTTCGAGGCAGAGTTCAAGGAGGTGGCACAGTTCATCCAGGCTGAGGTTCGTTGTGTTGCTGAGGTTTCTGTCTTTTTCTAAAGCGTTCCTAGCCGTGTTGACTGCCAGGGCAACAGGAACACTTGTAAAGAGCGAGAGGACGTCGAACGATACCACCCAGACAACACCCGACATCCTCAGGACGTCCTCAAAAGGTACAAACGTCCTCACGGTTTTCAAGACGTCCTCAGGACATCCTGAGAACGTCAACCGCTGGATCATTCTAGAAACGTCCTTCCGAGGATTTATTGAGGACGAAGGATACAAAGTTAGAGGTAATATTTACGTCCTCAATTTGATTACGTTTTTAAAAAAATAAATGAATGAAATGGCGGTAGTATACATAGTTCACGTTCACTGCTCAACTAAATTTCACATACAAATTATTACATGTAGTTGCGTAAGTTTAGGACATCTTTTAACTATAGTTTTCATCAAACAATTTTTTAATAAAACTAGGATGCACTACAATTATTATTAGTTTTGTATTTGCGCAGTATTTCGAAATTCAGTTCCATTGGCAACATTCAATCTAGGTGGCGCAAGCTACCGCCTACTACAAGGTGTACCTTTATGGCATTTATCCACCCATCCAAGAGACTCAAGCAAGCTAAGCCAAGCCAGGACAAAAACAGAAGTAGCGTCGAGGTTGATGATGGCTTGATAATTTATAGTTGGTAATTCACGCTTGGATGGAACAGCGCGGATACAGTCACACTCACAGGCACACAAGAAGGACACAGACTCGCAGCGCTGATTAACAACTCAGTGATATATTTCTTCTTCCTCATATCGTCATTTTCTCCTCCTTCGCCGTTAATGAGAACATTTTAAATTTTTAAACACCAGAAACCAAATAGCCAATAAACATTAATTAATAAGTAATAAATAAATGACAACTAAAAAGAAATAAAACTTAGAAAATTAAAAGAAATAATTTTTTTAAGTTTAATTTTTTAATTGTCATTTATTTTCTTAAAAAAATTTAACTTCACTTTTCATTTTTAAATTTTCTTAGTTTTATTTATTTTTAGCTGTCATTTATTTATTTATTATTTGCTTATTAATGTTTATTGGCTATTTGGTTTCTTGTGCTTAAAAATTTTAAATGTTCTCATTAACGACGAAGGAGAAGATGATGACGATTTGAGGAAGAAGAAATGTATCACTGAGTTGTTAGTCAGCGCTGCGAGACTGTATATCCGCGCTGTTCCATCAAAATTGATGATAGCAGCAATGCAAGGCAGTGACAAAGGTTAGTGTGTTTTTTAAATGTAGTACTTCTTCGAAATGGCAGAAAGCAATGAACGGCAATTTCGGCGGGAAAGATGCCGGCGCGTAAACGAATTCTTTGAACTTTCCAACTGTGCGAAAGTAGACTCGGTAGCAAGGGTATCTTCCTCGCACGAACATTGTGATTTTTTCCTAGACCATCTTAGCTTCCTGCTGTGACTGTCATCACAAATCAATGTTTTAGGAGCAGTGAAATCAAATGTTGAGTGCGCAAACAAACCTGACGTGGAGACCATCATCAAAGTATGGCTGCGCCACGCTGGAGAGAAACTGAAAAAGCTGCAGTCAAAGGCCGGAGGTGTTCGACATAATGGTAAGTTTCTCACATTACCTGTTTTTATGGAATTGATTTGAATTGAATTGACTTATGGAATTTTTTTTTCCAGATCCCGCTGACTATTCGGACTAGTGCTGGCCAAGATGCGAAGCCAGACTGCATGTCTGGTGCAGACATTGAAAAAAGTCATGTATAACATTTGCTCTCCAATAAAGTATTTCTTGAACAGTTACCTTTGTTTGCAATATTGAATGGCACAATCATGCTCATAGTTACAGCCTAAGAACATAGCGCAAGGAAATGCGCAGAGGAGAAAGCCGACAGGATGCTGGAGGGGAGAGGTTTTCTTCTCTCCTCTTCATCATTCCGCCAGCTTTCTTCCTCCTTTCCCTTGCCCTATGTTCTTAGCCTCTCACCGGCTAGTAATCTGCAATTAGTGTGTGAATTGCCCTTTAAAATAGTGCACAACAATGCATTTTTTTTTCTGCAGGCAGCTCTTGCAGGCATCTCGAGGTTCAAAATCCAGTTGGAGAAAACCTAGAAACAATAAAAATGAAAGCATCCTAACAGCTCAATGAACAGCTGCGCCTGCAGTGCAGTGTCCTAAAAATGTACTAGAAAAATCCTTGGCTGCCCTCTTGAGGACGTTCTGAGGATGTCCTGAGGCCGGACAATAGGACGTTTATAGGGTGTTTCCAGGATCATTCGAGGACATCCTCAGGACATCATAATGTCCTCAAAAGGTTGTCCTGAGGACATCCTGGGGATGTCCAAGTGTTGTCTGGGCATGGTGTCCTCAGCGCTCAACTTTAATCGCTGGAATTGCGCACATAGTTTGTCGTATTTCCCACAAGAGGAAAAAGGGTGCGATGAAGATAGTTGGAAAGAGCACGAAGTGGCGAGGTGGTGAAATCTACAATAGGCCGAAGTGGAATGCTAGGCTTGTGAATCTTCGGAAGACCATACAAGCCTGGAGCAGATCCATTCCTGCAGAGAAGTCGCAGGTGGAGGCTTCTTGAATCAGGGTGCTTCTTAAAAATGTCCGCAAGAGCTTTGTTCATTCTTGCCTGGACTTGTGATGTAGAATTTTTTGGCAGCTTTTTATAGGCGGAAGTATCAGGAAGCTCGTGAACCTTTTTCTCGTAGTCATCTCATCACGGTCCAAGACGACAGTCGAGTTGCCCTTGTCGGCTGGAAGAAGCACAATCTTATCTTCTCGAAGCGCTCGATGTGATTTTACTTCTTATTTTGGTAGGTTGTGTTGTTGATGTTGCGGTATCTTAGACAAGATGCCGATCACCTTTTGTCGGGTTCGTTCACGAGAGCTTGGATTCATGTTCGCGATGCCATCTTCAAGGGCTGCGACCATTTTTGGCAAAGTCGGCCTCGTTGTGGTCATGTTAAACCCATGACCCTTGGCTAATACATTAATTTCACAAGGGGAGAGTAACCTGGACGAGAGGTTCGTGACGAAACTAGCTGTGTTGGTGCTGCGTTGTGTTGTTTGTCTTTTAGCAGTTTCGAAAACTTTTTGCCTTGACATACTTGTTGTTTTTCAGCAGCAGTGGAGGCGACACTTTCGGCGAAAGACTTTAGGGATGGGAATACGTCGGGAATGCCGCATTCCAGCTGTCGTCGAGTGAAAAAAAGGTCCAGTTTCTTTTTCTTTAAAGCGCGTAGCATTCGTGGACACGGGTTTTAATGAGACGGCGCTCAGCCTGCTCACAAATCTTGTGTCCCTCCGGCGGATGAACTAGGCTACCCTTGGACGACTCATGCCACGCCCAAAATATCACCCTGGTAAAGAGAGAGCCCAAGGCGTTATATATAAGATTCCGTGCGGGGTTTGCGCGGCCTCACACATCGGCGAAACGAAGAACTTTATAGAGAGAATTCGTCAACATAGAAACGACGTGCGCAAGTTCGATCACGAGCGTAGCGCGGTCGCTGAGCACTGCGACGTCAAGGACCATCGCATTGACTTCGACAACGCATGAATTGTTGACGTTGAGACAAATCCTCGAAAAAGACTGTTCCTCGAATCATGGCGTATTTAAACAACGTCACAAAACATCAATAGATCTCTAAGAGTTTCACCACCCGCCTATGTGAACGGGCTTCGTCACATTATTGAAAAAGGCACAGCTGTAGAAGAAGACCAGACACACACCGTAGAAGATAAAGAAAAGACACTGCTCCTCAACGGCCATAGCCGTAGTCGCCCCTGAAGAAGAGCCCGAATTGGCCTTGAAACGCTGGGTCCCTACAGAAGGGCTTGGTTGGTGTTCGAATTTTTTTATGTTAAATCTTCTTATGTTTATTTCTATTGATTTTTCGGCATCCTAGATCTCTTTTGTAAGCTTGTTTTTCACGTAAGCTTGTTCAACTCTTTGGGTCATGGTATCTGGTAGTTCTGTAATTATCATATACTTCATGCATTTTTCATTAGTTTCTTCTGAAGTTGTCACGGGTTCATAGCCGGCACACTTGGTGCTGCTTTGATTTAGAGGGTAAGTATTGTCCGCCATAGATCTAGCAAACTTTATATATCCCGCACTTTAAAATTTTCTGGTAGACCTGATTAGGTAATAAGTTCTTTTTTAGTATGTGTATTTACTTAGATTAAAAAGCCAAAAGGCTTTTAATAATCGGCCACATGCAGATTAAGAACAGTGTTTCTGCCGCGTAGTTCGGGTAGAAAACGTGGGGGTTCGCATACCAAAGCAAAAGTAAGCAGTGCGTGTACAACTCCCAGGACTTTAAGCGGGGTTTGTGAGGAGCTTAAAGTGTCTGCCAAGACCATGCTGCTTTTATATCTAGCAGAGGATAGTTGGGTTTGATTTAACAAGATATTATGGTGGTTGTAAAGCTCCTATATGTAGTAACTGGGGTTTTATTTACATGATTAAAAAAAAACGTATGCCGCTCGCTAACCTAGGGCTTGCTTCATGTCGGCTCAGTCCAGTCAATCGCGCTCAGTGTTCTATCTCGAGCTCGCTCGCGGTCTTTTCGCGAGATCTCGTCTTCTGCCTCTTTGTCCGAGTTACCACACTCCTCCCGCTTTAATCGTTTAGGTGCCAGCGGGAGATCCAGCATCAGGTAGGCTCGGTGGCACGCCAAGTCTGTCTGGGGGACGCCGGATCCGTTGAGGGTAACGGTTTGAGTGTTCAGTCGGAGGCGTGGCTGGGTCTCCTGCCGGGCCTGGCTGTACCACTGTAGGTGGGGCTCTTCCCGATGAACTCTGCAAGTCTCCAGCTGAGTCCGTCGACACTCTAGGAGTGGCAGCCGGGCCTAAGAGCATCCATGGTGGTGGGCAGGTTGTTTCACGACTTGGTAAGTGAGCATCCAGTCGCAAAAGATGGTCCAAGTGAACGGAGACTGTACGTTCCCGTACCTCCACTAGATACCATAGTGGCCCTCTTCCGGAAACAATAACTCCAGGAGACCAAGAGGGTTGGTTCCCTCTCACGTCTCGCGCGAGGACCTTATCTCCTACATCAAAATAACGAAGTGATCGTCGTGACTTGTCGTGTGGCAACTGTTGCTGGCGTTGGTGCTTGGTCACAGTCCGCTCCACACTTGGCTTGATTAAATCCAAGCGAGTACGAAGCGGCCGCTTGAGGAACAGTTCAGCCGGTGTTCTCTCTGTGATTGTATGAGGAGTGCTCCGATAGTTCAGGAGAAACCTGGCCAGCCTTTGGTGCTCTGTTTCTGTGAGTGTGTTTCCAGCAGCTGCGTCTTTCTTCCATGCTCGCTTAAATGTCTGCACCGCTCGCTCAGCCGCGCCATTTGAAGCGGGATGGTATGGGGGTGTACGGATGTGCTTCACGCCGTTCATTCGCAAGAAGTTCCCGAAGTCTGCAGAAATGAACTGGGGTCCGTTATCCGAGACAACTTCAGAGGGCACTCCATATGACGCGAAGAGGTTCCGCAACAATTTAATGGTGCGTGCTGCTGTAGTCGTTTTTGTGGGCAGGACTTCGATCCACTTGGAGAAGCTGTCCATTACTACCAGGTAGTGCTGCTTGTCGAGCTCGGCGTAATCTATATGTATCCTCTCCCACGGATTTCTCGCCCAAGACCACGGGTGTAGAGGTGCAGTAGCTGGTTGGTTCTGCATGGATGCACAGGCGTAGCACTGATTAATGAAATCTTCAATGTCTTGGTCCAAAATTGGCCACCAGAGATAGTTTCTTGCCTTGGCCTTCATGCGACTGACGCCTGGGTGATTCTCGTGCAGCTCATGTAGTAGTCGTTTTCTAAGATTCGGTGGTACGACGACTCGGCTTCCCCATAGAAGACAGCCTTGGTCCGTAGAGAGCTGCTCCCGTTTTTCGAAGTAAGTACGCAGGTTTTTATCTTGAAGGGAGGTGGGCCAGCCATTTAGGGTAAAGTTCAGGACTTTGGATAAGGTCGGGTCTCTCCTTGTTTCCACCGCGATTTGATGACTTGTGACTGGGAGGAGTTCCACATTGGAGACCTGAAGTACCGACGTGTCTTCGTCCGGGTCACTGAAAGCAAGGTCTAAAGGCAAACGTGACAGTGCATCTGCATTGCCGTGTTCTTTGGACTTCCGGTACACGATGTCATAGTTGTATGATAGGATAGTAAGTGCCCAACGTTGCATTCGTAGAGCGGCTAAGCTTGGAATTGCTCTTTGGGTGTTGAAGATCGCAGTCAAAGGCTTATGATCTGTAATAAGGGTGAATTTCCGATGGTCGAAGAGACCGGGACTTGTGCCTCTCCAAGGACAGGAATGGCGTCACCGGTGTAGGAGCGGAGGCGAAGAGTCGAGGATTCTAGTGGCAAACCGCACAGCGACTCGTTGTATTGCCTCTCGGAGATGATGGTTAGAGCCGCCCCAGTGTCAAGCAGCATTTTTACAGCATTTCCTGCAATTTGCAGCAGGACTTCGATGCCGTCGCCGACACTGTTGGTGTCTCCATCAACTGGATACAGTGTGACGTAGTCGTCTTGGGGACTTTCTTGGCTGGATATCTGGTGTTGCGCACGTGTCTTGCTTTTGCAAACTCGCGCAATGTGTCCCTTCCCACAGTTATGGCACACTTCCTTCTTAAAAGGACAGTCCTGATGAAGGTGATGGTAGCCACAACGGTAGCAGGTGCTGGACGTAGAGGCATTCGACGCTCCTGGCGCCGCCAGCTTTTTTTTTGTTGAACGCGTCTGAACTTGAACTTTCTCAATTCCTTGAATTTGAGGAACTGCCGTCTGGGTGAGCTGACGAGCGTCTCTTCTGGCGAGCTCTAACCCTAAGGCGATATCGCATGCTGACTTGAAAGTCAGCGTCCTCTCGATGAGCAGGCGGTTGATGTAATACTCGTCTCTCAGCCCACAAACGAACCAATCTCTGAAGGCATCATTCAGGAAGTCCTTGAAATCGCAAGTATGAGCAAGCTTCTTTAGCGCGGCTATGAACTCAGCGAGAGTTTCGCCCTCCTCTTGACTGCGTCGGTAGAAGCGAAATCGTTCTGCAATCGTGATGGGGTTGGGCATAAAATGTTGAATGAGTACTTGTTTGAGGTCCTCGTAAGAACATTCAGTTGTTGTTCTTGGAGATACGAGCTCTCGAAGCAGCTCATAAGTCAATGCAGGAAGTGTTGCAAGCAAAATGTCTGCCTTCTTGCCTTCCGGAACCTCATTAGCCGCGAGCCAGCGTTCGAATCTCTCAATGTAAAGATCGAATCGCTCTGACTTGTTGAAATCAGGAACGTTACCGGTGTAGGTCATCCTCACCCGGTTTGTGTCAGCGTCGGCGGGGTCCCTTCCTGAAGTCCTAGCAGTCGTAGCTTCCGCCAGGGTGCTAGAGCAGTGGACGTTCGGGTTGAAGGGGCTTTACCTATGCCGTTGATGCACACGGATGATGGCTGGAACACCCTCGTTCTTATTTGTAGTAACTGGGGTTTTATTTACATGATTAAAAAAAAACGTATGCCGCTTGCTAACCTAGGGCTTGCTTCATGTCGGCTCAGTCCAGTCAATCGCGCTCAGTGTTCTATCTCGAGCTCGCTCGCGGTCTTTTCGCGAGATCTCGTCTTCTGCCTCTTTGTCCGAGTTACCACACTATACAGACCGACATAAAGTCACCTTGCATGCACCGATGTAGACTGCTCGTTTCACCTAGGTTTGTTTGACCATATTGATCGAACTCGGCTTCTTTTAAATATTGTGGCGAAGAAGAAGGTGCGGAAAAACGACCCCGACTGAAAAAGAAAGAAGACGACCCAGGCGGTACACGCTCTGAAGGACTAACCCCCATATCTGTATTTCTTATTTCTTTCACTGTATAGTAAATCACTTTCATTATCACTGTAACATTTTGGTGGAGGTGGACAACATCCTCCCACCTCTCCGCTGCCCACGCTGGACCTCCGGAGCCGCCAGCTTCCTCCCCCGGAAGCCGAGATCTCGGTAGACACATCTACTGAGAGTCACCCACCCGATCGAGCCCCTCCCCGACCACCGGACATCTCTACCAACACCTTGTTGACTGCGGACGGTGAACCCCCACAAGACACCCCGCTCCAAGCCCACATGTCTCGTAGCAGCACATCTAGGGACGCCGGTCAAACAAGTCCAGCCACTCCTTTGGTCCTCTCCAAACCTCGTGACCCAGGAAACTTCACTGGATCCGGTGAGCAGGATGTCGAGGAATGGCTTCTACTGTACGAGCGAATCAGCCAGCATAACAGATGGGATCCGACTATTATGCTTGCCAACGTTGTCTTTTACCTCAAAGACACAGCCCGCACATGGTTTCTCACACATGAGGAAACAATCACATCATGGGACATGTGCAAAGAGAAACTCCAGCATCTCTTTGGCGACCCTACTGGTCGCAAGCTGTCCGCTAAATGCAAGCTCGCTTCTCGTGTACAGTCACCCACGGAATCGTACATGACATACATACAGGACATCTTCTCCCATTGCCAAAAAGCGGACCCCAACATGCCTGACTCGGAAAGAGTACCCCAGGTGTTGAAAGGTATCGCGGACGACGCATTCCAGCTCCTCATCTTCAAAGACTTTACAACAATGGAGGAAGTGGTAAAAGAGTGCCGACGCTTTGAAGAAGCAAAAAAGCGACGGATCACCGCAAATTTTGTGCGCCTCCCCAACACCACACCAACATCCACATGTGAAGACACCAGCCTTCAAGCGGACCACATAGCAAAACTCATCCGCCGCGAACTTGAAGCCATGTTCCCTGTGAACACTTTCACCCGGCCTACTGAACAGCAAGAACCCGTCCTCCCGGTCTCTGCGGTCCAAGCAGTCATAAGACAAGAAATCAACCGGCTTCATGTTCCAACATACCCACCTGGACGTCGGACTTCTTTCGCACGGTTTGACTATGACTCCCCTCCCCCCAACACGTCATCAAACCGACGTGACCCCGCAGCATGGAGGACGCCTGACAATCGACCTATATGTTTCCAATGCAACGCTGTTGGACACATCGCACGATACTGCCGCAATCAGTGGAACAACCGCCCACGCACTTTCACATCGAACAGTTATCGGTCCTCGTTTGGTCACCAGTTCTTTGCACCTCCCGGCCCCAATCCTCAAGATGACGGACACTTCACCACTCCTCCTAGATACAACCGCTCGCCATCTCCACGTCGCCGCCAATCATTGTCCCCCGCTTCCCGCCGCCCCATCTCCCCGGCCCATGTTCCCCGTCAATTGGAAAACTAAGCTATGCAGCTTCGAGAGGTGAAGCTGCTCTAGGACCATTGGTAACAAATCCTCTTCGACAACGTTCACCGACCCCTCATAATCAAATTTTTGTTACAATCGACAATCTTGGAACAACAGCCCTCGTCGATACTGGCGCTGCTATTTCCGTTAAGAGGGAGGATCTCCGACATCAGCTACGCAAGGTCTTAACGCCACCGGATTCCACGTCACTTCGTGGTGCGGACGGTTGTCTAATTCCTTCTCTTGGCATGTGCAGTGCACGTATTGCTCTGAAAGATAAGACCACGTCAGTCCTTTTTACCGTCATTCCCAATTGCCCTCATGCATTGATCCTTGGATGAGACTTCCTATCCGCCCACAACGCCCTCATAGATTGTGCAATAAGAAAAATTGAACTTAATGTTTCCGCTTTGAACGAACCCCAGGACCCCGTCGTTTACAAACTATGTTCTATGGAAACTTGCCGCATCCCACCATTAAAAGCAGTCCCCATCAAGGTGTCACCTGAAAGCCCTACAGTTGATGGCGACTACGTCGTGTCTCCAAACATGGACATTTTGTTCGCCAAGCAACTTAGTGTTGCACATTCAATTGTTTCTATCCTTGATGGTTTCACTTCCATCTGGGTGGTGAATCTTGGGCATAGCCCACAACAACTACCCAGAGGAAGTTCTCTTGCCGTCACATCACCGTTCTTTGAAGAAACACTATCGGTTATTACCAACAACGACCCACCAACTCCAATGTCAAGTCCGACGTTGCCTTCCGATCTCGTTCAACTTGCCAACATGATTGATTCTACGTTAGACGGGACGCAAAAACAACAGCTACAGAGCCTCCTCTCAAAATATCACGAAATCTTCGATTTGCCAGCCCATCCTCTTGGCCGATTAGCTCCCACCAAACACCGCATTGACACCGGGACCCACCCACCCTTACACCACAGGCCTTATCGAGTTTCGGTAAGCGAACTTCGCATCATACAAACCGAAGTGGACAAAATGCTTTCGCGAGACATCATACAGCCCTCTTCTAGTCCATGGTCCTCTCCTGTGGTTTTGGTTAAAAAGAAAGATGGCTCCTGCCGTTTTTGCGTCGATTACCGTAGGCTTAACAAGATCACCAAGAAAGATGTGTACCCATTGCCTCGCATTGATGACACCCTAGACTGTCTACACGGTGCCAAGTACTTTTCTTCTATCGACCTACGATCAGGTTACTGGCAAATTAGTGTGGACGACAACGACAGAGAAAAGACTGCCTTCATTACTCCGGACGGCCTCTATGAATTTAAAGTAATGCCGTTCGGTCTGTGTAATGCCCCCGCTACTTTTGAGCGAATGATGGATCGCCTTTTAAAAGGTTTACGGTGGACAACCTGCCTTTGCTTCTTGGACGACGTCATCATATTTTTCAGCTCGTTTACATCCCATCTTGCACGCTTGGATGAAGTCTTGAACCTCTTCAAAGAAGCAGGTCTTCAACTAAATTCGTCAAAGTGCCGATTCGGCAGCTCCCAGATTAAAGTTTTAGGCCACTTGGTCGACATGCATGGAGTTCAACCAGACCCTGACAAGATAAAAGCCGTCCAACAATTTCCGACACCTCAATCAGCTAAAGATGTCCGGAGTTTTCTTGGGCTGTGCTCCTACTTTCGGCGCTTTATTCACCAATTTGCTCAAATTGCTCGTCCCTTGACAAACCTCCTCAAGAAAAACCAGCCCTTCTTCTGGCAACCCGAACAAGAAGCTGCTTTCACTCGTTTGAAAGACGCCTTAACATCTAACCCTGTTTGAGGACATTTTGACGACTCTGCACCTACTGAACTGCGCACGGACGCGAGCGGTCATGGAATTGGCGCTATTTTAGCTCAGCGCCAATCTGGAGAGGAATGTGTAATAGCTTATGCCAGCCGCACACTCTCCCCAGCCGAACAAAACTATACGATAACTTAACGGGAGTGTCTCGCTGTTGTGTGGTCCATCACGAAATTTCGCCCATACTTATTTGGCAGACAATTTTCTGTTATTACGGACCATCACGCCCTGTGCTGGCTCTCCTCGTTAAGAGACCCCATCGGCCGACTTGGACGCTGGGCTCTCCGTCTTCAGGAGTACGATTTTAAAGTCATATACAAATCTGGGAGACTCCACCAAGATGCCGACTGCTTGTCTCGACACCCTGTCGACCCTGTTGACCAAACAGCCGACGACACCGACCTTCCTGTACTTCATATTTCACATTTTATGAACATCGCAGAAGAGCAGCGTCGTGACCAGCTCTGCAGACCATAATTGACGAAGTCACTTCAGATCCGACTCAATCGTCCTCCAGGCTTTACACGGTTCACAATGGCATTCTTTACCGACACAATTTTCGGCAAGATGGACCATCTTTACTTTTGGTAATCCCCAAACACCTTCAACGTACAGTCCTTGACGAATTCCACGATTCCCCAACCGCCGGTCATTTGGGTGTCGTTCGCACCTACGCAAGGGTGAAGCATCGCTTCTATTGGCCCAATATGTACAGGAACATTAAGCGTTACGTTTCCTCCTGTGATTCCTGCCAGCGCCGTAAGACCCGACAATCCCGCCCCGCTGGCCTCCTGCAGCCCCTGTGTCCCACGGTCTGCCCATTTGACCGCGTAGGAGTGGACCTTCTTGGTCCGTTTCCCCCCTCCGCCACATGAAACCGCTGGAACGCCGTGGCCGTGGATTACGCAACGCGCTACGCCGTAACAAGGCCGCTTTTGACTGGTACAGCGGTAGACGTTGCGCAATTTATTTTAGAAGACCTAATTCTCAAGCACGGCGCACCTCGAGAACTTCTGTCCGATCGTGGGCCCCCTTTTGTGTCACAACTCGTCGCCGAAATTCTGCAGCTATGTGCCATCGTCCACCGAAAAACGACGGCCTACCACCCACAAACCAACCGGCTGGTGGAACGTCTCAACCGGACACTTGCTGATATGCTGTCGATGTATATCTCGGCTGACCATCGCAACTGGGACACAGTTCTTCCTTATGTTACCTTTGCGTACAACTCCTCCCGTCACGACACAACCGGTTTTTCGCCATTTTACCTACTATTCTACCGTGAGCCCGACCTCATGATTGACACCCTTCTGCCACTGCAAACCAACGCTCCGCTTACAGACCACACCTCCGAAGCCATATGTCGCGCCGAAGAGGCACGTCAACTAGCACAGCTTCGAACGCTCGATTCGCAGGAACGACAGTGCGCCCACTACGACAACCTACATACCGCAGTTTCCTATTCGCCGGGCGACCTTGTTCTGGTGTGGACCCCTCAACGACGTGTTGGTCTCGCCCAGAAAATGTTTCCGCGCTACACCGGGCCCTATCGTGTCCTCGCACGAGCGAGCGACGTCACCTATGTGGTGGAACCTTTACAACTCTCTCGCGATACACGCCGCACTCAAGCCGACACCGTCCATGTTGTGCGACTCAAACCTTACATAGTTTCAGCTAACGGCGGGACGCCGTTTTCGTCCAGAGGGGGATAATGTGACGAAGAAGAAGATGCGGAAAAACGACCCCGACTGAAAAAGAAAGAAGACGACCCAGGCGGTGCACGCTCTGGAGGACTAACCCCCATATCTGTATTTCTTATTTCCTTCACTGTATAGTAAATCACTTTCATTATCACTGTAACAATATGATTTTGTGCAGTATTCGAAATATTTGGAAACTTAGCAAAAGGTTGCCATGTCACCGAGTTAAAACGCCAGTGTATAGTGTGCTTCACTCTAAAATATAATGCATGAGCAGAGGCCAAAACTGATAACAGCTAAATAATGAGTAAATCGATGATACTTCAAAAACTGAAGCAGATCTTTCTGGGTCTGTCGCCACTCCCCGATACAGTTATTGCATGACCTCCTTGTTTCTTTCTTTGTTGCCCTCAGTTTCAATTTCTATGGTATTTTGGTAGCTTGGTTTATTCATTTGACTAGGACTGGATTGCTGTTATCCTTAATAGGTTGGCCTGGCATGTCTATCTCGTGGTCCGATAAACGGGCAATCCCTTCTGATAATTAGAAAAAGAAAAACAACAAAATATTCAAAGCAATGTCTGTTTTTTATCACCGAAACATTTATTGGTTACCGCGTTTAAACTGGGAGTGTAACGCAAGAAAAGAACTGTGGTGTGACCCTCCACACCGCACCGTCAGATGATGCGTGCATCCTGCAACATAAGCGCAGGATCAGCTTTTCTTTGGGGCGATTTTTCTAAGATGACATGAAAATGTTGCGGTCATTACCATAAAGGTGGTTTGTTGTCTTCATGTTCTCTGCTTGAGTGACATGGCCACTGACCAGCCGCTTCACTGATACTAAATTGAACTACTTGACAAGTTGCTTAAACAATCGTGATACACAAATGACTTGTACAAGGACAAGTCGTAGAATCACAAGTAGTGCTTGTCCTGTCACTTCATCGACTTGTCATTGTTCATAGCACTACACTCTACGCTTATTAAAACAGACCTAGTTACAACAGATATTTGGATATAACATACCAATTTGTGAGGTTCGGTTGGTTTTCTTTTACATGCCATTGACTCAACTTCAAATCTTCATAAAACATACTCCTCTTACAACAGACCGAAACCTTGGTCAAAATCACGGTCTGTTATAACGAGCTTGGACTGTATTTGCGTTTTCCTCCTCTTCATTACTCTTCATTTGCTTCTTACTGAGCAAATAAATAAGGCTGCCTAATAAAACAGCACCGTCCGTCAAAGTAGTAAAACATTTATCTGGAAAACGTATTGCCCTGGCCAAGTCTCGACGTCGCAATGAGTCGCATAGTGAATCAGCTAAGCAATGGTTGATGAATATGATGCAGTTCTACTTAATCAGGAGCACACTTCACTGTCTCTTCTTCATGAAGCCTATATGAGGGAGCGTTTCCTCGACAGCCGAGGGGTTTGAAGCAGGTACTTAATGCTTGTGAGCCTCAACCATTGAAATTTTAACTTGTCACTGACTCTAGAACATGATAATGCAGTGTGGCTGATTTATGAAGTTTGCGGAACCGGCGTCAGAGGCATTCTACTTGGGAGAGGTTTATAGTGCAAGAAAAATAATGACAGCACGTCATCACACACAATTTTCTTTAATAGTAGAAGGTCGTTGCCCAAAGAACTGCAGCTAGTATTAAGTTTCACTTACTGAGGCAGTTTGTGCATTGTGTTTAAATCTGCATTTAGCTCTTGTTTTTTGTTCCAGGATCCAATGTTACATTCCTGTGGCTTTTTGCTTGTTTCCCGATCCCTGAAGGGGTTACCGGCTTATCATGTGGCACAGTGTTTTGGTGAACAAATCTTTTATTTACTGCCTGGCCAATGAAATCAAGTGGCTCGCAGAAAACTCTCTGCAGTTTCAGGATGCTTGAGGGTGTGTTCTCCTTCCGATATTCTAAAATGGTACCAATTTGTTTGCGCTGCATCACTATACTCTGTTTAATGACTAGCTGAAAACGTGGTACAAGTTACATCCTCATTGGACCAATCATAAGTTTATTTTTCGCCATATGTTCAAGCTCCCGCACATAACCATGTGTAGAAGGCGGAGTCAGGCAATGAAAGAAAGGCGGTTGATTGGTCCGGTGGGTGCATAGTTCCCACTGCAGTCAGCTTAGAAGTGTATGTGAACACTCAAACTTTATAAAGGTTAGATTACTCGAAGCTTGAGGAACTCCTGAGAAGTTTATTAGGATGTTTTATTTACCATATTTACTCGCATAATGAACAGACTTGCAAATGGAACATACCCCCTAAAACGAGCATCGATATTCAGACTTTTTCCCCCTCGCGTAATGAACGCATCTCCGATTTTCGACTCTGTTAGTCTCGAACTGCGTCGTACTTAGCTAGACACCAAGCCAATTTTCTTTCTCCGCCAAGCGGCCAGGCCACGTCAAGCCAAGCCAAGCATAGCAGCACACGCTCTCATGGCTGCGAGTTTGTAGTTGCGAAAGTGATCACTGGTAAAACCGAGCAACGGACGCACCTAACAAAGCTGGGGTCCGCAGGCGAAACATGTCCAAGCCCGGGCTTGGACACGTTTCGCCCACCGGATGCATTGATGGCAACAAACGTGGTCGTCTGTAGTCCGCTTTTGGACAGTGAAATCGTGAAAGTGGTTAGGCCTAATATTGGTCGCGCCACTTTTATGCTAAGTGAGCTTCCCTATTAAAAAAAATTTATATGTATAAGAAATGTCTATGTCCAATAACCGCATATGATCCAATAATATCATATAACAATCCTATAAGACCGTGTAAGAACAATATAAAATCAGATAAGAAGTTATAAAAACATTTCAGATTTTTTATAACTTCCTATAATCATATATTTCTTATATTGTTCTTATAAGCTTCATGTATGCTCTTATGTGACCTGATTTGATCATATGCATTTCTTAGACAAATAAATTTCTAATACATATCAGATTTTTTTATTAGGTGGGTGCTTTTTCTTTGGCAAAAGGCTCACCGAAAACACCCTAAAGAGGTTTTCAGTTTATAGAACATAGTTGTTGTAGCGCCCCCAGGACCAGCTGAGGGTGCGCCTCCGTTGGAGGCATGCCACAGTACCCTGCCGTGTCAAATTGGCACCTAAAAAGACATTTTTTGCGAATAGTGTGAATTCAGAAATTTACCCCACATATGGAACACCTCCCCCCCCCCCCAAATATGTGTCAATTTCGGAATAAAAAAGCGTGGTCATTATGCAAGCAAATAAGGTAAAAAAATTGAATGATGACTCAAACAAATGCAAGGCTCACACTTAGGAATTTGAAAAGGTCACCAACCAAATCCTACAACACGGTCCCGACGCTGCAAAAACAGCTTGGATTTTCCTTCAGGGGCGACTGTGTCTATAGTCGGTTACAAGTCAAGAAGGTAGGAGAAGCTCCTCCCACAAGTGTGATGCGCCCGTTTCAAATCTCTCCGCAGTCGAAAGAAGAGTTCACTGGAAACGCTCTTTGTTCCGCTTCAATAGATTCCCACTTGTCTCCGATCCCAGTTTTTAAGAAAGCGACCTTTGTATTCATCGTAAAGGGAACCGAGCCCCTGAAAGCAGCCTTTGTATCCAGCGGGGGGGAAGCTAATCCCCGAAAGTCGTATTTGTTTCCGTCGGTGGGGGAGAACTCTAATCTCCCTCTCGTGGCTTCCACAATGCTAAGTCAAAGTCGAAAGATAAAGCAAATATGTACAGAAGGGCAAGACCCTCCTCGCGCGTTGGCCGCAACGTCACGTAAACGGTGGAACGCTATTGGATGCGGAGGTGGCGGAGGGATATCTGATTCCTTTTGAGGGGCATTTGCCGCTACCTTCTTAACCTGTAACTGACTATAGATATGCGACAGCAGCTTAGCTTTCTTCTACAAAGCTCCTCTTTTTTCACTTCGCAAGGTGGCTTAGTCCCTTCATGCAGGATGATGGCAATGTGCCAGTGGACCTACTGATGTTTCATGGTGTTGTTTGGATACACCATGACTATAAAAAGCCGCTGGCAGAAGTTTGTCTCAACATTTATGATGTGGGTGTTCGCAAAGTCTATTCGATGGTCATTTTTCTCGCAGTGCTGTACAACAGCGCTGCGCTCGTGGTCGACTTTGCAGACATTGTTTTTGTGTTGTCGAATTCTTTCTGGAAAGTTTTTGTTTCGCCAATGTAGGTGGTAGGGCACTCTGTGCATACAATTGAATATACAATGCCCTGCGCTCTTTGTTTAGAGGGACAATCTTTCAGTCGTGGCATCATACGTCCAAGTGTTGATACCGGTTTCTGGGACACCTGAATACTCTTCTTTTTGCCAGCGTACGTGACAGCTCTTCGCTAGTCCCCTTTGTGTAGGAAACACAGATGCAAGTGTGTGGACTGAAATATTTTCGAATTTCTAAGGCTTTCCTCGACCAGGCAGACCTCTGCGAAAATGTTTACGTTCGAAACTTACACTGCATGTGGTAATGGCTATTGTTCTGCAAGAATGTTTGTTTTTAGTTTCGTATTTGTTGAGCATAATGTGGCAAATGACAAAGGCTACACCACCTCATTATGACCACAGTAAAAAGAGTTATACACTCCATGAATAGTTCTTTCATGTTCTTGCTTTGAAAAACATTTTAACACACAGGATCAATCGATTTCTTAACCCCTTGACTGGGAATTAACAACAAAAAAATATTGGGACTTTTTTAATCCCAATTTTGTATATATTTTTGGTACCAAACATTTTTTTGCACTGCATCAATGCTTTAATCTCCAAAGAAAAATGATTTCCGATGTTAGGGGATAGATGGTGCTCTCTCCCGTGCAATAAAAGAGTGAGTGTGAAAAGAGGCGCTCCCCAAGACCAACTGAAGAGTGGTGCATCTATGGGGTGCCCCCCAAGCTGCTGTTAGAATTGCCATGCTTCTAAATATTTTATCGAAAGTAATACGTAAATCCTTGTCTAATGTGAAGTCAATATTTACAATGATTTCAAGTAATGATATAATGACAACGTGTCTGTGCCCACAAGCTGCATAAACGTGAACGAAGGTCGCGATCTGAATAGATGAATGATCGTCTTGGCAGCCATGGACAAAGGGTAGAAGAGTGTCGATACCTAAGTGTAGCTTTCTAGGGGCTACTATCATTTTAAATATGCAATTCTTATTTGCTCTTCGAGTTTGCACATTCATAGAGTACGGCATTGTGGCGAAGCAAGTCAAGGCCAGCCTCCTATGATTTCTGTGCCGGGGACACTATGCTCTTTCAGGTAAGCTGCTTGTTTTCTTAAGAAGCATAAATAAATGTTTTTTTAAAGACTAGAATGACATTAATAATCCCTGAAGATAGGGAACAAGGGGAACAAAGGAGATTTGTGTTTTTCCGTTGTGCCTCTTTTCCAGGGATTATTATTGTATTCATACTTACTGAATTATTGTGGAGTTGACATTTTGACAACCTATGGTTGTCAAATTTTACAACACAACATCTCTTGTGGAAGTTAAGCTATTGCACATTCAAACATTTTGTGAAACACACTAGAACCCTGCTGGTGCGTTTTTAGGCTGTTACAATAAAGGATCATGACATGAGCGAAAATGTAACAACTGATAATGCCCTTGAGATAGCTATAGATGTTTTAGGAAGCTATATTCTCTGCGTATTTCACGTTAGCTTTCATGGCTGTAAAAAAATTGCCTTCATTTATTCGCGATTGCAGCAAAACGATCGCCGCCAACCGGAAAAACGGGGAACCAGCCGGACCAGGTCGCTCCGCGCCCTTCCGTGTCTCTGGTGGCCTTCGCGGACACGTGTTGTCGGCGCGGTGGCGAACAATCTAATTTGACGAAGGTCCAAAAATTTCTTAAGTTTGCCTGAGTGTTCATTAGTACGGTGAAACCTCAGTAGATTGTTGCCTTCCATCACGTGTTTGAAAGGCCATTTACTCCACAACACACGGTCGCATGCTTTCGATTTCCTGGATGGGGACGAATCACGGAAAAACATTTTGATTTCTTGTCTGTCTCGAATCACATTCAAAGTGACAACTGCTTGGTAACTAATAAGTGGTTCTATTATAAGGATGTAGAACAGTGGACTTAGGTACGACAGACGAGGCATTTCACTGGAGGGAACACCAATGTTGCAGTCAAGTAAATGGGAAGGTTCGATAGCTGCTTTTCTTGAGTTTGGTTGTGTTCGATTGGCTTCAAGATTGAGCCACCCACGCCGGTCGGTGCGTTGGCTATTCATCTTGGCTGTTTTTCGCCGAAAAAGCGTCTGGCCTACAGTGAAGGAGTTGGGCTGATTTCGCATTTACTTGATTCAGGAAAGCCTGCTCGCTGCAAATGATGAATGAGGGAAATTATCTGTTTTCAAAAGGTGGGGGACGCGTCTCTCAACGCGTTGGAAGCTGTCACGGCATTTTTTTTCTATCGTGCCTCCTATGCTTATATTATACCCGTGTCGAAGCCAGCAGCAATATACGTCTACATTGCTCAGGTTGACCGACCACAAAAAAATACTAATGTTCTCCGTTCAGGATTCGAAGCAAAGTTCAATGCACAGAGGTTCTGCGTGAATCTGCGATGAAGACTCTCTTCAGGTTGTCCACATTCGTCTCCGTGCTGCTGGCTAGAACCATTTGGCTAAGTTTAAGTATAGTATCTCTCTGTCTGTCAAATATACTTTCATTCAGCAGTTCACCTAATAGCTCGTCAACTAAGCTCATATTTCAACCTGAAGAATATACTAATATCGCTACTAAAACCTGAATTGAAATACGAGTATCAGTTGCTTAGTGAAGCGCCAGCGGGTTAACATGCTCCTTGGCTCAAGAAGCGCTTGCTTAATTTTCGTAACTTTCCTGCAGTCTGTGTTGTTGACCGAGCAGACAACTAGAGCTGTTTCTTGAACGCGGATACGCACAAAAGCTCGATTCCGCGGCCAGATAAGTTGCATGGTCGAGGCATGCGAGTTAGCTGAAAATTACTCTCGGTGGAACAATTCTGTTGTCATCGCCGCTTTCCTTAGACGATCAAACGGATTAGTATAACACCGTCTCTCCGAAGCCCATAGTTTCAGTTTTGAACGAAATCTCCGAAACGAAAGTTTGACTTGAGAAGAACAAAAAACACCGGGAAAACAAAACTATGCTCTGTAAGTTTATGTGCACTGGCTACACTTAACCGCCTCAGTTCAAATACCTATAAAATTGGGCATTAAACAAAAGAAGATATGTTAAATAGAATGCGCCACCTGTTCAGGCGGCCCGGCCGAGCCGACGGGACCTGGACTCAGCCGCCATGTTTGTTTGGTGGTGGCACCCTCTATAGGTCGCTGGAGTCGCGAATATGTTGACAATTTTTTCAACATATTCGTTTTTTTTTGTGGCTGAAAGCAGTTCAGCCACAATTTAAATTGTGGCTGAACTGTTTTCAAACGAGCTTACATTTGCCCACAGCAGCGATAAGCACTGCGTGCGCAGAAACGACATTTGAGTGAGCAGACATGTCTGTGCATACGCTGTGCCGACAGCCGCGCAACCGCAATGGTTCAACGTCAGAGCCACGTGTTTGTCTAGTTGCAGTTAAAGGACACATGCAAAGGAAAAAAACATTTTTTAAACGGCTTAGATGGAAAAAAGACGCCATAAAACGATTTTACAACGAAGAAAAAAAAATTTAGAGCTATATTTACGGCGCAAAACAAATTTGTAGTTGGCGCCCGCGGGCACCGCGGAAAAGTGGTCCGTATTTATCACGTGACTGGTCCTTATTTATCACGTGGTGCTTGCGCTCTTTCGGAAGCTTCCTATGGCCTCTAAAAGTAACTTATTCATCTTTGTTTCAAGTATAACAAAAAACTAAGATGGATAAGTAACTTTTAGAGCCCAAAGGAAACTCCTGAAAAAGCGCAAGCAGATGTGATAGACCTCTGCGCCGGTCAGACGACGGCGGCGGCGCCCCGAAGCAGACGAACTTGTGCGGCGGCGGCGACGGCGGCGTGGAGAAACGCGTTGAAGCGGCGTTCGCACAACGCTGAGCGTGCGGCGGCGCGCGGGCCTAACACGTGACCAGCGGCGGCTCCCGCGAGCGCCAACTACCAATTCGTATAGCGCGTAAATATAGCTCTAAAAATTTTGTTTCATCGTTGTAAAATCGTTTTATGGCATCCTTTTTCCATCTAAGCTGTCTAAAAAAATGTTTTTTTTCCTTTGCATGTGTCCTTTAAGAAATATTGAAATATAAGTATGAAAAAGTTCTGAGCCCATCGAGCTAAACCATAGCTCCCTCACACAAATCACTGCACCCTGCATGCCAGATCAAAGCAGTGGAGCTTGATGCAATCAGCACTGCTAAAAACATGGAGGCATAGAGGAGTAAAAAAAAAGGTGTCGTGAGAGCCCCATTACGCTCTTACGGTGTCTTACAGGACCAACCAAGAAGCACAACACAGAAAGGCAAGGAGGTGAAATAAAGGGAGTAAAGCAAAAGGAACAGAGTAGCTGTACAGTGGCTTAAATGGGGTAGTGTAACGAACGAAACCGGAGAAGCGGCACAGCGTTGGAAGACGGCCGGCTGTGGTGCTCGCGCTTGCAGCACCGTCGTTCCGGCTATGGCTCCGGCTTGGCCGCTTGGTGAGCTTGGCTCCGGCCGCCTCCGGCCGATTCGCAGCCGTTTACTACACTGTCGTCTGCTAGTTTCACATTTTTATTCACATTCAAAAACAAATCATGTCGTTGGAAGTTCACTGAAACAAATAATTGTTTTTGAGCCATTTATATTAGTTATGAAGCGTGTTAGGGTGCCTCTATCTGCCAGCCGATTCAGACACTTAACGGAGCTGCGGATCGAAGCGCCACTTACACCGTCTTCCAAGGAGCGGTTGTTCCGATGCATGGTGGAGGCTACGCGGTAACTACACTACCCCCTTTAAGGCACTGTAGTAGCTGTGTGTCCCTAGTAGTCATCAGCCATCTTCAGTGGCTGTTTTTGGGCATAAGAACCGGGAAGGCAGTGCAGGAAGCCTGCAGTTGAAACACATAAATACTTATGGACGTCCGACAGGACCGGTGTTGGGGAACATAACAGCCGAGAAAGCTCATGAGCAAGCTTCTTCTGTGCAAGTTATCGAATGTGCTACAAGAATATGTGAGCTGGCTATATGCCCATTTAAAATATAATAGTTTTCTTCTTTCAGCTCGCACCTTACAGACATGAAAGGAAGCAAGGAAAGGCCATTTTTTCATTCATCGTTTACGTTTTGGCGTTTAACTAGTCTTTAAAAAAACACTTGTCATTTTAATGACACTGTGATAAATAAATTTTGCGTCTTTAAATTGTTCTTGAATCTTTGTTTTGTTCCCATATTGCAAGCAAACACTATGTTTATCAGACCCTGAAATCCCACCAGCACGTAAAGGGAACTGCCGAAGCCAATGGTAAGGTCATGAATGCTATTCTTATCACAGTTTTTCGGCTGGCCAGCTGAAAGTCGACGAAACATTGACTCTGGCGAAATGGCTACGAAGGTCGATCAAATGACGTCTAAACGACGATCACCATCCACGGCCGCCAGCCATGGATGGCAGTCGTCGTTTAGACGTCATTCGTTCAACCCTTGTAACTTTTTTGCCACCGTCAACTTTTCGTCATTCTATATGCCATTGCCAGTGTATTGATATCCTTGTGCCACACTAATGTCGCTTGGCAATTGGAAACAACCAAAAGGCTATGAAATTTATAGTCCTTTTATCTCCTCCGATAGCCGATTGAGAGTAGAAAGGCACCAGGATATCGATACAGTGGCGATGTTCAATAATATAGCGAAAAGTTGACGGTGGCGAAAAGGCTACGAAGGTCAACCGGATCACGACTAAACAACGATTACCATCCATACCCAGTTCATCAGCACCAATTGCCATTTGACAATAATACGTACTTCAAATGGCGATAACCATTTTTATAGGGGGCGGCGGTCGTCGGATAGCTGTGGCGTAGCTCAGCGTCGGTTGTTCGGGAGCGGCGCTGACAAGCACTTGTGGGTGCAGCGCCTGCTGAACTTCTTCTCGGACGACCTCGGCCATGGAGTTGGGACCGGGCGCTCAGCAGTCGGCAGTAAGCTTCTTAAGCTCCTCCTTTACGACGTCGCGGATGATGTCGTGAATGCTGGGGATGCTTGGGCTGATGTCGTAGCCCGGTGCAGAAGCAGCAGCGACGCTTAGGTGCCGATGGTAGTGTTTTGTTCTCGCGAGGAGTGCACGTTCCATGTTTGTGGCCTCTGTGACGAAACCTTCGACGGTGGATTGGTAGTTGCAAACAAGACCACCAAAGATGTCATCCTTCATACCTCGGATCAGGATCCGCAGCTTTTTTTCGTCGGTGGCTTAGGGGTCAGCGCGAGCTACCAGGCACAGAGCATCCTCCGCGAAACTGGTGATAGTCTCGTTTGTGCCCTGGGTCCTCATTCGAAGAAGGTCTTCGGCTCTCTCCCATCGATATTGGTTGGTGAATGTTCGTCTCGGCGCATCCTTGCAGGAGGTTTAAGAAATCGAGGAAGTCTCGCGATTCCCGAACCAGTGCCTGGCCGTCCCTTTGAGCGCGAAGTAAAGATTCTGCAGGCGCTGTTCGCCTGTCCATTAGTTGTGCCGGGCCACTCGCTCGTACTGCTGTAGCCACTCTTCGATGTCTTCATAAGGCTCACCGTGGAAGGACGTGGGCGTACGGGCAGCGACAGGGAGGACAACGACGGGAGGAGTGGTCATCGTCGCGGTCTACTTCCTTGGTTTCTGTGGCAGAGGTCCAAGTTCCGGGAGCAGGCCTTGGTTGCGGCGACTTGATCGGGTGTCAGTGTTTTCTGCGAAGGGTAGCCTTCCGGGGCTGAGCACTTTACTTGGCCAGGATGTCATTGTAGGTGTACGCTTCACGGGGATAGAAAGCGTTACCCCGAACCTCCACCAAAATGTCACATATGAAAAGTGATGAGGCGATAATAACTGAAGGAACTAAACGTTTAATGGGCCGAACTTGTGCCCAAAAATAAAATAAAAGGGAAGAGAAGAAAGTAGAGCATCGCAGGCGTCGAAGTCGGCGTGACAGTGGAGTCGAACACTGGGGCGAAACTGACTCCGGTCGCCTTGCGGAATCCCTTATGTACCTTCGTAGGTTTCTGGATTGTTCGTCGTAGAACTTCAGGTGCGTAAAACATTCGCAACCGACCAGACGAGAATATTCTCGAACTTACGAGAGGGCTAAGTTGAAAGAATAAATAAAAGGGCAGTCCGCGAACTGGGATCGAACCTACACCTTCCGCGTGACAGCCATGTGCGTTAACCACTCGGCCACGCACACGCTTGCTCGCCAACGCGCGTAGCAATATTGTCCGTCCCGGTATGCCTTTTTGACGAGGCAATCTTTCGCTTTCTCGCCCATGCGACCACAATGCCCTGGAACCTACTTAAGTGCAAAGTAATGGCCCGCCTGCATTGCAGCCATCCTTTCAATCGAAACTTTGTAAATGTATTTGCTTCTATTTCTTTCGCATATGAGAGCCACTTGAGACTCGCTGCCGATCTCCTATTCCTTTTCCGTATTTTGTTATTATTTTTGGAATGCCTACAACACTGGTAAAGACGTTTTAGAGTGACTGTGCATGGGCACCACCATAACCGATTTTCAGTCTAGGTTTTTTCTTATTTTGCTTAGTTCACTTCATCGTTACCACAGCAGAATAGGTCATTGTCTATTTAGGTTCTACTCTTTCCTTCTCATCGGCATTGGGCTTCGTAGGGGTTCGTCAGCGCCTGCTTCAATGGCTGGGCATCTCGGTAAAAGAAGAGAAGGTCACCAATCACGGCTGTAATATCAATCGTGTGTAAAGCATCTAAAGAGTACTGACTAAATAAGTGGACACAGCACTTACCCCTTCAGGCCTGTCCCACACCTTTTCTTGAGCATACCGAATGTTGTACAATTCTTGAAAGTTGCATCTAATTCCGATGTTCGATTTTGGAAATCGGCCCTAAAATAAAAATTTGGAATACATTTGAGGGGTAATATCGTCAGGAATGACAAGTAACGAGGGGATAATAACGGAAGAAACTAAACGTTTAATGGGGGCGAACTTGTGCCCAAAAATAAAAGGAAACAGAAGATAACAGCAGAGCGTTGCGGGCGTCGAAGTCGACGAAAGAGCAGAGTCGAACGCTGGGGCGAAACTGACTCCAGCTTGCCACGCGGAGCCGCTTTTGTACACGCGTGGGCTTCTGGAGCATTCGGCGTAGAAGGCTCGGCACGCAGAACATTCTAACCTCAAATAAGCAGGGCGGTTCTGAATTTACCAGAGTAGTAGTCTGCAGGAATAAACAAAAAGATGCACCGCTCCCAGGAATCGAACCCTGGCTTTTTGCGTAATAGGCAGGCGCGATAACCGTTAAGCCACGCGCGCGCTGCCTACTTGGTCAGCCGCACGCGAGGCATTACTCCCCCCTTTAAATAGTGCATCGTCCCGACGCAACGCAAAACAAAACAAAGCACATAAAAAGATACGGCAAACTAAGAAGTCTTTTGGCACACATAAGGTCCACAGTCCTATCGAGCGAAGTACGGCTTTAAATGAACGACGTGGACGACCTCAGGTCGTGGTGGGCGGCGTGATGATGTTCTTGCTTCGTCGGGCATCACCTCGTAATTCACCTCTCCGAGGCGAAGAAGTACCTTGTATGGTTCAAAGTATCGTTTCAGCAATTTCTCACTGAGGCCGCGGCGACGGATGGGCGTCCACACCCACACCCTATCTCCGGGATGGAAGTAAACGTCCCTGCGACGAAGGTTGTAGCGGCCCGTGTCGACGCGTTACTGGTCTTGAATCAGGAGTCGGGCGAGTTGGCGGACTTCTTCGGCGCGTTGAGCAACCGCCTGGACGTCGTGGCTCTCATTGTCAGATGGCTCATGGGGCAGCATTGCGCCCAGCATGGTCGTTACCTTCCGACCATGTACCAGCAGGATAGAGGTGAATCCAGTGGTCTCTTGAACCGCCGTATTGTAGGCGAACGTGACGTAGGGCAGTACCTCGTCCCACGTCTTGTGCTATACGTTGACGTACATAGAGATCATATCGGCGATTGTCATATTGAGTCGCTCCGTCAGCCCGTTGGTCTGCGGGTGCTACGCAGTTGTATGACGATGGCTGGTGTGACTGAGTCGGAGGATTTCTTGGATCAGCTGTGCCATGAACGATGATCCGCGATCTGTAATCAGAACTTCTGAAGCGCCGTGCCGGAGGACGATGGACTCAATGAAAAACTTGGAAACTTCCACAGCAGTCCCCGAAGGAAGAGCTTTGGTTTCAGCGTACCGCGTGAGATAATCTGTGGCGACGATGATCCAGCGGTTCCCCGACGTCGAAGGCGAAAAAGGACCAAGTAGATCCATTTTCATCTGCTGGAAGGGTGCATTTGGAGGAGAAATGGGCTGCAGGAGTCCGGCCGGCCTCGTCGGAGGTTTCTTGCGTCGCTGGCACTCGTGGCATGATCGTGTGTACAGGTGGACGGCCTTCGGGAGCTTGGGCCAGTAATAGTTTTCACGAATACGGGCCAGTGTCCGGCTGTATCCAAGGTGTCCGGACGTCGGGTAGTCGTGACATGCTTGAAAGATCTCTTCTGAAAGGTCGGTCGTAATTACCAGCAGCCACGGCGGGTTGTTGTCCCCGAAGTTCCCTTTGTAGAGTACACCTTGTCGAATGCGAAGGTCGGCACGGCTCGCCAGAAAACACGGGGCACGGAAATGCCGCGCCCTTCCAGGTGCTCGATTAAGGCGCGCAACTCCGGATCGTCTCGTTGACGTCGTGTCATGTCATCGCTGTTCACTGCTCCTAGGAAGCACTCGTCATCATCGTAGTCGCTGCTGCCGGAATGTGTTTCGACAGGGGCCCTGGACAGGCAGTCAGCGTCGCTGTGCTTGCGTCCTGACTTGTAAACCACAGTCATGTTGAACTCTTGTAGCCGGAGGCTCCATCGAGCGAGGCGTCCTGACGGATCCTGGAGGTTCGCAAGCCAGCAGAGCGAGTGGTGGTCCGTGACTACACGGAACGGGCTCCCGTACAAATACGGACGAAACTTCGTGATTGCCCAGACGACCGGAAGACATTCTTTCTCAGTCGTGGAGAAATTTCTCTCTGCCTTGGACAGTGTCTGACTTGCGGAGGCGATGACTCGCTCGGTGCCTCCTTGTACTTGAGCTAGTACCGCGCCAAGTCCTGCGTTACTTCCGTCAGTGTGAATCTCGGTGTCCGCATCCTGATCAAAATGTCCAAGAACCGGAGGTGTCTGGAGTCGTCGCTTCAGCTCGTCGAATGCCTGCTGCTGTTCTTCGGCCCATTCGAACTTCTCGACCTTCTTCGTGAGGTTCGGAAATCCTTTCAACATTCCGAACGATGCGGCAACGGTAGGCACAAAGTCCAAGGAATCTTCGCGCAGCCTTCTTGTCTGCCGGTGGTGGAAATGACGCGATGGCGCGAGCCTTCTCCGGGTCTGGGCGAACGCCTTCGTTACTAACCACGTGACCTAGAAACTTCAGTTTGTCAAAGGCGAACCGACACTTTGACGGCTTGAGGGTGAGTCCAGCGGTCCGTATGGCTTGAAGAACAGCTCGGAGTCGTCACAAGTGCTCGTCGAAGTCGCTGGAAAACACTACGACATCATCGAGGTAGACCAGACAGCTCTGCCACTTCAGTCCTGCCAGTACGGTGTCCATATCACGCTGGAAAGTTGCTGGCGCCGTACATAGTCCAAAGGGCATTACCTTGAACTCGTACAGCCCATCCGGCGTGACCAAAGCTGTCTCCTCTCGGTGCCGTTCGTCGACTTCGATCTGCCAGTGGCCGCTCTTCAAGTCCATTGATGAGAAGTATCGGGGGTGGCACAGCCGGTCTAAGGTGTCGTCGATGCGGGGGAGTGGGCAGGCGTCTTTCTTCGTCACCGCGTTCAGCTGCCGGTAGCCCACACAGAACCGAAGCGTTCCGTCTTTCTTCTTAACCAGTACGACCAGAGAGACCCAAGGACTGCTTGAGGGCTGGATTACGTCGTCGTTCAGCATCTCTTGGACTTGTTCCTGGAACACCTCCCTTTCTTTAACGGAGACTGTACGGCAATCGATGCACAGGGCGCGCGTCGTCCTCGGTAACGATTCGGTGCTTCGCAACGGCAGTTTGGCACACCTTCGACGACGTCGCAAAGCAGTCGCGGTATTTGATGAGGAGGTCACTCGGCTGCGGTCGTTTTAGGTCCGGAAGCTTAGGGTCAGTGTCGAGCTGCCCTGGTGACGTAAAGTCTTGCTGAGCGGGCGATGATTCTTCAGCAATCGCGGCGATTTCGGCGGAGTTTTGGAGTTCCTCGACATGGCCCACAGCTGCACCTTCAGTGAGTTGTTGCGTTTCTTGTCGGAAATTCGTCACAAGGACCACAGTGCGCCCATCCTGAAGTTCAGCTATTCGTTTTGCGACGCCTATTCTTTTTCCCAGGAGCAACTGGAGGTTACCTTCCAAAAGATCTTCGTCACGGGTAGCTGCATCGGTCACAACGGGTACGACAACACTTGATCGCGGCGGCAGATTCACGTGATCGGTAGCGACTCGGACGGCGGCTGACGCAGTTTGGAGTTTCTCTAAATGTAGAACAGGTGTCCGCAGCGTCAATTTGTTTTTTCCAACGTCGATGACGGCGCCGTATCCACACAAAAGATTCCATGCCGTGAATGACGTCTCTGGAACAGTCTTGTAGAATAACTAATTTCACAAGACACGTCTCGCCATGAATTTCGACGCGAGCGGTGCACTTTCCGACAGGCGTGATGAGATGTCGTCCGGCGGTTCGTATCAGCGGGCCATCCCATGGAGTCTTGACTTTTTGAATGTGGCAAGAGTGCCTCCCACTAAATACTGAGAGTCTTCCCCGGTGTCCTGGGGTGCCGATGCGTCGAGGCCGTCGATAACAACGTTTAGGCTGTTGGACACCGTTGCAGGCGCGTCGGTACAATGTGGTGCGTCGGGAGAGTGGGAGCGCTCCGGCGTTCTTGGAGGTTGTTTGCTTTCGTCGTTTTCGGCAACGTCACCTCCAGGCGTTGGCGCACTCAGTTTTCCCCACGACGCAGGCGAGACAGGCTCTCTCGGCGGGATCGTGGTGCTGGGAAGGCTGAACGTCGTGGCGGTGGAAAGCGGGCTTCACGGCGGAGAGACGAGACTGGGGAGGGCGAACGTCGGGGGTACTCCTCGATGCCGCGAGGGCGTTCGGCGTACCTCGGGCGACGGTCGTTCGGGTGGAACCCACGCAGGCCCATTTGCCGGTAGGGACAATGGCGGTAGATATGGCCGGCCTCCCCGCAGTGGTAGCAGATGGGTCGTCGATCCGCTGTCCTCCACACGTCGGTTTTCCTTGGCGCCTGCTGTTCTCGGCGGTCGTACTGACGTACTTCGTCGTTGCGTCGGGGGTACGCCTGCGTTGGTGGGTCTCGTCGTGGCGCCACCGGGTAGTGTTGAGCAGTTGGCGACGGTCGTCGGGTCACTGCGGCGTAGGTCAGCGTAGGCTCATCGGCCGCGGCCACGCTGGCAGGAGTCTCCGGTTGAATTTTCCGCTGAACTTCTTCGCGTACCACTTCGGCTACCGATAGCGAAGCCGGCTGGTTGGCAGCAAGCAGAAGCTTCCTGAGTTCTTCCCGGACGACGCCCCGGATGATGTCGCGGATGTCCGGGATGCTGCAGCTGGACGGCGAGAGGGCAGCGAAGCCGGGAAGTCTCTGGTAGTGTGAAGCCCGTGCGTGAAGGTCTTGTTCGATGTTGGTGGCCTCAGTAACGAAACCTTGGACAGTAATAGGCGGGCTCAGCACGAGGCCCCGAAGATATTTTCTTTCACACCGCGCATTAGGACCCGGAACTTTTTCTCTTCGGGAGCGATTGGGTCGGTGCGGTTTATGAGGCGGAGAACGTCTTCGACGAAGCTTGTGACGTTCTCGTTTGGCCCTTGGTGTCTTGCTTGGAGGAGTTCTTTGGCACGCTGTCGTCGCGGCTGGTTGGCAAAGGTGCGTCGCAACTCGGCGGGAACTCTTCCCATGTCGAAATCGACGCTTCGTGGTTCTCGAACCAGGTGCGCGCCGTGCCTTCCAGAGCGAAGTAGACATTCTGAAGGCACTGCATGGTGTCCATTGGTTGTGGCGGGCTACTCGTTCGTAATGCTGTAGCCAATCCTCCACAACCTCTTGGGCCTCACCATGGAACGGCGTCGGGTTGCGTGGGGCGACAGGCATGAGCGGTCGAGGTCTGCGGCGACTAGTTGTTCATCGTCGTCCTGTTTGACTGCTCGGTCCTGGGCGGAAAAGGTCTAAATTCCGGGTGTAAGCCTTGAATGCGGCGACTTAATTGGGTCTTGGTAGTGTCTTCGTCGGGTCGTCGGGGGCTTGCTCTCGGACTTGCACTGCGGGCCCTCGGAGGGGTACGCTGCAGGGACCCATGCGTTAAAACGCACCTCCACCAAAATGTCACGAATGACAAGTGCTGAGGCGATAATTTCGGAAGAAACTAAACGTTTAATGGGGGCGAACTTGTGCCTAAACATAAAAGGAAACACAAGATAACAGCAGAGCGTCGCGGGCGTCGAAGTCGGCGAAAGAGCAGAGTCGAACGCTGGGGCGAAACTGACTCCGGCTTGCCACGCGGAGCCGCTTTTGTACGCGCGTGGGCTTCTGGAGCATTCGGCGTAGAAGGTTCGGCGCGTAGAACATTCTAACCTCGAACATTCTAACCTCATTCCCTAAACTCGAATCGTTTCAACATGATGACAAAAGGATGGGGGAGGGGGGCAGGGACTGGGTCGGATTAAGTTGATTGCTTTCCAAAAATAATCGTTTCATTTTCTGGGTATTGTGGGCGCGGAATCTTCTTATATTTATTATTTTAACTTGACATTCTCGCAAGTTCGAGAACCTTGTCCTGTGATCGAGTTATGAATGTTCTACGCGCGGAACGTTCTACGCCGAATGTTCCAGAAACCCACGCGTGTTGAAAGGTAGCTCCGCGTGGCGGTAGCGAAAGCTTGCGATGGGAACCTCCTTGGTTCGATCCTCACAGTCCCCGCTCGTTCCGATCTCGATGAGTTTCGTGTCGGCACGCGTTCGTGTAATCACTACTGCGTGATGCACGTTAAAAACCCTAGGTTAGGGGTTACACTGCAATGGCTAAATTTATCATCTGTAGCGAAGCGACCGGTCACCCGTTAAGACGTACCGACATCAAGGCTGTATAAACATATAAAAGCAAGCCGGTTTGTTTTTTGTTAGGAGTCAGTTTCGTTTTAGCGCTCGATCCTGCTGTTTCGCCGACATCAAAGCCTACGATGCTAGCCTTTTTCTATTTTGTTTTGGGTACCAGCAACAGAAATTGAAGATTTATTTCCGGCTACATTACGTACTAATTTGGAAAATAAGAGGAATCTAGTCGCGTTGTGATAATCAACATAGGTTCACGACTCTCTGGCATCGAACAGGACTACGCGATTTGCGAAAAACGATAGAATTAACTTTTCGACAATTTCCAGCGACACCCGGCGGAAATGAGCATGCTACTAAGTGCTGCAGTTGTAAAAACTGATTCATTGTCAACACTTCAGATTATCAATATTAAGATAAATTTAGTTACAAAAAGTTACAAGCCGAAACAGCAATTATCACGGGTAAACTTGCAGACACCTTGCGAGCGTACGCCATGTTCATCGACGGTAAACCTTTAAATTCGGTGTGCGCTCCATTCACAAAATGTTACGAGCACAGCCGAGACGATGGTGTTAAGGAAGAGTCTTTTCGGTTTACGCACGCAATCCATTGCCGCCGGAGATCGGCATCATGTGGAAACAGCCACACTCGCCATGCCGGATTCCGTGCAAGCTACATAGGTGCTCTAAAACCCTTTCAGTCGTTGTTCGTGCACCCTATAGACCTTTTTATCCTCTTCCGCATGGGCGCTGCCATCTTGGAGTCACGTGACGCTGCAGCCATTAGGTTGCTTCAACTTGCTGCTCCGCTCTGCCCTCCACGCCTTGGCGGATGTGTTGTATTCGCGTTTTTCGTCGCGTTTCACCGCGCTTTCTTGCTTTACTTCGGAAACGGTAGTCCAATACGTCTACTCGACGACTAAGACATCACGAGGGTTCAAAGGTCTTTATCAGAACTGAGATTTGCTTATTAATAGTGGCGGAATATTCTCAGTAAGTAACGCGTATATTTATATTGCGCACGTAAGATCAGGAGGAGTCATGAATAGTCAGCGCAAGGAGAGTGTGTGTATTTCCTGAAAATATCGTTCTTTGTATTCATAATATATTGAAAGCAGTTTCTTTTGATTATGTGACAAAACTCGCAGAGGAGATAGACAATGAACGTTTAACTTGTATTTTATCTGAGGCTAGAAGTAATGGTAGGCCAACATCAGGTGATTTGTTTGTTCATAATATCACGCCCACATGTGTATGAGGTTCTTACTCTTTTTTTTTTCGCAACGTAAACATTTTATTGGTCAGTTTAGTTATGAAGTTTAAGAATTTGAATACCGTGCTCGCTCCCGCCTTCGACAGCCAATTAAGTAATTTATTGACTTTATTTAGATAACCATTGCCATGCACTTCCTTCTTTTTAACACAGTGGTTGGGTCTTCCCGCGTAAGAAACTGCCACAGAAACTTAACAGTACCGAGTTTTAGAGTAGCGTGCACAAAAATTTACGTTTTTTTCTATTTGAAAATTTAAAACGAGGTTTGGGTTCTGCGCATCCGCAATAATGACCACACTTTTTTTTTTTTGCGTACGCTGTTTTAACTTTTGTTAATATCTGAAGTTCGCAAGATTTGACGCCGAAAAAAAAAAGAAAACGAAAGAAAAAGCCGTTTGCATGACAATCACTTGAGTCCAGGATTGTCGATGGCGAATAGCGGTTTACTTTTGGCGGCTGGCAACGGCGAAATTTACAAAGCGAATCTCTTCATACAACAAAATATTTATATTTGTTCACACAGGTCCGTGAAGTGGTGCCTAGCGCTAGAATTCAGCCAAACTTTCCGAGGTATTTCTCCTCCTGCGCCCTTTAATTTTATTTGGACAATTTTACGGAAGACAAATGCCAGATTTAATTTGACGTGCCTGTCACTTCTTGAGTAAGCAAATGTTCATATAAAAATAATTTATTTCCTAGGGCCAATATCGTGAAATTCTGCGTATGAGTACTTTAGCAGGGTTGATATTTCCTACTCGGCCTGTCAAAACATGTTCGAGTACTGAATTTCAGAAAAAGAAGCCGAGACGGTACTACTTGTTTATATCAATGATCTGCATCCTTACACGATACGTTTTTAGTCTGCAAAGTTCACTAAAGTTTGGGTGCCCACGAAAACCAAACAGTGAGTAGTCAGCTCGGGAGCTCATCTGTTCTGGCCTATTCAGTACACTGCTAATCAAGCTGTCGATATGCTCCTTTACATTCACGTGTTCCCTCTTCATTAGTTTTTTTTTTCTGGAATCTGGTGTCTTCGGGTACGGCCGTAGACGATTGTAATCTTCCCTGCACATTAGTCAGGCGTTTCGCAACTGACCATATTCAGATGCATCAAAGGAACTTGTAAAAAAGCCCAGAATTCAGGGTTACACCTCGTAGTCTTCAAAGTGGCTTAATACCAGTGTTTCATTGGTTGTGTACTACAAGGAAAATCATCGTAGCACAAAATTAAGCAAAAGCAACGCAAGAAAACAATATAGTCGCGTTCACGTTGAAACCGAAACCAACCAAATTGAAGCAACCTAATGCCGCCGAGTACGTCAGTGCCCTTTATCCGCCGGTGAGGCGACTACTAAAAGTAAAAGATCTATAACAGAGCAATGGTTTCTCGATGACCGGGATACTGTCGCCATCAAAGCCCGTGGCTCTAATTAAGTTTTGCAGTCTAAAAGAAAGAATCAAGCGCAATCGAATTTCGGGCAATGCATACACCCAACACCGGCGAAGCCTCTCAGCCGGAACTTTTACTCTGTTCAACACGCCAACAAGGGGCAAAGCACCTGTAGTCCTTTCCCCTTTTCTTTTTTGCTTTCAAAAATGGCGCTACCTACGTTAAAACCACTGATCTCTATGACGATTGCCGGATCGCGTTTGCCCGCTCCGCGAACGCGGCCGCTGGCGGCCATTTTTTCGGTAGAATTATGTTACCTCTAGCCAATGAAAGCTGCTGAAGCCACTATCATCCATCAAGGACAGACAGCGTTGTGGTAGTTGCGGTGGCAGGCTGCCATCAAAAAAGCGTGGGTGATATTTCGTCCTTGATTGAAATTGTTTGACAAAACATATTTTTGAAACCCGGTGTGAACCACAGCCCCATCTTTGAGGACCCGGTGAAAGTTTCACGAAATCGCAGCACCGGGGAAAAGCAGCACAGCACGCATCGAAAGTCGCATCGAAAGAAGCATCGAAAGCAGACGGCGGTACGAAAACTGCTTTCGATGCGAACTGCGCTGCTTTTCGCCAGTGCTGCGCTTTCGTAGAACTTTCGCCGGGTCCTCAAAGATGAGGCTACCGTTCCCGCCGGGTTTCGAAAATCTGCTTCGTCGAACAACTTCATGAAGCACGAAATATCACCCACGGTACACTGTACCAGATCCAAGGTTATTTTGTGGCATCCTGCCGCTATTGCGCTGCTCGCCATGTTACTATGATGGCTAGAGATAATGTAAATTTACCAAAAAGATGGCCGACCGTGGCCGCATTCCCGTCCATAGGCGGAGCTGGCCAAACGCGATCCAGCAAATTGACATAGAGATCAGTGGTTAAAACGGTCTATAGACGCTTTGCAGCGGCTGTGCATGGGCCTCGCCATAACCGACCTTTAGTTTTTGTTTCCTCCTATTCTGCTTACTTTCCTTCATCATTACCACAGCTGGAGAGGTTATTGCCATTTTTAGATTCTACCGTGTCCTTCTGCAAAGCATAGGCCGCTGTGGAGGCTCGCCAAGGCCCGCTTCAGTGGCTCAGCATCTCGGTAAGACAAGAGAAAGTCAACAATGGCGGCTGCAATGCGGCGCGTGTGTAAAGCGTCCATAGACCTTTTTCGCTTACTCTCGTCCCCAGCCACTTGATAGGCATATTCGGTATGGGCGACGAAAAAATATGTAAAACCTTTCAGCCTGCAAGTAGTAAAAAAGCTAAGGGGAGACAAAACGAGAGGGGGTGACGGTTACGCTTATATACGAATGTATTCTAATGGCGTGGCGACGGCAAAACAATGTTTTCGAGGTGGCGGCGTCCTTGTGAACTAGCTCTATGGACGAACTCAACTCACTGACGTTACGCCGCTGCAGCGGTGACGCTGCTGTCGGTACTGCGCATGTGCAGACGCTTCACTCCTCCCGAATTTCTTTTCTGGGCACCCGCAGTGCCCACACCCGGTGTGGGCAAAGCGGCCGCGCGGGCTTCTTTCGAAACATTGAGTTAGTGCATACTTCATTTTAGATTAACGCAGCCGACGCTACGAGGTGATAGGCCCAATCAAGCAGAATGGAAAGCACAAGTCACGAGACTTTTTTTAGATCCGGAGAATCTCTTGCTCGGGTCTATGTCCCGCGGCGTCGTAGTCCGCAGTCACACTACACATGCGCAACTCTCCTCATTCCCTCTCTCCAACAGCTGCGCGTTACACTCTCCGCTCTCTCTCTCTACCAGCTGCGTGCACTTCGCGTGCGTTCGCTTCTACTCACACCGCGCGCGCATGCGCAACTCTCCTCCTCTAGTCTCCTCTCCTTCAAGTGTGAATATAAGCAGCGGTAGAGCGCTGCGCGCGTTCAGTTCACCGCTGTTGATTCCACTTCACTCCGTTCTTCCGATGAAGTGATGGACGCAACAGTCCCGTCAGTTAGTGGGTCGGCGCAAGCAAGCGTCAGCACCACTCCACAAACTAACAGCAACGCTACGTCCACTGAAGGCAAAGCTGCGCTGCGAAGGGCCCGCGACGCTGAGCACAAACGCTTGAAGCGAGCAGCAGACCCTAACTACGGCAACGAGAAGCGGCGTTAATTCGTCAACGTCGAGCAGCGGATGCTGAACTACGACAACGTGAAGGAGCGGCGGTTCGAGAACGTCGAGCAGCAGAACCTGAGGTTCGGGACCGTGAAGTTCAACGTAAACGTACGAAGCGAGCGGCGGAACCCGACCTTCGAGAACGGGAAGCCGCGTTGGTTCGTGAACGTCGAGCAGCAGAACCTGAGGTTCGGGACCGTGAACTTCAACGTAAACGTACGAAGCGAGCGGCGGAACCCGACCTTCGAGAACGGGAAGCCGCGTTGGTTCGTGAACGCCGAGCAGCAGAACCTGATGTTCGGGACCGTGAAGTTCAACAACGTTACTAACACCGTTAGTAACGATCCGCGATGCTCCGCATCAAACCATGGTTCCCCTTGGGAAGATTGTGTAATTTTTTGTTTATAATCGGTCCAGCAAGGATAGAAGACGAACAAAGACATGAAGAACACCATGATGGTGAGCTTTGGGCGTTCTCTGACTGATCTGAGCAACTCGTAGCGTCGGCTGCGTCCGGACGTAAGGTGAAACGAAGTATAGACCTTTTTGTGCGCGGGCGCCACCATCTTGAACCTGGTAATATCCGGTATGTGGGAAAACATCATTTTGCCCTAGTCTCGCAACTGGAGAAAAATTACACCATCTTCTCGAGGGGAACCATGGGGTGATGCGGAGCATCGCGGATCGCTATTAACGGTGTTATTAACGGTGTTAGTGACGTTGTTGGTAACGTTGTTAACTTGTTTGTTATTGCGTTGTTAACTTGCGTTGGTTACCACGCATCGCGTGAACGTTGTTGGAAACTCCGCGATGCTCCGCATGACCCTATGGTTCCTCCGGGAAGATGGGGTAATTTTTTTAATTGCGTAGACGAAGGTGAAACGGTTAAGAAAGGTCTTTATTGAGCAGCGTCTAGTACTTGAGGTGTGCACTTTGCTTTGATGAGGATGGCTCTGCGGTCGCTGAAGTGAACCGTGAGGGGATCTTGGTGCAGTGGGTGGATCTTGAAATTGGTGAAGACGTGATCAATGCCTGTGCCGTGAATGGTAGTTGGCTGTTGTTTGCGGTCGTCGTATGATACGTGTTGCAGCGAGTGGTGTGATGACATGTACTCAACTAGCCAATGGCTCTTCATGGCGTTGACATTAAAGTCGCCAATGTGCATGAAAGGATGTGTGTCTGCGTATTGCTTTTTGTAGTCACCCATGGCCTCGTCGATGTACTGCTCCACGGCTGTGCGTGAGAGGTTGGGTGCGAGGTACATGGTCATGACGTTAACGCCGTTGACGCTAGCGGCATAATGCTCGCCTTTGCTACCTTGGTCAGCAGTGGGGCGCAATTGTAGGTCCAGCGGGTTGACGGAACGTTTGTCGGAACGCTTGACGTAGATTTCCACACCGCCCGCAGGTCGTCCAAATCCCTGGGTACGCGCGACCGTAGCGTAGCCCGCAATGTCAACGTTCACGGCGTTCCACGTCTCCGTAAAGCAGAGCACGTCCACTTTGCTGAGCACTGGATCTCGCTCAATGTCTAACGCATGAGCGCTGAGCGATCTGGTGTTCAGGAGCGCTAGCGTGAATTCGGTCTCTGCGTGAACGCGGGTAACTGACGGGACTGTTGCTTCCATCACACTTCATCGGAAGAACGGAGTAAAGTCGAGTCAACAGCGGGTGAACTAAAAGCGCGCAGCGCGCTACCGCTGCTTATATTCACACTTGAAGGAGAGGAGACTAGAGGAGGAGAGTTGCGCATGCGCGCCCGGTGTGAGTAGAAGCGAACGCACGCGAAGTGCACGCAGCTGGTAAAGAGAGAGAGAGAGTAACGCGCAGCTGTTGGAGAGAGGGAAGGAGGAGGGTTGCGCATGCGTAGTGTGAGTGCGGACTACGACGCCGCGGGACATAGACCCAAGCAAGAGATGCTCCGCATCTAAAAAAACTATCTTTCTAATAGCGAGTGTATCTTTCTTGTTGTGGTTTTTTATATTGTTTTCTTTCTTCGAAATTGTAATGCCTCGCTTTTCTTTTCTTTCTTCTCAAATACCGCAAGCCGGATTTTTTGACTACGTGGCTGGAGAGGACGGGAAACGAAAAAAATCCCGGTACACTTTTTTCACTTCGTCTGACCCCACCCTTACAAAAAATGGTTATGCTTTTCTGTTGAAAAGCTGTTGAAAAAAGTCAATAGAGGATATGGAATGTCAACAGCTTTTCTGTTTACTTTCTTTTGAATATTGGCCCACTTTTCTAATGAAAGTCAACAGACTGTCCGTGGTGCTTTTCCGTTAAAAAGCTGTTGAAAAATGTCATCAGAGGATATAAAATGTCAACAGCTTTTCATCTGACTTTCTCTAGCTTTTCTGTTGACTTTCTTTTGAATATTGGTCCACCTTGTAATAAGAAAGTAAACATTCTTTCTGTCGCCTCCAAGATGCTTTTTGTGCAGCTTTTCAACTGAAAAGCTACAGAAGATCAAAAAGAAAAAAAATTCTTTACAGCTTAGCTATTCATTCAGGAATGTTTTGGAAGCTTACTATGGCTTTCCAGTCCTCCAAGTTAGCTGCAGCAAAATAAAGTAAAAAAAAAGAAACACGTATTTTGTTTTTTTCTAAATATTTTTTAGTAAATGGTGTCCATTTCTTTAAAATAAATGGACACCGTTTATTTGAAGTCACTACTACTACACCCCACACTACACATTAGGAACGAACACAAACACCACAAACACATTAAGAACGAACACAAAGCACTGAAGACCTGATTTATTTTTCTTAATTTGCACTGAACACCTGAATCACAGACCCATTGACTCCCCCAGAGCCTTATATAGCCTACATATTGAAGGTAATCATTAGGCCGGTGACCCCCTCAGCACTTATTAAGGTTCCAAGTATTTGAACATCTCCTCGGGAGTCTGTCAAAAGGAAAACCGTCTTTCGAAGTGCGTAGACGATATCTCTTACTAAAAAGCATTGGTACAACTAATAATATTTCGCCGAAGTCGCTAAAACAACACCCACGAAAACGGCTCCTATAAGAAATATTAGTGCTTCTCTGCATAGTACCACTCAGGACGAAGCGAGTCAAGGCAGTTTCTCCACTTTCAAATAGTTATTTTGCTTTTCTTTGCTAGTTGACTATCCAGTATTCATTAAAGTCACTATGGTCACTTACACCGTCAGAACGGCAGGGCATGCCTTTCGAGCGCCTGGCCTCCACGACGGAAGGCCCAATGCCTTCCGTCGTGCTTTGACTGCTCGCGCGCGCTCGAGGTGCGCGAACGCCGAAGCGTTGTCAAGGGCAGTAGGCTCGCGCTGGCGGCGGGACAACTGAAGCTGCTTCCCGTTCTCACTTTGTCAGAGACTATTGAAAAACTTAGCAACTTTTGACATCTAGTCGAGGTGTACAATGTTCAATAAAAGGTCAACAGAAAGTCTGTAGCTTTTCTGGCTACAGAGTGTCAACAGAAAATTTTCAACGCGAAGTAAACAGAACGTCTGCAGTCATTTTGATGACACTGTCAACAGAAAGTCAGCGGAAAAAAATCAACATAATATTAATAGAAAGTCTTTCTTTTGACTCAGGCTGAAGAAAATCATCATAAAAATTTCAACACAAAGTCAACAAACTTTCTGTTGACCATGTCAACAGAAAGTCAGCAGAAATAAAATCAACATAAAGTCAATAGAAAGTCAACAGCTTTTCTTTTGCCTCAGGCTGAAGAAAATCATCAGAAAAGTTTCAACACAAAGTCAACAAACTATCTGTTGACCATGTCAACAGAAAGTCAAAGTCAAAAGCAAGTAATCAGAGTCAACAAGAAGTCAACACGTTTTCAATAAAAAGTCAGAAATCATTTTTATAGGGGCATGCGATGACGCTATGCGAGATAGCGACAAGTTCTCCTCACCTCGCTCATGTCGTTTGCTAGCGCACAGACTGCCATATTGTTCCTTCCTACCTTGCCCACCATGGCAGCGTTGGAAATCTTCTGACCTACTCCGGCAGGTCACGTCACGTGCCAGTCCAGATAGAAGAACGCTGGACGCGGGAAGCTCTTCGAGCACCAAGGTACCAAACCTTTCAGGGGCATAGCAAGGGGGGCGTCCCCGGGTCGAAACACTCCCCCAAAGCCTTTTGCTTGCCCCCCCCCCTTTCTGCCCTCCCCCCCCCCCCCCCCCGACTTGCTATTGAATCAACCCTTTTTGTTTTACGGCGCTCGATCTTTTTTCTTGAATCGCCGCGTTATGAAGACAAAAAAATTATATATTACTTTTTTAGGTCCATTCCGCTTGAAAGAACAGGAATAGAAATGAGCGCACAAGAAGGCATACAAGTGCCTAGAGATGATCCCGGCCATTATCCTCTCAAGTCGGGAGAAGAAGCGAAAGTTTTCCATGGACAAAGAGCAACACCAGAAATGTTCTCGTTCGTGGGCATCCTTGTGATGCCTCCGAACGAGTAGAGTAGACAAGAACGATCTTGGGATCTCCACTCGGTCTAAGAAAAGTGTTGGAGGCGTCGAAGGTTGGCGCGAGATAGTAATGAGCATGGTCGCGCATTCGGTTTAAGTTTAGGGGAAGTTTGTTATCTTTTAACCAGAGAAGAATAGCGATCTAGATAAGCTTGTTGCTCTTTACCGAACGGACAATCCCAATAATAATAATATATTTTATTTTCAGCCCAAAGTGTATGACGGCCAAGAAATACCAAGGATGAGAAACGTCCTTAAAATACAGCCGGTTATTGTCAAAAACGTCGGGAGCGGACACACAGATACACACGCTAAAGCGTCTGCTACTGTGTTAAGCTATAGGGCCAGAAAACGCGTTGGCGGTTAAGCGAACTATTGAGAAAGTATTAAATAAGCTAAAGCAAATGCGGTGCTCTCTGGCTGCCTCGGGTCACCTGGTCGCCCCTATAAAGCCGGTCACGGGGCAGCCTCCTATCATAGCCCCCTCTATACTCACAAAGCCTGGCAGTTCGATGACGGAGGCACAGAGTGTCGAGTCACAGATTTGGAGCGCGAGGATCTGGTAGCACAGAGCGTTTCTCGGGAGCCTGGTATTCAGCGCACAGCTTTGCAGCGGCGAGGACACAAAACGTGGTTTTCAAACCTGACAAGAAAGGAAGCGGTAGCCCGACGAACGCGAGAAGCACAAGCGGACATTCCATCGCTCGGGACAAGTGTGTTTTGGCGTCTTGCTGCAGTGGGGCGCCCGTTACATGACTCTTGTCTGCCGCTCTAGCTTTTCAATTTCAGTGGCCACGTCACCTGACGATCTGCCAGGCTTTGTGAGTACCACCGTGGTCACTACAGGGGAGGCTATGCTCCTATATGAACTTCGCAATGCCTGTCAATAGGAAGCACGCGCCATAGGAAGGGGTCGGGAAGATAGGGATTGTGGTTTTAGTGTGGCGGCCCTCGTGATGCAGCTATGCGGTGAAAACCATGCTCTGCTTCGCATTAAAGAGAGTCAAGTTAGTCACAGCATTATAGAGCTTCAGGCACCAGCAGAAAAATATAAAATCTTCCTCTCCGGTGTATGCTTGAATTTTACTTGATTTCTGCATTTGCGGTAATTCAAATAGGAACCGGGAAGGTAATACCCGAGAAAATGCTAAATCCACAGACTTCGTTTATTACGTCTGTTGAGAATTGTGGGACAAACCGAAAGTTTTCGTAAATACTTATTTGTACACTATAATTTTTATAATATTTGTGTTTTGATCGATTTTATGTACATATTGCAGTGATGTTTTATTATTTCTTATAAATTCCACCCTCAGCTAAAGTGCTTCCCAGGGATGCGGGCTTTTTTGAAACTAAAATAATTTTTACAAAAATGCCGGCAAGGAAGTGCGGCCGCGATGACAAGAAGTTGGAAAAGATAGTGCTGCTCGCTTTACGCCCTAAAGAAAAGCTGTTTGTCTGAAAATAACCTAAAACTTATATGACTTGTTAGTGTGAAAAAAGCGCGGCATGTTGCAGATATATTGTCACGAATTAAGGCGACGAGAAAGCAAAGAGTAAACTGAAAATAAAGGTTTAATGGGAGAACTTGTGCCAACCAAAGATAAGTAACGAAAGAGCGTCGAGGCAGTAGTAAAGCAGGCGGCGATTCGTCGGCGAAGCAGAGCGGGAGCGAGACTGAGACTGACTCGACAAGGTCGCGGGAGCCGCTTAACTACCCTGCGTCACTATCTCGAAAGTTCGGCAAAGAAGGTTCGAGCGTCGCGCGCTCGGGGCGAGGATGAACTGCACTTTCGAGAATAACAAAGCAGAAGGAAAGTTACGTCTGCTGCGAGAATGACCGGGAATCTTCTAGAAGACCGTGACCAAGCGTTGCCTTCTCGGCTCTGGGGGCGGCATTATCCCCCTTTTAAAAGTGCATCGCCCCGATGCAAAACGAAAGGAAAACGGAAATGGCTAAAACAATTACGGCGAAACAAAACAAACATGCGGTTTCACAATCCTAACGCGCGTAGAACGGCTTGAGTCGAACTACGTGGACGACTTCGGGTCGTGGCTGGCGGCGTCCTGATGGTCGAGTTCCGTCGGGAGCACCTCGTAGTTCAAGTCCCCAAGGCGGCGGATGACCTTATAGGGTCCGAAGTAGCGCTTTAACAGTTTCTCGCTGAGGCCGCGGCGGCGAATGGGCGTCCACACCCATACCCTGTCTCCGGGCTGGAACTCCACGTCGCGGCGGCGGAGGTTGTGGCGGCCTGCGTCGACACGTTGCTGGTTCTTTATTCGAAGACGGGCTAGCTGTCGTACTTCTTCAGCTCGTTGGGTGACCAGCTGGGCTTCGTCGGTGCCTTCGTCCGTTGGATTGTGGGGCAGCATGGAGTCGAGCATCGTCGTCACCTTTCTGCCGTGCACCAGCTGAAAGGGCGTAACGCCGGTAGTTTCTTGAATCGCCGTGTTGTACGCAAACGTGACGTAAGGCAGCACTTCATCCCACGTCTTGTGTCCCACGTCCACGTACATAGAAATCATGTCGGCGATGGTCTTGTTTAGTCGCTCCGTCAGCCCGTTGTTCTGCGGGTGGTATGCCGTGGTCCGGCGGTGGTCGGTGTGGCTCAGGCGGAGTATCTCTTGTGTCAGTTGCGCCATGAACGAGGATCCTCGGTCCGTAATCAGGACTTGGGGAGCGCCGTGTCGGAGGACGATAGACTCCACGAAGAATTTGGCTACTTCCACGGCGGTCCCCGACGGGAGTGTTTTTGTCTCGGCGTACCTGGTGAGATAATCAGTTGCCACGATTATCCACCGGTTTCCCTGCGCCGACGGTGGGAAAGGTCCGAGAAGATCCATTCCAACCTGCTGGAATGGTGCAGTCGGGGGCGCGATCGGTTGCAGGAGACCTGCCGACTTCGTTGGTGGTTTCTTGCGTCGTTGGCATTCGTGGCACGAACGGACGTAGAGCTGGACAGTCTTCGGAAGCTTGGGCCAGTAGTATTTTTCTCGGATCCGTGCAGGAGTCCTACTGTAGCCAAGGTGACCAGATGTTGGGTCGTCGTGGCAGGCTTGGAAGATCTCTTCTCGAAGACTAGCAGGAATCACCAGCAACCACGTCGAGTTGTCGTCCCCGAAGTTTTCTTTATAGAGGATACCTCTCCGGACGGCGAATCTTGGCAGGTCACGTGAGAAGGCTCGGGGAATCGTACCCCCTCGTCCCTCCAAGTGGTCGATCAATGCACGCAGCTCAGGATCGTCCCGCTGGAGCGCTGCCATGCCGTGAATGCTCACCGCGCCAAAAAAGTGGTCGTCGTCGTCGTCGTCTTTGGCACATTCGGCAGCTGACTCGACAGGGGCTCTGGACAGGCAGTCGGCGTCGCTGTGTTTTCGGCCTGACTTGTAGACCACGGTTACGTCGTACTCTTGCAGTCGTAGGCTCCATCGAGCGAGGCGTCCCGATGGGTCCTTCAGGCTCGCTAACCAACACAGCGAATGGTGGTCGGTGACCACCCGAAAGGGAGTCCCGTACAAGTATGGGCGGAATTTCCTGATGGCCCAGACGACGGCCAGACATTCCTTCTCGGTCATCGAGTAATTGCGTTCCGCGTTCGACAGCGTCCGGCTAGCGTATGCGATCACGCGCTCCCCACCGTCTTGTCGTTGGACCAGTACCGCTCCGAGTCCTGTATTACTGGCGTCCGTGTGGACCTCCGTTTCGGCTGATTGGTCGAAGTGGCCGAGAATCGGTGGTGACTGGAGCCGTCGCTTTAGTTCGTCGAATGGCTGTTGTTGTTCTTCACCCCAGTCGAAGTTCACGGCGTCTTTCGTAAGGTGCGTTAGCGGCGCTGAAAGCTTGGCGAAATCCTGAACGAATCGCCGGTAGTATGCGCAAAACCCAAGGAATCTTCGGACGGCCGTTTTGTCGGTTGGCGATGGAAAGGCCGCTACGGCGCGAGTCTTCTCAGGGTCAGGACTTACACCTTCGTTGCTCACCACGTGGCCCAGGAACTTCAGTTCGCCGTAGGCAAACCGGCACTTCGTCGGCTTGAGGGTGAGTCCTGCGGTCCTGATTGCCTCTAAAACGGCCCGAAGGCGTCGCAAATGCTCGTCGAAGTTGGCCGAGAATACCACGACGTCATCGAGGTAAACGAGACAGCTCTGCCACTTGAGGCCTGCCAGGACGGTGTCCATGACACGTTGGAACGTTGCCGGCGCCGTGCACAGCCCGAAGGGCATCACCTTGAACTCAAACAGTCCGTCGGGCGTGACGAAGGCCGTCTTTTCTCGGTCCCGTTCGTCGACTTCGATCTGCCAGTAGCCACTCTTAAGGTCCATCGACGAAAAGTATCGGGAGTGGCGCAGCCGGTCCGGCGTGTCGTCGATGCGGGGGAGCGGATACACGTCTTTCTTCGTGACCGCGTTGAGCCGCCGGTAGTCAACGCAGAATCGAAGCGTTCCGTCTGTCTTCTTTACCAGCACGACTGGAGAGGCCCACGGGCTGCTCAAAGGCTGAATGATGTGATCGTTGAGCATCTCCTGTACTTGTTCATGAATGGCCTCTCGTTCCTTTGGGGAGACCCGGTACGGCAGCCGATGCACAGGGAGCGCGTCCTCGTTGGTAATGATGCGGTGTTTCGCAACTGTTGTCTGGCGCACCCTCGACGTCGTCGCAAAGCAGTCGCCGAACTCGGCGAGGAGGTCTCCGAGCTGTCGTCGTTCCGTGGCGCTGAGCTTGGGGTTAACGTCGAGCTGTGGCGGCACTGTACTGGACGGCTGACATGGCGAGGGCTCGTCGGAGATCGCGGCGATTTCGGCGTCAAACCGGAGTTCCTCGACGTCGGACCGGAGTTCCTCGACGTGTCCTATAGTGGCACCTTTCGTGAGATGCTGCGCCTCCGGTTGAAAGTTCGTCACGAGGACCACACAACGTCCATCGTGCAGCTCTGCTACGCCCCTTGCGACGCCTATTCGTCTTCCGAGAAGCAGTTGGACGTTGCCTTCCAGAAGGACTTTCCCGCTGGCAACTGCGTCGGTCACGACGGGCACAAGAACACTCGACCGTGGCGGCAGGTTCACGTGGTCCGCAATGACTTGGACACCGGCTGGCGACGTTTTGGATTCCTCCGGAAGTAGCACGGGCTTTCGCAGCGTCAACCTGTTTGCTCCAAGGTCGATCACCGCACCGTACTCACAGAGGAAGTCCATGCCAAGGATGACGTCTCTTGAACAGTCTTTAAGGACGACGAATTTCACGGGGCAGGTCTCTCCGTGGATGTCCATGCGCGCAGTACACCTTCCCACTGGTGTGATGAGATGTCCGCCGGCGGTTCGTATTTGCGGGCCATCCCACGGCATCATCACCTTCCGTAGGTGGCGAGAGAGCTTCCCACTTAAAACCGAATAGTCTGCTCCGGTGTCGATGAGCGCCTTCGCGTCGTGGCCTTCGATGATTACGTCGAGGTTATTGGACACCGTCGCAGAAGCTTCGCTCTGACGAGTCTCGTCGCTAGTGGGAGGGCCCTCCAACGTTTGTGGAGGATATTGGCGTCGTTTGTCCCCGGCAATACCACCTCCCGGCATTGCCGCACTTAGTTTTCCCGACGGGAAGCGATGGGTGACAGGCTGTCTCGGCGAGACGGCGGAAGGGCGATGGCGAGCGTGGGGGAGACGGTGAACGGAATCCTCGGCAGCGAGACGACTCAGGTGATGAAGAGCGGCGGCGGTAGTCCTCGATGTCCCGAGGTCGCTCCCCAAGACGTGGTCGAGGGTCGTTGGGCGCCAACCTTCGTAGGCCCAGCTGGCGGTAGGGGCATCGACGGTAGATGTCGGCTTCCCCGCAGTGGTAGCACAACGGGCGTCGATCGACCGTTTGCCACACGTCGGTCTTCCTGGGCGCCGGTTGCTCTTGCCGGACGTACTCAGGTCGATCGTCGAGACGTCGGGGGTACGGCTGTGCTGGTGCGTCCCGTCGTCGTGGTGTTGGAGGTTGACGGGCAGCAGATGGCGGTCGTCGGGCCATGGCGGCGTAGCTCACCGTCGGTTGCTCGAGCGGAGCGGGGTTGTCAGGAGCCCGTTGTTCGATGGCTCTCTCGAGCTCGTCCCTCACAATGGACAGCGACGCCGGGGGGTCGGCAGCAGGCAGCAGTTTCTTGAGTTCTTCGCGAACGACTTGACGGATAATCTCGAGAAGCTCGTCGGTGCTGGTGCTGAACTCGGAGCTTGCCGATGCCAGAGTTGAAACGTGGTTGTCCGATGGTAGTTGAGCGCTCGGGCCATTAGCGCCCGCTCGATGTTTGTCGCTTCGGCAACAAATTCTTCGACGGTCGTCGGAGGGTTGCGAATAAGTCCCCCGAAGATTTCGCTTTTTACGCCTCTCATAGGGAAGCGCAACTTTTTCTCGTCAGTGGCTCCGGGTCTGCGCGGCTGCTCAGGTGGAGGATGTCTTCAACGAAACTGGTGACCGTATTTTGGGGGCCTTGAGTCCTCAGCTGGAGAAGGTCTTCGGCCCGCTGCCTACGATGCTGATTCATGAACGCCCGCTTCAGCTTGGTGACGCAGGCGTCCCACGACGTGAGCGCAGCCTCGTGATTCTGCAACCAGTGCCTCGCAGTACCCTCCAACGAAAAGTAGAGGTTCTGGAGGCACTGCTCCGCAGTCCATCCGTTTTGGCGCGCCACACGCTCGTAGTTCTTGATCCAGTCTTCAACATCCTCGTGGATCTCGCCGTGGAAGGGAGTCGGCGTACGAGGAGCGACGGTCAGGTAGACGACGGCAGGAGCGGCGGGGTTCGGCTACTGGTTGGCCATCATCGGCTTCGCTTGCCTTGTCCTCGCGCGGAGTGGTCCGAATTCAGGAGATTGCCCTTGAAGACGGCGGCTGGCACGGTGCTTCGGGTCTTCAACGAAAGGTCGTCGGGAAATGGGGTTTGTTGACCGAGTTCTTCTAGGGGCAGGCTGCACGGGTTTCGTACCCCGCACCTCCACCAGAAATGTCACGAATTAAGGGGACGAGAAAGCAAAGAGTAAACTGAAAATAAAGGTTTAATGGGAGAACTTGTGCCAACCAAAGATAAGTAACGAAAGAGCGTCGAGGCAGTAGTAAAGCAGGCGGCGATTCGTCGGTGAAGCAGAGCGGGAGCGAGACTGAGACTGACTCGACAAGGTCGCGGGAGCGGCTTATCTACCCTGCGTCACTATCTCGAAAGTTCGGCAAAGAAGGTTCGAGCGTCGCGCGCTCGGGGCGAGGATGAACTGGAACTTTCGAGAATAACAAAGCAGAAGGAAAGTTACGTCTGCTGCGAGAATGACCGGGAATCTTCTAGAAGACCGTGACCAAGCGTTGCCTTCTCGGCTCTGCGGGCGGCAATATAGCGAATCGAAATCGAATCTCCCGAGGCTGGGTTCCTTGTGCCGTTGACGACGCTTGTTTATTAGAACTAAACAGTTGAACGATACATCATTTCAAGAGGCATCGACTCTGGTACGGAGATGGTCTCTGTTGTGATCGCTTCAAGCCTTGTTCGCTCAAGAAGGTCAGAAAATATTTCCTGGTGTGATACGGGGCCACCAGGAGACGGCCCGCATTTGCTTGCACCGCACAATGGTACGCAGTAACTCATGCCTGAAATAGAACCTCAGTATGACCTATAAAGATTCAGCCTTTCATTTCAAAAGGTCGAAGTTATAAAATCGCTGCGTTTTTATTTTTCACATTTGTCACGCTAACCCTTTTAGTCTGGCAAAGAGGCTGAGGGTCACTGTTGGTCAATTTATGAGTCACACGACACCATGCTGTCACGTGACGACACCATGTCACGTGAAACCTTAAGGCCCATATAGTGTAACGCTGGAACGTGTCGAACAGATCAACCTGTCGGTTTTCTCATCAATTTTGCCTTATAAAACATTCTGGTAATAAATAGTCAGAAAGGTTAGCACCTTCAGAAATTTACACCTGATTGTGCACTACCATTATTATGTAACGAATAAATACTGAGCATCTGCTAATCTAGTTATAAGCAATAGGCCATATGTGTACGATATATAGGCGTGCTAAAAATATATCAAAACATTAAAAAAAGAAAAAAAAGAAGCTGAATGGTGTTTAAGCTGGTACAGACAGTACGAAAAATGAAGACACCATTCTTCTGGACGACTGAACAGCTATAGGTTTTGCTTCGGCATTTCTGTCATGGCGTCCTGTTACTTTCCTGGTAATATTGCCGGTGTTTTGATGCCTTCGGGACGTAAAATCCAGCTGAGCTTGGCACGGAGAGGTCAAGGCGAGTTCTCCGCCGAACGCGCCGCCCGCAGCGATTGGTCGGTGCCGTGCATGACGACGCGCGCAATCACACCCTAGGTCGTGACGTCAGAACGAAGGGTTTGAGGCGGTCGGAGAGTGGCATATTCAGAACTCGCGGCGAGATGCTGTGACGTTATTGTGACGGGGCAGAAGCCGCCGCGGATGCGAGAAGCTTCCCGGCTCGAACCTAGGCGAGTTGGGACGATTTGGGCGCGAGATGAGGGAGGAGCGTCCAAATGGCAGCGTTTTTGTTCGGGTTTCGCCATCGGCGTAGGTGTTTAAGTCACGCCAATGCTTTTGACATGGACGCAATGATTTACAACAACACTATCACTACTCAAAACATGCGGTAAGGTGGCGGTGCGATGAACTGCGTTGCAAACCGGGGTTAAGGCGATGGTGCCGTGCGTGGGCCGTCGTCCCTGTCGTGAATCCTACAAAAAAATCCTGCGAAGTGATTCTAGAAAGAAATGTATTTTATAGCAATCTGGAACCAGGAACGCGATTCATCATTAGCTACAGGCTTTTATAATTTTTTTGATGGTTTGCTGCGCTACGTAGATGCAAGAAAAACGCACTTCATAAAATTGAAACTAAAACAGAGGATAGAAGAAAAACAATGTACATGGATGGGGCAGACTAACTGTGTAAGTTTTTTTGTCATATTCTCCCTCCACACCGTATTTCGACAAAAAATTGATCGTCAGTTGTTTATACAGCAAGAGTTTAGTCTGCCAGAACATGGCGAGAATGTTACCTGTAGATAATCATTTTAGCCAGTGCAGTACAACCGCTACGCTGGAGCCTTTAACGTGCACCACGCAATAGTGGTACACAACCGTACGCCGGCACGACGTTTATCCAAATGGAAACGGGCAAAGGTGGGGGGGGGGGGGGGGGAGGGAATTTGACACAGAATGTTTGGGCTACGCAGCTCGAGGTTACGCTCCACGTGCACCCTATTTTGAAACAAAATATTGTTGCGGTGTGGAGGGAGAAAGATAAGAAAGGAATTACAAGTTGTTAGCCTGCGCCATTCATGTATGTTGTTTTTCGTCTATTCTCTGCTTCTGTTTCATCGTTATCAAGTGCTTTTTTCTTGCATCTACGCAGCGCAAAAAACCATCACAATTTCTAACCAACTAGGCCATATCCAACCAGTATTTGCATAACTAGCATCCGTGCTGTTACCGATTGCTATTTTTCATTTACGAATACAAAAACATTCGGGTGTGTCTATATTTATGACACGACCAACTCTATACTTATGACCGCTCCATCTGAGCGCTCCTATGGAAGAACCTGCTCCAGGTTGTGCATGTATGTATCAGTATGGGTATATATTTGCAGCGCAATCTCTTTGCAACGAAAGCCTGTAGTATAGACGCGCCAAAAAAAAAAAATAAGCCACTAGTGCCACAGATGAGTATTTTACCATGTCTCGAGTCGCCGCTTAGAGCAGACTATATGGTTGTGTTCCTCAGCAAAACCGAGTGAATGCTCGATACGGGATCCCACGATAGGCGCTGGGAGTAGTGCCTTGCACGGGATGAGCAGGTGTTCGATTGTTTCTTCGCACGCTCCACAGACGCTGCACACCGCGTCCGTCACGTCGCAGTCGTACTTCTGTCGGTACGGTCTGGTGCGTAAAGCACCACCACTGGCCTCCATAAAAAGTCGACTGCCCAGCGTGTTTTCACAGAAAGTCAAGGGCGCGATCTCGGTTTTGAAGGTCGCCTAAAGACGCATTTTAGAATGTTGCTCTATCCCTGACGTCCAACAGTTCTTCTCAACAATAGTCTTCACTTGCTCCCGCACCGCACTCACTCATTTTTTTCAGTTTGGGGTTCGGCGACCTGTAAAAAAACCCAAAATTTGTGCCAAGAAGAGCAACTCGCTTTCTCCACGTCGAGTTGGCATTTTTTATGTGAATGTAGATGAAGAGACACCTAGCCCAGCGGTCTCCATCCATGTACTTGAGGCGCGTGTAATATTTGAGCTTGCTTCGGGCCTCCCGTGCCTCAAATAAAGACCAGCCGAGGTCGCCTTCCACAAACTCGTTCGCTACCTGTCTGTGGCAACCCAATGCCGACGTAGGACCGCCCTTTGGTGCAGTTCAAGGTATTCGCGGACCTCGCTGAAAACGCAGATGACGGTGTTTCCAAATGTCGGACTGGGCACAGCAAGAGTCTTCCAAAGCTCTCGGGTGACAGCATAATGCTCGTACCTCCAGAGGCTCCGCCTTCGCATTGCATTACTCTTTCGTACTGAAGATGTCTTGAGGTTCTGATGGTATTCGGCCAGGCACTCCTCCGTAGTTGACAGCCTGACCTTGAGGTACCTGTAGTTGGCTTGCACAGGACTTGCTGTACCCTGCAGATTGAGTGATCCCAGGCTACGTTCTTCGCCAGCAAAAAAAAGATGACTGTGGCTAACTTGTCGGTATTGAAGCGTAGCCGGAGTTACTTTGCTTCTGCCTCACATACGCCCACAAGTTGCTTCATGTCCTCCACACTGTCCGCCATCAACACTAGATTGTCAGCATAGGCAAGTACGGGTAACCGCCATGACACTACATCGCCTTGTTGACGGTGCACCAGGGAGAAACCGATGCCAGTGTGTTAAAGTGCCTTTTCTATGCGAGAAGCATACAGCATATAAAGCGTTAGTGATAATGGACAGCCCTGCCTTAATCCCTTTCGAACTTCAACTTCTCTTGATTTCACGCCATTGAAGGATGCTGTTACACGATTGCCGTCATATAATCGGTAGAGTAGACTCACCCATGCTCCAGGCATGTTTAGATGTCGTAGCCTGTCGAGCATTATGTAATGAGGGACACAGTCATAGGCTTTGGCAATATTTAAAAAAAAAAAAAAACAGCATAGTAATGTTCGCTTCTCCGCTTGTGCAATCTCTAAACATTGGGTCAGAACAACCAGATTGTCATCCAGGCGACGGCCAACTCGAAAGCCGTTCTGCAGCTTTGTAACTTCGTCGACTTCCTCAGGCTATTGTGCGATGCGCCAGTTGATGATAGTCGCGAACAATCTGTAGGCCACTGCCGTGACTGTGAGTGGACGATAATCACAGAGGAGCTACATGTTGCCTCCTTTCTTGGTCATCCCCGCTGCATATACGACTGAAGAGGTACGCCGATTGCTCCCGTGCGTCAATTCCAAGGCCTTTTAGTACTTTGGCCGATATTCCGTCCAGGCCCGGTGCAGTGCTGCTATTTACCCGCTCTAGTGCGCGGTCGACCAGTACTCGTCCGACAACTGTTTCGCTGTCATTTGTTGGTGTAGGCAGCGAACTATCCTTGACGTATGGACTCTTCGTTGGCATGTTGTCCGGCTCGTTGCCTTCTTGTGTCATGCCGAACAAGGTGTGGAGGCCTTCGTCCAAGAACTTCGCATTTTGTACCTCACCTTTGTTTTCGGCATGTATCAGGTAGAGAGCACTCTCTTTTCCGTCTAGATTGCCAATATATCGTCAAAACTTCTCTCCAGCCTTTCTTCCACTTTTCTTGATATCTGCCATATTTTTGGAGTCGTGGGCTGGTCTCTTCTTTTCGACAATATCGTGGGTTTTGGCCTTGAGTGCGTGGTACTCGTCCCACAGTCGCAGTGTTTCGGGTGATTTTCCAAGCGTCCTTAGCGCCCGGCGATGTTCGCGGTTCGCGTCCTGCCTACGTTGGTTGGCCCTCCGGACTTTAGCGTCCCAACACGGGACAAGCCGCCTTTTCCCTGGTGTGCCTCTCACTACCGAATGCGTAGCAATAGCCTGCTTGAGCTCACCGGCATATGCTTCATACGTGAGGGCATTCATACCGGCATTACTTTCCTCGAAGTCCCTACATACTACCTTGATATCGCATTCACGTAATTGAAAGTTCACTTCCCGATGTGGCCGGGTTCGGTTTCGTTGGATTGAACCAAAGTGAAGTATAACTATATTGTAGTCAGAGCCGTTTATTGAGAGAGTTCGGCCATACACTGGTTTCAATAGGCGAGCATCTCGGGGCCAACCACAGGCCGCGAAACAGCCCCTAGCGGTGTGGTGTGCTCTAAGTTTGTGACACTACTAATTTGAGCCGTTTTAGCGTCGCTAGAGTGAAACGGTTTAGCTCTCGGTGACTGAAAACTTTCTGCAGGTGAGTTTTAGTCACGCCAATATTCAAGTGTAGAATAAACGAACATGCGCTCCAAACCAGGGTCGACTTGCTAGAAACAGCATCTCAGCCGAGACGGGGAAAGAAAGCACTGCCAAAGCCAGCGCACGAGCCGAGCGGGACTCCGCGTCTCAAGACGCTCGCGCGCCCCACCGATTTTTTTTTTTAAGCCAGTCTCAGCTTAGACGCTGTTCTAGCAAGCCGGCCCAGAGCGAACTGTCACCTATACTCCATCTGCGCAAACATCAGCAGTGCAGACAAAGGCATGGGCACGAGCGCGTGGCTTTGAAAAGTGCCTCTCATGCACGAGTTCTCGTACAAACAAAAGCGTTTTGTTGAGCTAGACTCACGCGCCTGTGCCTTTGTCTTTACTACTTTAAATGTCGTTTGCAATATTATGACGTTGCGGTCTCCTGATTGGTCGACGCTGTGTCACAAATTTAGTTTACGCTCTAAGCGCGGGGGGAATATTCGGCGCTGGCGGCGGCCTTTGCTCCGCCTATTGGCCAAACTCTCCCAATACACGGCTCTGATTGTAGCCACTGCCCACACTCCAATCTCTATCTTCATCAACAAAGATTTCTTGAAGTCGACCTGCCAGCCTTTTTAGGGCTAGGACATAGTCAATACATGTCCTTGAATCCCGCACCATCCATGCGTGTTGTCCCACACAGTCTTTCTCTCAGGTTCAGCAACTTCAGCTCACAGTCATCCGACATCTGTCTTAACATTCGCCCGTTGTAGTGTTCACGACCATAAATTCCCACCAGGCGGCCAATAAAGTCTCCCATGAGTAGCATGGACAAGCTTGGATCCCAGCTCCGGATATCCCGGCGAACACACCTGGTTTCCCATTTTCATTGCGCTTGTGATTTCCTGTGGAATGGTAAAGGGCACATACAGCCGTCTGTTGGGTAGGATTTCTCGGATCGGGGATATATTACACTCTGTCTCAGTGATTGTTGTCTACCTTTCGGCGTCATTGTGGGTATCCTGACCGAAATCAGAACGGCCTTCCTGGGCCCGTTTGCTCCAAAGCGCTTACCGTGGCTAAAGTTAGCCGAAGTACGTATACTCCGTTTCACCATATGTTACACCGCAGCGAAAGCTAGAAGCGCGCGTTCATAGCGTTGGCAGCTGCACTTAATGCACGAGACCTTGTGCCGCCGAGATGAGCCCTTGAGAAAGGAGCTCGCACCTGTAGCCTAGTCTGCGGTATATCATAAGGTGGTGGTGGTGGAAAACCTCTTTATTGGTCCTGCGAAAACCCCTACCCCTCCGTCACCCCTTCACCAACACACCTACGCACAGTCTGCCGGTGAAGCAAGCGCCGGGTTCGCTGGACGAAACCCCTTTGTCCCTCCAAGTCCACACACATCACACCATCCTTGAAGTCCTCCGGCCAGTCCTGGGTCCCCGATGCCTCATGCCCCCGTTGTTCACAGTCCCACACAATATGCTGCAGCGTTGCCCGACTGTCCTTACATACCCTGCACAAGTCACTCTCAAAATTCCCTGGGTCCACATGTCTCCCCAACACCGGGGTATACACACACATCACCTGCAACTGCCTAAAAAGCACCGCATCCTCCCGACACAAATCCTTGTGAGGTTCCGGGAACCTCCTCCTATCCCGTCTGCAACATTCAAGATACTCTCCATAACCCACCGGCACATACGACCCCTCCTGCAAAGCCCGGCCTAAGAGTCCTCGGGCGCAGCAGTCGGCCATATCATAAGGTGAAATAGAGTAAAGGAGAGAGATTTTAAAGTCACGTGACTGGCTCGATAGGGATGCGGGGAAACATGGCGGTGCCCCGGTGAGTGAGCGCCGCTCGCTTTGGAACTAATGTGCCTTTGTAGCTGCAGTATCGGGCGCGTTAGTCAGCAACGAATGGTGCAAGAGGCTTTTGCTTTGCCTTACTTCACTGAAATCACAAAGCATGAGCAATGAATTCGCCGCATTTTTAGATAGTCTTTGAATTCGGGCGATTCCTAAACCTAAATTAATGCGATAACTCTCGACATGGCAATGTCTTTGGAAAGTGGATTGCCTTAACTCAATCGGCAAGGTATTGATAGCACAAAAGCCTCCCTATTGAAAATATTTCTAAAGGACCCGTCAGCCTTGAAGGATTATGGGACCTCACAGGCTTTCAAAACCCTTCAAAAATACCCTACAGAAAAACCCTTCAGGGATGCCCCATAGAAAAACCCTTTAGCCCCACAGCCCTTCAACCCGTCAGACCCTTTAGCCCATCACCCCCTTAGACGCGCAAATGACTGTGAGCCATAGAGAAAATGCAGTTCAAAAGATTATTTAAAATTTATTGCAGACATTTAGTTTTACATGCATATTATAATTTATAACTCAAAAAGGTGATAAAAAGCAACGTTTGTTGAAACCGGGCGCAAGGAGCGGTAGACGAAAGAGATCACATCAAACAGGGACAACTGACTTCTTTATCACAAAGAAAAATATATTTCGAAGTACTCACAATGCCGCTGGGTATATTCCTGATGTGCGGTAGTTCAGCTAACAAAACCGAGCAGGTGCACCTCACGTACACATACACAGTCTTAGTAAGCGCGTTTAGCGAAAACCACGAAGTCGCAAGCGCTAGCACCCGCCGCCGTTGAGAAATCCCGAGCACAGTCACGGTTTCGTCCATGATGACAATACGCCGGCGTCTTCGGCGTATTTTTCGCTCGCTGGATGCTTCTGAAGTCGGACGGACGAAGAGGCGCAAAAACCAAGTCCGGACAGCGACCGTCATCCACCGTCTCAGGGCCCACAGCGCCATAATCCCGGTGCGCAGGCACAACATGCGGTGGCACGCTGACCCCGACTGCCAGGCTTTGCAGCGAGTAAGCCGACACCGGCCACCATCTCCTTGAATGCGCTGAACACGACGGCGCTCGAACGGTGCTGAAGGCGGCCAGCGCCGAAATATGGTGCACCTGCGGAACCAAGGAAGAATCAAAAGAGACCAAGGGGCGAGCCCTGAAAGGCATGCATGCTCACCTAGCTGGAGGAAATTGGTCCGCTCCAAAAATCCGCTGTGTGGGCTAACCGGAACTGTCCACGAGCAGAGAGAAAATGGCTATACCGGCGGCTGGCCTCCCCCGCTTGCACACACCACCCTCTCCCGCCGACCGCTGGGCTGGCAGCCCTGCACCCTCTTCCCATCGACGGGCGGAGAGAGGGGCAGTGTGACTTGCTTTTGGGGACCGTCTCCCGTGGAAGAACCGGTTCCCGGAACGAGTCGCTCCCGCGTGGGTCCCTCTTTCTGGAAAGCGCGCAGTGCTGTCAGCTTGTTTATTTATTTTTTTTATTTATGGTTCCACGGATTTCGCCTCCAGCGGACAGGATTGCGTTCGCCTCAAAACGCCGCTCGGTCAACACCACTCGGCCAGCGGCTCGTTGATTCTCTACGTGGGGCGGTCGCCCTCAGTGGCCTCCTTGGCGACCGAACCCCCGGGCAGTGACAGACGGCCCACTCGTATTTGATAGAAGAGCAGTACTACAAATCTGACCGTACATACATACGATCGGCATTCTCCAAATACTTTTTTTCCCCGTAGCGTACAATAAGGCTATATTCTAATTCTGCGAAATGTGTTTTCTCGACCTAAGCCGTGGCCCGCCGACATCTCAAGAAGCCTGAAGGTTTTCCCGACCCCATCAGAAAAGTTCTTGACAGGCTTCCAGACATTTCAAGGCATTGTAAAGGGGACTTCAGACATTTCAGGAGAGCCTCTGACGGGGCCAACGAACCCACCAGGAAATCTCGGTGCACCTTTCAAACATCACAAGAATTCCTGAAGTCCCTTTTACACTCTTTAAAAAAATCCTGAAGTCCCATCAGAGCGATTTTCAATAGGGCTACAGCGTCCCAATGGTCCCTATATACCTTTCTCTAAATTTCCCAAGCTCCGAGGTGCATGCTACGAGTTTAGTTACACGCGTTGCACGTGCTCCGGTCTGCAGTAGTAATTGCTCTAAAGCAAAAAGCTTAAAACAATATTTTCCTTGCACGCGCGTTCGTCAAAACATTATTATGATTATTTGCTTTGAATCTTTTATAAGAGGAAGGCCAGCGCGATTGGACCGTAGAATTACCCTTCCAACATATATACTCCTCAATGTTAGGGTAAGTTACTATCAGGTATATTTTCCCTGGAGCCGAAATAGAGGTTTTTCAATTTATGATGGTTTTATATACAGTTCTTAGATGCTGGCCAACCATGCTGCCGGTGTACCGCCCCCCTTTCACTGCTCACTTCTTCCTTGTCGTTTCTAGGACTAAACTTCGTCGTCCTCTTTCGAACTTTAAAGGAAATTTCAATGAGGCCTTTGTGTGCTATCAATATCAGGGCTTTTGTGGGCGGCGCTAGTGCCGAGTTCGGACACTTTCAGTAATTGGGTTGCGAACACTGTGCCCGCGTCTTCTGTAAAAAGCCATTGCCTCGTGAAATAAACATGCTTTTTGGTTCCCGCCTCTTGACTGTCTGGACGTTCAGTTGACTCAGTTGCTTGCTTGCCGTCGCTGGTGGGCCGTGCAGTCTGACCGCCGGCCACAGCCCGGCACGACATGGTGTCAGAAGCAGTCCACTACGCCTACGTACCTTCAGTCGTCATGACAGCGCATTAGGCCTACGTCCCTCCGTCATGGCGAACTCGCAAGGAGCTCCAACGTGGACGGGCGTCTCCCTACGTCAGGCCGCTGCTTTCAATTTCAACAAAACCGGTTCTTGGCCTGCGTGGCTTACGCAATTCGAGGACTACGCTTTTGCCTTCGGACTTCGCCAAGCACGACCGGACAATCAGGTGCGGACACTTCTCTAGTGTATGGGCCCCGAAGCTCGGGTCCCTCTCGACACGTTCGGCTTGAACGCCGCCTCCCTGAACAACTATGACACGGTGGTCAAGCGCTTCTCGGAACACTTTGTGCACCCCCTCAACGAGGTGTACGAGTCTTCGAGGTTCCACAAGCGGGTTCAGCAGCTGGGAGACAGCGTCAACAGTTACTACGCCGAGCTCTGCAAGCTTGTCAAGCGGTGCAACTACCCGTCCCCCGATGTCGAAGAACGCCTGGTTCCCGACCGGTTCGTTGTCGGTTTTAGCGACGGACGGCTATCTGACCAACTCTGTCGAAACGGGAAGCTCAGCCTCAAAGACGCGTGGACACAGGCGAGGCAGCCGGCGACGCCGAAAACGAAAAGACTGCTCGTGGGAGTGTTTCAGGCCAGCTCACCGTCAACGTCGACGCTACGAAGTCTCGTCGTGGTCCGACGCACCAACGCAAGACAATGAAACGGTCAGACGACGCGTCAGCCGTGCCTTCATGTGGCGATATTGACTCGGGTCCCTCCAGCTACTGCGGTCGAGGCCCTCACGCACGCTCCGACTGTCCTGCTCGGCAGTTTCTGTGCAACTACTGCTAAAAGAAGGGCCATTTCGCGGACGTCTGTCGCTCTCGCAAGCGAAAGCAGAGCAAGGTGGCGGCATTACAGCTCCATGCAATCTTCGGGACTGAGAAGGCCAAGGCCAAGTACGTCGAGGTCACTGTCGACAACTATACGGCGAGATTCAAGATAGACCCCGGCGCGAAGGTGTCTGCTGTTTCGGAAGCCTTCCCAAGGTTACCTCGTCAACTGGACAAGGTCGACGACCTGCTGACGGGACCGGGAGACCAATCACTAAAAGTCGTTGGGTCCTTCATGGCTACCCTCCTGTGGCGAGGCAAGACCTCTTATCAGCGTCTGTACGTGATCAAGTCCCTCTCCGTTCCCCTGCTGGGGTTCCCAGCATCCAGGCTCCGGGTGTGGTCAGGGTTTTGAACGACATGAAAGTAGAGGTGCCGCAGGGACTTTTCCAAGGCCTTGGCACGCTCAAGGAGGAGTACAAGAACCGGTTACGCCCAGATGCGGTTCCGTTTTCCCTTAGTGTTCCACGCCGCATACCGATACGCCTGCGCAAGGTCGTGTGTACGGAGCTGGCCAAGCTCGAGCAAGACGGAGTCATTCGGCGTGTCACTAACCCCACACCTTGGTGTGCTGGACTGATCGTGGTTCCAAAGCCGTCGGGGGCTACCGCCTATGTATTGACCTTACCAAGCTGAATCAAGTTGTCCTGAGAGAACGTCATGTGCTCCCCACTGTCGATCATGTCCTGGGACTTCTGGGCAATGCAGCAGTCTTCTCGAAGCTCGATGCTACCTCAAGCTTCCATCAGGTCAAGCTTTCCCAGGACTCTCAGGAGCTTACGACATTTATTACGCCATTTGGGCGTTATTGCTTTTGCCGCCTCCCATTTGGCATCACGTCTGCCCCAAAGTTTTTCCAGCGACAGATGGCATGGATTTGGAGGGCCTAGACGGACCAGTCAACATGGTCGACGGCGTCCTAGTCTTCGGCAGAACGAAGAAGCAACATGACCAAGGCCTGCAGCAGGTGCTGTTGCGTCTCTCCAAAACCGGCGTCACCCTTAACAGGGAGAAGTGCAGTTTTGGAGTGTCCTAAGTGTAATTCCTGGGAGTTGTTGTCTCAGCGGAAGGGATAAGGCGCGATCCCGGCAAGCTGTCCGCCGTGCAAAACATGGACCCACCAACGGACGTCGCTGGGGTGCGCCAACCTCTCGGCATACCTGGACCGCTTCCTTCCTCACGTGGCCAAAGTGACAGCACCGATCAGGGCTCTGCTAAACAAGAACACAGAGTGGACCTGGTCATACGAACATGAAGTCGCCTTCGATGCTCTCATGAAGCTGCTGACGTTCGACCGTTGTATGGCAAAATACCACCCAGCCTACCCAACTATGGTCTCAGCGGATCCAAGCTCCTTCGGCCTAGGCGCACTGCTGCTGCAGACTCAACCAACAGGAGAGAGATTACCTGTCGCCTTTGCGTCAAGATCCCTGACAACGCTACAGCCAGCAGCGCAGGGTCTGGCTGAGCAGCGCTACAGCCAGACGGAGAAGGAGGCTTTGGCGGTCACCTGGGCTGTACAGAGGTTCGACGAGTATGTGCGTGGCAACTCCTTCGACGTTGAGACGGATCATCTGCCGTTGGTCCCCTTTTCGGAAAGATGGAGCTCGATGTCTTGCCACCGCGGATTCAACGGTTGCGGCTGAAGCTCATGCGGTATCAATTCCGAATGCTGCACGTTCCTGGAAAACTACTAGCCACAGCCGACACACTGTCTCGAATCCCTTGCAAGGCCCTCGTCGCACCAGGAGAGCTGGAAGCCATCGAGCTTTTCGCAGCAGAAACAGTGGACGGCTCTTCTGAGGTGCTTCCAGTTCCCATAGAAGATCTCAGGATGGCTCAAGCATCCGACGGTGAATGCAGTACGCTCATCTGATTCTGTCAGGGCGGTTGGCCATCCAAGGGAAAGTTACCTTTGCACGTTGCAAAGTAAGCACCCGTATTGGAAGAACTTTCAGTCTGTAATGGTCTTCTGCTGAAGGGAACCCGTATCGTCATCCCAGCTGCAATGCGCCGGACGATACTTGCCTTGATCCACGAAGGCCATCAAGGTATCAACCGCTGCAAGTCCAGAGCCCGTGAGTCAGCCTGGTGGCCCCAGATCAATGCCAGCATCACTTCCCCTGTGGCGAACGGTGAGCAATGTGCCTCGTGTCGAGTCAACCTGGCGGAACCCCTCTGTGCCATAAGTCTCCCATGTCTTCCGTGGGAAGTCCTTTGCGTCGACTTCTTCCACCTGAACGGCCAGACCTTCATTCTCCTAGTTGACTACTATTCCCGGTACCCGGAAGTGGTGACGCTGGGAAGCACGACAGCAAGGAAGGTCATTGACGTCCTCAAGAGTATGTTTGCTCGTCACGGAATCCCCAAGGCTGTCCGGTCTGACAACGGTCCCCCAATTTCATCGCGGGAGTTCGCCGGATTCGCAAGCTCCTACGGCTTTCACATGTGACCAGTAGCCCAAACTTACCCCAGTCAAACGGTGAAGTGGAGAGAATGGTTCGAACTATTAAGAACCTTTTTCGCAAGGCCAAGGACCCGTGCCTGGCGCTCCACAGTTACAGAGACACGCCAGGTGTCACCGGCTACAGCCCAGCACAGCTGCTGATGAGCCGCCAGCTTCGAACGCGGGCCCCGAAGAGGGAGGAGCAGCTACAGTCTCTTAATCCGGGACGACACCTTGTTGTCACCCGAGACTCCGTATAGCGTAGGAAGCAGACAGCAGACTTCAACAGCCGTCATCGAGCCCGTGCTCTTCCAAGACTTCAACAGGGCTCTCGAGTTTGGGTTCAGCCCGAGAGGCTGCGTGGCACTGTCTTAAGCCCGGCTCAACGCCCGAGGTCTTATGTCTTCGAGACTGACAACGGGACACTTCTGCAACGCAACCGGCGCAACTTAATGCCCTAAGTCGAACCTCGGCTCCTCCGTCTACATTGGCTCCCAGCGACCGAAGTGCATCTTCAACGCCCCTGGCTACCCCAGCTTCCGGCGACGGTTCGGCCTCAGGTGGACCTGGCGACTCCCCTCATCGTGAAGTGCCTCGTCCGGCATCACCACCAGGTGTTCGTGGTGACGGTACGGGCCAAGCCTACACGATCCGTTCTGGGAGAGAAGTGATTACTCCCAAGAGGCTCAATTTGTAAGACTACGTTTTTTTCACAGCCAAGGTGTCCGGTACATTCTCGAACATTCTTAAGGGGGGAGATGTTGTGGGCGGCGCTAGTGCCAAGTTCGGACACTTTCAGTAACTGGGTTGCGAACACTGTGCCCGCGTCTTTTGTAAAAAGCCATTGCCTCGTGAGATAAGCATGCTTTTTGGTTCCCGACTCTCGACTCTCTGGACGTTCACTTGGTTCAGTTGCTTGCTGGGCGTCAATGGTGGGCCGTGCAGTCTGACCGCCGGCAGCAGCCCGGCACGGCACGGGCGACTGAGTCAAGGCAATCCACTTTCCAACGACGTTGCCTTTCCGACAGTTATCGGGTTCATTTAGGCTTAGGAATGGCCACAATCCAAAGACTATCTAAAAAATACGACGAGGTCATTCGCAACTTTCACGACCTATAGGGGGCGCGCTGGCGCCTATCAAAATGGCTGTCATCTGGATGATCGCCGTAGAACAGCAGTACAAGGCGCGGTCTGTGACGCGTAAGTAATTATAGTTTTGCTTTATACGAGCAGTATTAGAACCTAACTTTACGTTTTCACCCCAGAAACATGTAGGCAAGCACCATTATTGTGAAGCCGATCATTCAGGAGCTAGGGAGCGCGATTCTCGCACAGCGGTACCACCGTCGCTGAAAGTTGCGAATTGCTCATACTTTGCGATTTAAGAGAGGTAAGGCAAAGCGAAAGCCTCCTGCACCATTCATTGCTGGCTAAAGTCCCCCGATATCGGAGCTACAACGACATATAAGTTCCATATCGAGCAGCGCTCACTCACCAGGGCACCGCCATGTTTTCCCTACCAAGCCCGTCACGTGATTTTAAAATCCCTCTTTTAGGTACTGCGGCTAACTTTGGCCGCGGTTAGCGCTTTCGAGCAAAGGGGCCCTAATGTTAATTTTTCTTGTCATCCGCACAATTGTCTATCCCGTAGCCTGTTGTCGGTGCAGACTAGTGTAGCTCAATCTCAATGCTAGGGCGCCTCGCGGCTTGCACGAGGTTCCGCATACGAAGTTCAAGTTCCGCTCCCATGTCTCGAAGAAGGCGGATGTCCTGTAGCACATGCAACCGGTCCCAACGTTGACCGGTCCTTTGTGGGTTCGTCTTCTAGCCGCTGAAGCCGTTTATTTAGGCTTCGAGCCAACTCTTGCGCTTTTTGAGACTGTGCACTCCCTACTTCGTCGTCTATACTCTAAGAAAAAATGGAGGAAAAAAGCAGCAACGGCGCGTCTTCCTCCCTCCAACTGACGCGCCCCCAAGCGGACACGGGAAAAGGAGAGGAACGAAACGTTCTCCTTCTACAGGCGGACTGGAGAAAGCCTTTCGTCCTCCCGACTCATCTTCTTTCGGTTTCGTTGAGTAGCTGTTGAGTCGATTGAGCTTCAGCGGCGGTGAAGGCCGCCTGTAACTCCGTCTTTTAGTCTAAACGTGCAGAAAAGTTCGGTTGCATTGACGTTTTTATCACGAATTTTATCAAACGAGCAAACGAAGCCGCCAAAAACAGCGAAGTTCCGGAGCAGTGCCAGCAGCGCCACGTACACTGGGTAAGATGGCCGTCTCCGGATTGCGGGACTCATGCGGCACGGAACTACAGTAGCGAAACCACGCGGAACTGTGTCGACGTTTTCGACGTTATGAAAATCGCAGGAACTGCGTCCAAGGCAGGCAGGTTTTGCTGCCGGCTGCCTGGGTGCCTTCCGTGCTGAGTTCGGTTCTCTTTTCCGATCACGAGTGCAACCGGCGTTCAACGTGGTTTTGTATTTGTCCGTGTCAGCAACATAGCAGCAACATCGTGATGGCAGTGTTCTGAGTAGTGAACAGAAGACTGGAATTATCACCCATGTGACCGTGTGCTCGCGTTTCAGTGGTGTAACAACAAGATGAGATCGTAAACTGTCGGGCATTGATGCCGCTAGTCGGGCTGTGACGGAGGGGGCGGGGTGTCGCATGTTGACATTCCGATTTACATATTAAAAAGTTTAATACCACTTGAGGGATTAGGTGTATTCGATCGACGTGCGCATAGTCATGTTGGGACGCTGGTCTGAACAGTAAGCTCATATTATACAGTGGCCAATGTGACAGTCGGCTGTCTCGTCCCCGAGAGCGATTGCGCTCTGGGGAAAAGAATCGTGACGGAAAGTACGTATATTTACAGTGTGGAATTTTAGTATTAAAAAACAATAGTAGGTAAAATTGAAAAAAAAAAAAAAAACTACCCTTTATTTTGTTGTTTAAATATACTACGGTTCCTGGAGAAACTGCCCTCCCAGTGGCGCGCTGGGATGAGCGCTAGAAGTTTTCGAGCTCGCCACGGCGTAGCTCCGTACACTTAACACCTGCCGCAAGTCGCGGCTTTGACTGCATTCAAGTTGATCGAAAAGCGATTTCTCAGCCCGTGAAGCATCACTGACAGCTGAGTGAATATCCGCTCTACAGGGATTAATTCAAGACGGCAATCGCAGCTTTACGCGAACAGCACAAATAGAAAAACAAACACTACAATAGATATACAGGCTACGACGTGCCGTGCGGAGAAACAAACTCATGGCTTCGAACCGCATTGGAACGGCTTTATTTGTTGACTTTCAAATAATTACGGCATTATCGAGCGTTTGCTTTTTAATAAAAGATTCATCCCCTGAGCCATTCAAAATACTCTCAGAGGTGTGACATAGCTCGAAAAAAATCAACATGCTGGGAATATTTTTATTGCTTATTGAGTCACCGAGAAATTCCGTACGTTAAAAACGACCAGTATAAAAGACGGAAACGCAGAGCACAAGTGTAGTGTACGGTTTAGTGTGGTGTGCCGTTGTGTTCATCATCACCATCATTTATTATCCTTGAAGGCCCTTACGGGCATTACACAAGGGAGTGGTACATTTGTTATTATTTTTCTTAATCGAACACTTCCGAACTCAATTTTTACTACAATAGAAGAGAGAACTAGTTGGATAATGAAGAGATGAAAGTGGTTGCAGAGGCGGCAAATTTTCGTGTGTCAGTTATGGTAACAATGTCATTCGGTAGTATGTTCCAATCGTTTATTGCCAAAGGTAAAGTTGAATTACGGTATGAAGTAGTTGACGAAAGAATGAACCGCAAATTTCAGGAGTGTTCAAAGCGGGGGAAAATCTGCCACGGGGGTAAAAGCAGAGATTCACGAAGAGGCATGTTACGGTGAAAGATTCGGTGAAGGAGAGAGAGACGGGGACACTCGGCGCCTCAATGAAAGCTTGTGAAGGTTAGCTGCTTCGCGCAATCCAGATATGCTCGTGAATGGTGAGTAATCAGAAAAAATAAAACGAAGAGCCCTGTTTTGGATGGATTCATGTTTGTTAGATAGGTAAGATTGCCAAGGGCACCACACATATGAAGTGAATTCAAGCTTAGACCGAACCAAAGTTGAGTATGCTAATTGTTTTATCTCTGGTGTTGCGGGTTTCAGGTTTCGTCGCAAAAAACCGAGCGTACGGCTTGCGCTAGCAAGCCGTATTATATATTACTGATGTGAGACGTCCATAAAAGGTCAGATATAAAATGAATACCGAGATATTTATATGAACTGCAAACAGTGATAAGGGACGCGTCAAAATGGTGAGAAAAAGGTTGAAGAGCACGACGAGAAAAGGAAAGGGATTTACATTTGTCGAAATTGAGAGTCATCTGCCATTTATTGCACCATTGAATGACTTGTGAGATATCTGTTTGCAAGGTATGGTGGTCGTCGAGCGAGAGAATGTGCCTGTAAATTACGCAGTCGTCTGCAAATAACCGAATTGATGAGGATATCTGCTCATGAATATCATTGATGTAGATTAAAAAGAGTAAGGGCCCGAGTACACTACCCTGAGGGACGCCTGAGGTTACCGGGCACGAGGGGGATTTAGAGTTATTAATGGTGGTGCATTGGGTGCGGTTAGTCAAGAATTCGGATATCCAATTTACGATAGTGGGAGGGATCTTAAATTCGTTAAGTTTTATTTTAAGACCTTTATGAAGGGCCCTAGTAAACGCCTTAGAAAAGTGGAGAAAAATGGCGTCAGTCTGAATGTTGGTATTAAAACCTGCGTGAATGTCATGAAGAAAGGCCGTTAGTTGTGTTTTGCAAGAGTACGCTTTCCGAAAACCATGTTGGAGATTAAAAAGGAGGTTGCTATCTTCTGAATAATTGATTATATTGGAGTAAAGTACGTGTTCCATGAGCTTAGATACGCTAGTTAGGGAGATGGGCCGATAGTTTGTAATTAGGTGGCGGTCACCAGATTTGAACACAGGGGTTACGCTTCCAGTTTTCAAATCCCTCGGAATTTCAGAAAGTTTAATTGACTGGGAAAATATGTCACAAAGAAAAGCTGCGGAAATGTGTTTCGTGTTTATTAGAACCTTCGAATTGATTCGGTCATCCCCTGAGCTGGAAGACAGCTTCAAGTTCTCAGTTGGTTTCAGGACGCCGGCATAGTCAAAAGTGATGGGCAACATAGAAGTGTGCAATGACTGGCGTGGGACAGGAATATTACTCAGGTTTTCTTCTGTAAAGACAGAACTAAATAAGTTATTAAGTGAAAGAGCACCTTGGTGGTCCGAAAGATTATGCCCGCTGTTGTCAGTGAATTGCAAGGGGGACGACGTAGAAGGATTAATAATCTTCTAAAATTTCTTTGGTCTGTTAACCAAAATGTTGGAGAGGTCCCGAGTATAGAATTTAGTTTTCGCTTCATTTATAGCTGTTTTGTATCCCGTTGCACAATCGTGGTATTTGTTCCGGGCTTCCAGTGTGTCGCAACACTTAGCCTGTCTATAAAGCTTTTTCTTTTTGTTCGAATGCTTATGAATGGTTTTGTTATACCACGGATTGTTGTTATCACAGCTGACACGAGTGAGTGGTATGAAAGACTCAATAAGTTGAATTAGTTTATCTTTGTACAGCGTCCAGTTAGCGTTGACAGATCTTTCCTCAAAACCGTGAGAGAACGTGTCGTAGAAGTGTTCCAGTTGCGAGTTGATAGAGCTATAGTCGGCACCCGCGTAATTCCGAATGAATTTAGTATAGCGTGACTTGTGAGGAGTGGTAAGGGAGTGTGTTAATTCGATAACAAGATGGTTACTAATGCCGGGTAAGCATGTAACATTACTGATAAGGTCTGACTCTTGCGTTAGGCACAAGTCCAGCACATTGCTGCAGATTTTGGTAGTTCTGGTTGGTTGAGTGATTTTGGTAGTTCTGGTTGGATGAGTGGCCTAAGAAAATAATATAATTTTTTCTTCAACATGAATTGGGCGGTACCTAGCGCCACCTACCCTATCTAGTTGCAATTACTCTGCTTGACCCCGCCCACTGGTGGCAAGCGATTTAACCTTCTTTCACGCTACGCGAGAAACAGCGGCTTGGAGTTGTTCTTTCGAGAGCGGCTTTTGGTTTCCCGGATTGAGTGTGCCATTATCCGTGATGTCCGGTTGACGAAGGAATTGTGACTCGAGGAACACCAAAGGTAAGTCGCAAAGTGCACAAAGTAACTGGGTATCGGTTGTCTCCGTTTAACAACGCAGTGCTGTCGACAAGAAGACTGAGTTACTGCTTTCGAAACGCAAGTTTCTGTACCTGTGGGGAAAATTTGGCTTCGGAAATAAACACACTTCGCGGAAGTCTTGTGTTGCGCTTTTATTTGCTGCTCCTGTCGTCCCGTACAAGAGACGTAGCGTCCTCGTTGAGCCTTAGTGAGCTTGATTTGCTCGATTCAGGGTCGCCATATTGAGATGCAGGCGACGGAAGAGTTGTTGCTCCCCTGCTTCAGGGACGAAGGTTTCTCCCTTTCTAAAGGAACATAGGTTACAAGGCCGTTGCTCCCCTAAGGGAAGACTATCCAAACCCTTTTTTTCTAAAAGTGTACAGTCTCGCGCTGTGCTTGCGTTTCTTCGCATGTGACAGGTATATTCTTCATTTGCTGCATTAGGTGCAGCCCCGGTAAGCATCTGATACATGTCGTCCTGACCAGTCCTGACGGTGACTATCTTCAACCATGTTAGGTTTAGTTAAAGTTGCTCGCGCTTCCAGCAGGGCTGGGTTCTGTTGATTTGTATCACCGGGGCCTTCCGGCGTGCTTTCAAGCGCCTGAAGCAGATGTATCGGCTCCAATATACCAGTCGTTATAGTGTGCTTTCTGTCATCGAAAGCTCGCTCGCTCGCTCCGACTGCGTCTTCCAGACGTCTGACCATCTCGTTGATGCGCTGTTCTAATTTGTCCATTTCGTCAAGATGGCGTTTTTCTAACGCTTAAATTACTCTGCATAGGCTGCAGATAAAACTACCATCTTCGGCCTCTTCGGTGCTCTTAAACTGAGTCTCTGATAGGAGAAATTCACATCGCCCGCACTTGTCACATGCGATGAGGGGATCGCCATCCTTCGCAGCTTTACGCCGAGTCTGTACTGGCATGCCATGGCTAGGCGAAAGACGATACAATGTGGAGGCAGTCAATTCTGTAACCTCCCAGCTGTCTGCCTTGTAACCGCCTTTGTTAGGCTTACAGCGATCAGCAGTTCCGGCGAAGCCATCATCCGTCTTGGTGACGCACTCATCCCCAAAAATCTTTGGAAGTTTCCGCTGAACTGGGTGTGAGTGCTTCCGGTACAAAAACCGTGTTGTAAATCGGTATTTGTTGGACCAAGTTTTAGCGCCGCCTAGTGAGAGGAGTTCTCACTAGGCGGCAGAAAAACCTGGTCCTCCTGCCAAACTCCTACCTCGTCGGGTTCTTCTGTTATCCGTCGCTCCGTGCCAGCTGATCGAGCTTTCTGGTTTCAAAAGAGTTCATGCTGTAAAATGTTGTTTCTATGTAAATGATGCCGATTCGTTAATTAGTTCGCTCTTTTTTAGTTTGCGCAGTAGCTGCGCCCGCGCGCCGCCAAGGCCATAGAAGCTAACACAACCTGGTGCAGCGCGGAAAAAGACGAAAACAGAAATACCGAGTTGCAGGCCCCGCCATCAGGCACCGCTGAAACTCGGCCCTCCCGGCAGTCCCTGCTGGAGTGTTTCCAGATGCAGTGGTCGTGAGTATACAGTAGGTCGTGGCTTATACTGCCTAGAACTCGGTCTGCCTCAATGGGCGATGAGTCTTCCAGCTGTACATGCGAAATTTCGCCAGTGCAGTTCAATCGCATTCCTGGGGCCTTTAACGTTCATCACGCAGTAGTGATACACGGCCGCACGCCGGTACGATGCTCATCAAGATCGAAACGGGCAGGGGTGGGTGTTGAACCCAGGATCCTTTGTTCTTTCTGCAGCGTGAGCTTTCGCTCGACGTGCTCCCAACTGGTGTGCGCAAGCCCAACCGGCCACCGATCCGCAAATTTCAATAAAATTATACCCTTTACAACGGGACGTGGGGGGAAATCTGAGCTAGGCTGGGGAATTCGCCGCCGCCCGGGGGAGGGGGGGGGGGGGGGTCGGAGTCGGAAATGTAGGAAGGGGAATGGGATACTCGCCAGCGGAGTCAGAAGAAGCTCCTACCCCCTTCTTTACGTTGCATTGGAGAGATTCTCGCCGAAGTCGAGCTTAGCCCTGATAAGTTCAGAAATGCCGAGACACCGCTAGATGCGTCGGGTCAGATGAGCAAGAGCCGAACGTTCGCGCGAGCTTGCGCGGGTTGCACGTGCGCAAATCATATTGTAGCCACGAAGGCCACGCGATGGCACTTCGGGAACAGTTGCGCGAGAGTTCCTGTATAGGCTCCCTACGGGAACCAAAGTTGCGCGTTCATGCATGGCATGTGGATACAGCTCCTCACGTGACTGAATTCAGTGAATAGCAGCACCACGCGTTCGAGGCGCGCGGCGCGCTCAAAAGCCGGCAAATGTACGCCGGGGCGCGTGCAACGTCTACTTTGCTGCACGACACTTCATACGGCTCCTCTCGTGATCGAATCTCGGCGTATAGCGGCGAGGGCGGCACGCGGCACGTGGAATCAAACGCGCAACTCTGGCTCCCGTAGGGAGCCTATATAGGAACTCTAAGTTGCTCTACGGTTCCTGTATAGGCTTCCTACGGGAGCCAGAGTTGCGCGTCTCTTTTTTACGTGCTGCCGCACCGCTATTCGCCAAGATCCGATCACGTGAGGAGCCGGACCAAGTGCCGCGCGGAAAAGTAGACGTTGCTCGTGCCGGCGTACGTTCCCCTGCTTTGGATTGATTGATTGATTGAGTTTTGTTGGCGCAAAAGCATCTAAGAGTATAGAGCGCCAAAGTCTGACTATTGTATAAATGGTTTCTAGGGAAGAAAGAGGGCTCTAGTGACCAGTGATAGAATAAAAAGATGGACATGATACTGTATATAAATAATGTGGATGAAGAATTTAAAAATTGTAAAAGTCCAGTGATTTCTAGGAATTTAAAGACATTTGTTTGATTTGCAAAAAAGGTTCATCTCCAAGCAAAAGAGCAAGGTATAAAGGCATCTGTGTTGAATAAAACTGGGCGAAGTAGAATTAGTGGTATCTGTGGTATACAGGGCACTCAAGAAGGATATTCACTATAGTCAATGGTTTTGAACAGTGTTCGCATGCAGGTGGATCCTCTCGGCGAAGCAGATACACATGTGTTAGATGTGTGTGGCCAATTCTTGACCGACAAAGAATTACCTCGAAAACACGGTCCCTATGACGGGCACTCGCGCACACGTGTAGCATTGGCTTTACAAAATGAAGTTCGTTGTTGGTTTCGCGGGACCATTCATCTTACCATTTACACTTGATACTTTTCCTTATGGTCGCTTTGTTGTCTTGGTAGGGTATGTCGTGAATATCAAGTTCAATCTTCCTTGTAGCACATGTGGAAGCGGTACGATCAGCAGCTTCATAGCTGGGAATACCCACGTGACTAAGCACCGAGCAAAAGACTATCTGCAGTTTTTTTAGCGGCAGCAATCACTCTATGTTGCAGCTGAGTCATTAAAGGGTTTTTTTTCTATCTCAAGAGATCTGAGTGCTCGCAGAGCACTTAGTGAATCAGTGTAAACTACAGAGTATGGATGCCTATTCTTGATAATATAGTTTCTGGCCAATAGTAAACCGTATAACTCGGCAGTCAAGATAGTTGCACTGGAATTAATCCTCCGCACACATTTAAGTGATGGTCTAATCACGGAAGAGCCGACAGAGGAGTCGGTTTTTGTGCCGTCAGTATAAAAGCTGGTGTAGTTTTTATATGTATCTTGTAGCTCAAAGAATTCCTGTTTTAAGACTTTTGGTTCGGTATTTTTCTTAGCGTACTCCGTGAGTGACTAGTTTGAAATGAAGAGACCATGCTCCCATGGTGCCACTGTTCCGAAAAGCTGAGCAACAGGTGGGTTTGTCTGAAGGCTCGCCGCAACGGTCGGGGTCTCGCTCTGCAATGAAAAGGAAGGCTTAACAGCGGGCTTGCTTTGGAAGGTTCGTTCGAAACGTGTTCCCTCGACTAGTTCCCGACACGGATGTTGCACTCCAGACCGTATCCTAAGAGAATACATTAGACCTAGGACATCTCGCCTTTTCTTTAGAGACATTTTATTAGCTTCAGCATAGAGGCTCAGCACACAAGATTTACGAAACGCACCGGTGGCAAGTCGGATCCCTGCATGATGGATTGGATCCAACATTTACAGTGTTGATGCACTCGCTGATCCATACACCAAACATATAATCTAGGCGTGACCGGACAATCGACCTAGAGATTCTTAAAAGGCAGAGTTGATCGGAACCCCAAGTCATATGGAAGAGAACTCTTAGAGTATTAAGGAATTTATGGCATTTTTGTTTTAGCGTTTTGATATGCTGGCTGAAAGAAAGCTTGATGTCGAATATAAGCCCTAGAAACTTATACTCCGTTTTTATCTGAACTGGTGCACTGTATATGGTCAACGAAGGTGTCGGCATCACACCAGGTTTTCGTAAAAAAACGAACAGAACCAGTCTTCTTCGTGGAGAACTTAAATCCGTTATTGTCAGCCCACCTTGTCGCATTATTAATATCCAGATGAACACGCCGTTCGCAGATTGCTAGGTTACATGAGGAAACAGCGATTTGGAGGTCATCTACATTAAGCGAATAGTGGACTGATGGTGGTATGACATGCGTGATAGAATTGATTTTTATAGCAAACAGAGTAAAACTTAGGACACCGCCCTGTGGAATACCGTTTTCCTGTACAAACCATCGTGAGTGTACAGACCTCAGCCTTACTCGGAAGGTGCGTCTACCTAAAAATCTCTCAGTGGCATGGAACAAGCGGCCCTGGATACCAATGTCCAATCAATTCCCTCAAAATTCCATACCGCCAGGCAGTATCGTATGCTTTCTCGAGATCGAAAAACACAGAGCGACAGTACTGTCTACAGACAAAGGCGTCTCGAACAGTTGTCGCCAATCGAACCAATTGATCCTGCGTCGAGTGGGATAAGCGGAAACCGCAATGGTATTTATCCAGGATGCAATGTTTTTCCAGGTGCTGCATCAGTCGTCTATTAATCATTTTTTCTAGGTTTACAGAATCAGCTCGTCAATGCTATTGGCCTGTAACTGATAGCAGCATCCGAGTTCTTTTGTGGTTTAAGTAGAGGGATAATTATAGCCGTTCTCCTTGCTGATGAAAAACGTCCCTCCTCCCATATTCTGTTGAAAAGGTCTAAAACCAGATCCAGTGTAGACGGGTGAAGATGATTCAACATGAAGTAGTGGTCACCGTAAGGACCAGTTGCCGAGGATTTGACGCTATGAAGGACCATCTTTAGTTCAATAAGAGTGAATGATCTATTATACGGCTCCCGTGCACCTCGAGGTGCCTTTATGGTCCTGGCTTCTTTCTGGTGTTTTATCCGAAGAAATGATAGTGAATAGTGCCTGGAACTGAAAAAAAAAACTCGAAATGTACCTCGAGAATATCGGCTTGTTCCTCTAGACTTTGAACAGGTTCCGTTGCAGGATAACAGGGGGATGGTGAAAGCGCTATAGGATCTATTGATTTTGTTAATTCGGTCCCATACCTCTTTTGGGGATGTAGTAGTAGATTGGGGTTTTGTGGCGCAAAAGCAACTAAGGCTATGATGCGCCAAGAAATGATACTATTGCAGAAGAGGGTTTTGAAGAAGAAAGAGCTTTAGTAGCTGGTAATTTCAAGAATGCATAAAATAAAACTAGGACCTTATATTATACTTAATACTACAATTTGTGTAAAAGATCAATACTTTTTAAAAACTTAAAAACCTGGGTGGGTGGGAGTAGTGGCTCATTTCCAAGCAACACATATAGGTGTAGAGGAATATGCTCTTTGTAGAGCTGGGAGAAGTAATGGCGGCGTTTATCATCATGCGCAGGGCATTCGAGAAGGATATGCAAGACACTCAAAGGTTGCTGGCAATGCTCACAATCGGGAGGGTCCTCCCCACGCAAAAGGTGTCCATGCGTCAGCCGCGTGTGTCCAATGCGTAGACGACAGAGGACTACCTCATAAAACCTGTCTCTGTGCCTAGCACCCTCCCATTCACTAGGAAAAGGCTTAATCATGTGCAGTTTGTTGGACACCTGTAGGCTCCATTCTGTTTGCCACTGAGCTTTAAGATGACATTTGACTAGGGCACAGTAATCTCTAAATGGGATACCACTAATGTCCACAGTACAGGTGCCACAAGTGCCCGCAGCACGATCTACCTCTTCATTCCCTGGGATTCCGACATGGCTCGGCACCCAGCAGAATAGAACATTACATCACTCTCTGGTCGGTGCTACTATTTTTCTTTGTAGTAAAACAATGAGTGCATTCTTTGGGGTTTCAAGTGAAATCAGAGCCTGTAACGCACTCAACGAATCTGTATATACAACTGACCGGGAGTTACGTGTTTGGATGATGTGATCTATTGCAAACAGAAGGCCGCACAGCTCAGCAGTGAAAACTGTCGCAAACGAATTTAGCCTACGAACACTTCTCACTGATGGGGCCGATCATGGCACAGCCAACAAATGATTCCGTTTTTGCGCCGTCTGTGTAGTAGTGTGAATGAGAATCATGCTGCTTCTTGAGTTCATAAAATTCTTGTCGCATGACCTCGGACGGAGTATCCTTTTTAGTAAACATTGTTAGTGACAAATCGCAACGTATGCAGCCGAAATTCCATGGTACCACCGTTTTTGGAACTGTGGCAACTGGAAGCTTACTGTCTATCGCAACTGACTCTGCCACATTCCTATTTCTTATCGTGAATGGAGGGATAATGCTAGGCTTCTTTTCGAATGTCCTTTGATATTTCGTGCCCTCCACTACCTCCGGGGCTGGATGCTGAGCTACTGATCGTATCTTTAATGAATGCGTAAATCCCAAGGAGAATCGCCGTCTGTCGAGGGACATCTCATTTCCCTCAGCGAAGAGACTGAGCACAGGCGACGTTCTGAAGGCACCTATTGCCAAGCGAAGTCCCTGATGATGGATGGGATCAAGTGCTTTAAGAGCTGATGGCCTAGCAGATCCGTACACAAAGCTGCCATAGTCCAGGCGTGAGCGGATAACCGAGCGATAGATCCCCAAAAGACATAGACGGTCAGAGCCCCATGTTTTGTGGGACAAGTCTTTAAGGGGGTTCAGTGATATCTGGCATTTTAACTTCAGACTTTTGATATGAGGCACAAACGAAAGCTTACTGTCGAAAGCGAGGCCCAGAAACTTGTGATCTACTTTCACCGGGATAGGGGTCTGTCGCATATATAGAGAAGGAACCGCAGGGACTCCCCGTATATGGGAGTAACACACAGTAACCGTTTTTTCCGGAGAGAAACTAAAGCCGTTTTCATCCGCCCACTTTAGGAGATTGTTGACGGCAACTTGAAGCCTCCGTTCACAAATAGAAAGATTGCACGATGAAACAGAGATTTGAAGGTCATCAACATAGAGTGAGTATTGCACAGAGGAAAGTAGGGAACGGGCTATTGAGTTCATCTTTACAAAAAAGAGAGTAACGCTGAGGACTCCCCCTTGGGGGACCCCAGTCTCCTGGACGAATTCTTTAGAGAAAGATGCTCCTAGCTTCACCAAAAATGTTTTTGTAGAAAGGTAGCTATGGATGGTAGCAAGCATCCTACCTCGTACCCCAACTTCATGCAAATCACGGAGGATTCCATGGCGCCATGCTGTGTCATATGCCTTCTCCATATCAAAAACCACTGACACGCACAACTGTCTGTTCACGACAGCTTCACGAATTACGGTCTCAAGACAAACCAAATGGTCAGCTGTAGAACGATAGGAACGAAACCCACATTGATTCCTATCCAAGATGTTCTCTTTTTCTAAATAGTACACAAGTCTTTTGTTCACAATACGCTCAAAAGTCTTGCTCAAACAGCTAGTAAGGGCGATAGGGTGATAGCTTGACGCAGAAGAAGAATCCTTACCAGGTTTTAAAAAAGGAACAACCGTGGCTACTTTCCATGCCGAAGGAAATTTGCTCTCGTGCCATATGCGATTAAAAAGGTACAGAATAAGAAATAATGTAAAAGGATGGAGATGTGTTAACATCTGGTAGTGTATGCCATCAGGTTCTGCAGCTGAAAGCTTAGTTAAGTGAAGGACCATTTCAAGTTCACGTATCGTAAGAGGTAGATTGTAGTCTTCATGGGCGGCACCTGCAGTCTTCACAGCATGTGATTCTGCACGTGCTTTGTATGCGAGAAATGCAGATGAATATTGTTCGGAGCTCGATACAAGAGCAAAATGCTAACCGAGAAGATACGCTTGCTCCTTTAGACTTTCCGGACAAATGCCATTGTAGGAGAGGAGTGGGACTGAGAAGGCATGATATCTCCCTTCAATGCGATGAACTTTGTCCCAGACTTCTTCGACTGTTGCACTACTATTAATGGAAGAGGCCTACCCCTGGAAGATTTTACGCTTTGACTGCTGTCGAATGTACCTTGCCTGAGCTTTCATTTGCTTAAAGCAGCGGAGATTGCTTTGCGTGGGGTAACGTAGAAAGATAACCCAGGCTCTGTTTTGTTTTTTCCGTGACTCAGTACACTCTTCATTTCACCACGGCTTGGGTCGCCGCGGGAGATTCGTAGAAGTCCTAGGAATAGCAAGCTCTGCAGCATGAAGAATAAAATTACTTAGCAACTCTGTAACTTGGCCGACAGAAAGTTCAAGTAACGTGCATGCAAGTTGTGTCGCTTCAGTGAAAAGAGACCAATTCGCTTTCTCAAACTTCCAACGGAGAGTTCGCGTTGGCATGCACTTTGGAGGAATGGTGTTCTTTAAGAAAATTGAAAAGTGATCGCTTCCATATGGGTTAGTGCCTGCTGCGCACTTAAAAGAAGTAAAAATGGATGCACTGCCGATGGATAAATCAATACATGAGGACGATAATGATGATGGGCTAAAATAGGTAGGTCCTCCAGTGTTAAAAAGGCAAAGTGCATGCGACATTAAAATTGACTCAATCATTCGACCACGGGCGCCAACGTGGTCGCTACCCCATAGATAGTTGTGGGCATTAAAATCTCCAAGTAAAAGAAAGGGCTCCGGGAGTTGGAGTAAAAGATCATTAAAATCGTTTGTCGAAAAAGTAAAAGAAGGAGGAATGTACAAGGAACAAACAGTCACTACTTTGTGAAGGAGGAGACGCACCGCTACTGCCTCTATCGCAGCATTAAGAGGATTTCGGAACAGTGGAGGTGCTTTGGGACAATCACTGCAACTCCTCCTGCAGAAATACACGCATCCTCTCGGTCTTTTCTAAAAATATGGTAGCGCCTAAGAAAGTTAGTATGCTTTGAACTGAGATGCGTTTCTTGTAAACATAAAGCTTGTGGGCGGTGTTGCTCCAGGAGGAACTCGATATCATCGAAGTCCCTCAGTAGACCTCGACAATTCAACTGGATGATCACCGTCATTCTTTATAGAAATTTAACTATCAGAGGAGTGATAGAAAAAAACGTGTGATGTATGTGATGCTTCATTTACGAGGGAAAACTCGTGTTTTCCCTTTATGTTTTGGTTTCTGGGTCTGCAACTCCATATCCTCTGGTTTTGGCTCTGGGGCAGAAAGGTCACCTGCCTCTACAGTTTTTGTCTGCTTCTAGGGACTTCTTGGCAGGCCTACCGGAGACCCTTAGAGTTGTCAACGGATCGTAAGGGTAACCCACGGCCCCTGCATTGACCTGATGGGGCAGCGGTCGACGTGCTAGGTCGGCCCACAGTCCCGCCGGTATCGTCTGTTGCACGTGGCACGTGCTGCTTCTAGACGGGGAAGTTCTCCCCGGGGAGGAGGAGCGAGACGCTCGCTCCGTTGCCTGAGGGGAGGAACCAGGAAGCAGGGACGAAGGCGTGACCTCCGTTGCTGCTGCGGCACCTATGTCCTTGGTGCGACTAGGTGGCTCTGCTGCTTTGGCAGCTGACATAGAATGGCCAGGAAGCGCAAGCTTCAGCCTGGGCGTAGAGGACTGCAGTGGCTTCCCGTGGTATGAAAAAGACAGCTGGGTCACCACCGATACCTTAGACGGTGCAGGTCCTCTGCTGGACACCGCCTCGGCAAAAGAGCCTCTCTGGAAAGCAGAGAGGCGGCGCTTTGCATCCTGGTAGGAAATGTTTTCTTTCACCTTGAGAGCAAGTATTTCTTTTTTCCTTTTTAAAGTGGTTACATGATCGAGAGTAGGCAGGATGGTCGGCGTTGCAGTTTGCACATTTATAGTCAAAATTGCAGTCATCAGCGGTATGGTCAATTAAGCTGCACCTGGCACAGGTCTCACGACCATGGCACGCTCGTGAACCGTGACCGCACCGCTGGCAGCGAAAGCAGCGTAGCGGGTTCGGGACATCCGGCCGCACTTACAGTAGGGGGCGGCGAGTTTTTCTCAAATGTTAGTATTACATGTTCGGTGGGTCGTTCCTCACCATCCTTACGAATTTTAATTCGTTTTGCGGCCACGACACCTTGAGTGCTTAGACCCTCCACGATTTTATCTTCAGAACTGGTTACAAGATCATCCTCTGATATCACACCCCGAATGGTGTCCAACGTACGGTGTGCATATGCAGTCACTTTGAGGTCATGTATCATTTTCAGATTAAGCAGAGCTGTTGCCTGATATTTTTCATAAATCTCGACAAGAAGGTCACCGGAGAAAAGCTTCTTTGCTTCAATATTTTGTCCCGAGCGTGTTTTGGAGAGTTTTGGCAACAAGGAATGGAGATAGTTTTGACAGCGACTAAGAAGTGTCGTCGGAGTGTAAGACGAAAAATCTTGTAAAGTGGTCGTCTGAGTTGTCTAGTTTTAGGGATGTTAAAAGTGCTTCGGTCCGGCCTATTTTCGGAGGCCGATCAGGGTGTTTCAGCTTGGAACTCATAAGAGGGGAATGGTGTTCGGAAACTGTGGTGCACCGCCCACCACCGAGCCCAACAAGGGAATAGGTAACCCTTCATAACAAGATGAGATTGGCTGAAGACGTTACTCTATTAGTGCTGCCCAGTCTCTATAACCAAGTGTGGTTTTAAACAAGAGGTCTTTCGCCACCCAAGGTTAGCCCTTGCCGCCAAAGGAGTTGAAAAAGGAAAGAAGATATATGAGAAGAGTGAAAAGGAGGAGCAGACAAAAGTGAAAGTAGAGAGGGGATAGTAGAAGTGGCGACTGGACTGAATCATCCTGGTCGGGCCTTACCAGGACTCCCGTCTATGAGAAGCGGGGGCCGAAGTGGTGTATTGCCTCGCCCGGGGGGCCCCGAAGGGTCCAAACCTACCCCGGGCTCGGCTCAACCACCAGGATACCCTTTTCCCCAGACACGGGAAAGCCAGGCAGAGCCAGACGTGGGCGGGCGAACCCGCATGGCTCGGGGTCCGTGAGACGCCACTCTCGAAACACCTGCTTTCTCAGGTGCCCCCTGCGGGGTCTTTTGGGCATGTATGGCTATTTATTGATGTCGGATACCCTTGGAAAATTGTTTTTTTCGACTGCCGGCGAATGTACCTTGCACGGGCCTTTATTTGCTTAAAGTGAAGACGATTGCTTGATGTCGGGTACCGTCAAAATATGCTCCATGCCTTGTTTTGTTTTGTTCGTGATTCTGAGCATTCTTCATTCCACCAAGGCTTGGGACGGCGTGGGAGGCGTCCCGAGGTCATCGGGATTGCCATTATGGCTGCCTGAAGGATACAATTCATTAAGTATTCATTCACTTTATCAATTGAAAGCTTGTCAAGGGATGTGCATGCGAGCAGTGAGAATTCGCTGAAATCTGACCCCTTTGCCTTCTCAAGTTTACAACGGGGAGTTCGGCTGGGGAGGGTCACACCTGGGTTATTTCGTCTTGAAACAATCGGCATGTGTTCACTGGCTGAATGATAATTAGTAACCTGCCATGGGAACAGTGAAAATAAAATAGGTTCACTTATAGAGAGGTCAATTGATGTAAATAAGTTTGTGGGTGCACTAAAATATGTTGGTTCCTGTTCGTTAAACAGACACGAATTTCTAGACAAAATAAGCAGCTCGACAATTGGTTCTCGGGTGTCGCGTCTAGTACTGCCCCCTAAAGGATTGTGTGCGTTAAAATCGCCAAGAATAATGAATGGATGGAGGAGTTCAGTAATGAATGACTCAATGTGTTCATACGTTAAATGAACGTTTAGAGGAATGTAAAGTGAACAAAGCGTTATCAGGCGGTCTGACAGAATGCGAACAGCCACTGCTTCCAAGGCGGTCTGCATGGGAGCCTCAGCACATGCAGCTGATTTTCGCACTACTATGGCCACGCCGCTAGAAGAGTGAGACGAGTGATCTCTATCCTTGCGAAAAAAATGAAAGTGCCTAGACACTTGACTGACTCCCCTTCAGGTGAGTTTCCTGGAGACGCACTGCCAGTGGACAATATTTCTCCAAAAGGGAGCAAACATCGTCATAATTATGCAGGAGACCTCGGCAGTTTCACTGAATAGGACTCATTGACGTTGACAAGTGTGAAACTCAGGAACTCGAGTTCGTAGCCTTAGCCCATGAGCAGCTAAAGCTGTAATGCACCACTCACAAACTAGGGTTCTAAGAAAACATCTAAAAACAAATTTAATAAAAAAACGAAAGAGGACATAAATGGGTGTGGATGTCAGCAGTAGGGCAGTTCCGAACAAACCTTCGGGGAAAACAAATAAAGGTAGTGCCCCAGGCGAGGGAGTCGCCAATAGCCCGCTGGTTGATCCTTGAGGAGCTGCCCCCTCTGACCTTCAAGGGGGTCGGGACTTTGGGCCAACGCCACTAGCGGGGGAGTCGCCGTTGTTCCTCTGTCTCAACTGATCCCTAACAGTGAGTGCGGTGATGCAGGTGAGCAACAAAGAACAGTGATGCAGTGAGGCGTACGAAGTGTTAATGAACAATTTGGGAGAGTTAAAACAGCATCCACGACTAAGCACTTGCTACGATCCAGCTTCTGGACCTGTCACTTTAGTATTTTTCTTTGGGTCCTCAAGTTTTGAGGAGATTTTACCACCCTTCGGGGCAGGTGGAGGCTCCAGCGGACTGCTGGAGACATCCATTGCCTCAAACTTGCGATGCGAGGAACATGAAGGACGCCCCTCATGGCACTGTGACTCGGTAGTCACATCATTAATACAATAGCGCAAAACAACAAGGAAGGAAGGACTAGGTAGTCAGGAAGGGCGCTAACTGACAACTGACATTTATTACGGTCCATAAACGAGGAGGAGAAAGAAGAAAGAAGTTACTGATGTTGTTGCTTAAGAGAAATAAGAAAGAAACGTCCTTCCTTCCTTGTTGTTTTGCGCTATTTTATTAATGATGAACGACCAACTAGCTCGCCAGTTCATTTTATTGTCGCCACAGTTTTCTCACGAGGACGTGCGGGCAGACGGCGCGGGGCCGTCGCCTTTGAGGATGCGGTCTGAGTTAAATACCTCTGTTCTTGAGGGACTCCAGGTGAGATTTTGGGGGCTTGGGATTTGCGCGGGGCAGAAATGTCTAAAAGGCGGACCTGTGTCCCCACGGAAGCCATTGTCGGTGGGTTGCTGACCGCAGCGGCGTTGGTGCCTCTCTGTAGGAAGGAGAGACGTTTTCGGGCTTCAAGGTAGGCCAAATTTTCTTTGGTTTTCAGTGTTAGTATTTCTTTTTCTTCTTTAAACTTTGGGCATGGGCGAAGTATGCAGGGTGAGCACCTGAACAGTTCGCGCACCAGGAGGAATCGCTTGCACAGTTGTCAATAGGGTGATCATTGCTTGAATATTTTCCGCAGGTTGTCCGTCCCCTGCAAGTGGCTGCCCCGTGTCCAAAACGATGGCATTTAAAGCAACGTCTCGGATTGGAGATAAACGGTCGAACCTTTCAGTTGAGATAGCCCGCCTTCACATCCTGGGGGAGGGTCGTGGAGTTAAATGAAAGCACGAGGTGCTTCGAAAGCGTCTCCTGGTCATCTCAACGAAAGGTAATACGCCACACTGCAATCACACCCTGATTGCTGAGTCCTTGAAGGATCTCATCCTCAGTACTTTCCAACAGATCATCTTCGGAGACCACGCCCCGAATGGTGTTGAGAGATCGGTGTGGCATTACTGTTACTTTGTGATCAGCTATATTAGTAGGTCCAAGGAGCCCAGGCAGCACAAAGTGTTGGGCCCACATCGGACTTGATGTGGCAAAGAATGGCCCAAGAATGGCACAACTGAGCCATATCTTTCTCAATATTGGAATCACTTCGGACAATAATGGACCATCAAAGCCAGTGGTTTTCTAATATTGGTGATACTTTGGAATTGGCTGGTCAACACTGGACTGTCAAGGCCAGTAGCTTTCCAATATTAGATATACGGCGGCATAAGTTGTCAAATATTGGACTGTTGAAGCCACTGACTTTCTGAAATTCGCTACACGCCGGCATAAGCTGTCCGATATTGAACTGTCAAAGCCAATAGCTTTCCAATATTGGTTATACGCCGCAATAACCTGTAATATATTGAGCTGTCAGAGCCAATGGCTTTCCGATATTGAATATACGCTGGCTTGAGCTGGCTAATATTGAACTGTCAAAGCCAAGAGTTTTCCAATATTGGTGATGTCTTGGTATAGGCTGGTCAATATTGTACTGCCATAGCCAATGGCTTACCGATATTTGTGTCACCTAGGCTATAGACCCGCGACCCTCGTTTTTGCATTGCACAGGTAGGGAAGTGGAAAAGAGTCATTCATAATTTGTAGAAATAAAAGAACTGCACTGAGAACCAGGACAGAGGTAGAAATGAGTGCGACACACGGAGCGCAGTCTTCCAATTGTTTATTTGGCGCAGACACAGCAGTATATATAACAGCAGCAATCAGTTTGCGGCGAAATAAGGTTTAAACATGAGCATCCAAAAGAGAAAATTCCTTGTCTGATAGTGAAACAGATTGCAAGCTTATGCAGTCGTGACCTTTCTTTTTAATGAAGTAGGCTTCTGCGAGTTTTCTTTCCGTTGCATCATTTGCTCTTGCGAGAACACGTGTCCTTTGCAAATCAGGATGGCAACCGCATTTCAAACAATACGCAGGCAGATGTCCGCCTGTGTTGTTTTTTATCGACAGAAAGTGTTTACGTGCCCTCAGATTGAAACAACGTCCAGTCTCGCCAATGTATACTCACCCGCAAGAAAGGGGAATTTCATAGATAACACCCGATGCGCATTCCGTGTAGCGCGTGCTGTGCTCATTTTTGCATTTCTTGATGTTCATTCTAGGCTTCATCATAGGGCACACTTTACTGAGTTTGCAGGGTGCTGAAAAGGCGACCGAGAGACCATACCTGGCAGCCACCTTTTTCAGGTTATGGGACAGGCCGTGGTGGTACGGGATAACATGCACACACATTTTTTCTTTTCGCCTCTGCTCATTACTACCAGTTTTTTTGCTTCTGCAGCAAGCGCACACATACAGCAGAGACCAAGTGTGGGGGGCACCCTGCGGCAGTGGCGGTCACACTGATCGCGGAAACTGGACGCCATTTCGTGAACACATGATTTCTCTAATGCTGATGTACAGCTAGACATAATGATGGCTCTTTTAACAAGCTTTGAGTGAGCACTGTCATCGGGCAGAAGGGCCTTCTTGGTCCTAGGGTGGTATGACTTGCAGATGCGGTTGTAATTAAACGTTATTTTTAGATCTAATAACTGGATGGAACCGTTAGCGGTCAATTCATGGGTAAAATTAAGGCCATCGGATGCTGATACGAAGAAGGATAGAATGCTAGAAACAGCCTTGTGAATACAATCAGAACCTTCGATATCTAAAGGCACAAGATAGTCGTCGACGTATCTAAAAACGCGCACTACATGCTGATCGCAAAGGTGGTGTTGCAAGCGCCTGTCAAAAAAGGACAAATACATATCACATAGCACGGGGCAACCGCGGACCCGATGCAAATGCCGGTATTCTGAACATAAAACCTCTCCTCGTGCGCAATTACTGTAGAGCTCAAGTAGAACCGCAACAGTTGAGGGAAACTCTCAGTGCTAATACCGCTTGCACTCCGAAAACTAATTTCACCAAACTCGTCGATTTTGCACCTGACGGCTGTAAGCAAGCCCTCATGTGGCACCAAATAAAACAGGTCCTGAATGTCCGCAGAGACGGCAGTCTTTGCAGACGGGAAACCGCTCTCCAACTCTCGAACCACTTCACTGGAACTTCGAACCAGGTAAGGGTCCATTCCCACAATCTTGTTAAGATGGCTCTGGAGGTAGGAGCCAATTACTTTTTGCCAACAACCCTTCTCGGAAACATTCACGCGAAGGGGGCAATCAGGTTTGTGGGTCTTTCCCATGAAGACCTTCAGATGGTCAACTTCTCTTTTCTTTACAGCCTTACACAGTGCCTCTAGGTTCTGGTCCCTCAGGAGCCTTAACGCTAACTTCTTTTGTTTCTTAGGAGAAAATTCCACCTGCTTGAAGTGCTTCTGAGCAGCTTCGGTGCCTTAACATCGAACCTCCCAGAGGGCATGACGACAAATCCTCCTTCCTGCATAATGCTGAGACCATTGTCTTAAAGGAAAGTCACTATCTTTCTGAAGGGAGGCTTCTTGGGTGGCTGATCACTTGCCGTGCGTAGCAATCGGTCCACTCCCTCCGAGACTGCTCGCTCCCTGCTTGATTCAGCCACCCGGCAGCCGACCTGCCGTACCATGGCGAGCAACTGGGACCGCGCAGAAGAAGGCTCGAAGGAGAACTTAGGGCCTTTACAAAGGACCTTCTCGATGTCCGTTGGCAGTTGGACTCCTCCCAGGGCAGTGACTATCCCTCCGGTCGTGGTTGGACGGCTCTTTGAAGGCAGTGATGACATCATATTTTGCCACAAAAACTGAGTTGCTGCAGCAGCTTGCTTTTTGTAAACGGCCAGGCGGGAATCGTCCACATTCTTGTCGACTCCGTCTCTGACGATGACGCTGAGCCAATCTTCGAAGTACCTGATTGTGTGATCATCCACCCAAATAGCCTTCCTTCAGAAAGGTAATGACTTTCCTTACAGACAATGGTCTCAACATTATGCAGGGAGATAAGCAAGGAGGATTTGTCGTCATGCCGTCTGGGATGTTCAATGTTAAGGCCACCGAAGCTGTTCAGAACCACTTTAAGCAGGTAAAATTTTCTTCGAAAAAACAAAAAAAAAAGTTAGCGTTGAGGCTCCTGAGGGACTGGAACCTTGTGGCACTGTGTGAGGCTGTAAAGAAAATAGAAGTTGACCATCTGAAGGTCTTCTTCATGGGAAAAACCCACAAACCTGATTGCCCCCTTCGCGCGAATGTTTCCGAGAGGGGTTGTTGCCAAAAAGTAATCGGCTCGTACCTCCAGAGACATCTTAACAAGATTGTGGGATTGGACCCTTATTTGGTTCGAAGTTCCAGTAAAGTGGTTCGTGAGTTGGAGAGCGGTTTACCGTCTGCAAAGACTGCCGTCTCTGGGGACATTCAGGACCTGTTTTATTCTGTGCCACATGAAGGCTTGCTTAGAGCCGTCAGGGGCAGCATCGAAGAGTTTGGTAAAAATTAGTTTTCAGAGTGCAAGCGGTATTAGCACTGAGAGTTTCCTTCAACTGTTGGGGATCTACTTGAGCTCTACAGTAATTTCGCACGAAGAGAGGTTTTATGTTCAAAAGACCGGCATTTGTATCGGGTCCGCGGTTGTCCCCGTGCTATGTGATATGTATTTGTGCTTTTTTGACAGGCGCTTGCAGCAACACCTTTGCGATCACCATGTAGTGCGCGTATTTAGATACGTCGACGACTACCTTGTGCTTTTAAATATCGAAGGTTCTGATTGTATTCACAAGGCTGTTTCTAGCATTCTATCCTTCTTCGTATCAGCATCCGATGGCCTTAATTTTACCCATGAATTGACCGCTAACGGTTCCATCCAGTTATTAGATCTAAAAATAACGTTTAATTACAACCACATCTGCAAGTCATACCACCCTAGGACCAAGAAGGGCCTTCTGCCCGATGACAGTGCTCACTCAAAGCTCGTTAAAAGAGCCATCATTATGTCTAGCTGTACATCAGCATTAGAAAAATCATGTGTTCTCCAAATGGCGTCCAGTTTCCGCGATCAGTGTGACCGCCACTGCCGCAGGGTACCCCCCACACTTGGTCTCTGCTGTATGTGTGCGCTTGCTACAGAAGCAAAAAACTGGTAGTAATGAGCAGAGGCGAAAAGAAAAAAATGCGCGTGCATGTCATCCCGTACCACCACGGCCTGTCCCATAACCTGAAAAAGGTTGCTGCCAAGTATAGTCTCTCGGTCGTCTTTTCAGCGCCCTGCAAACTCAGTAAAGTGTGCCCTATGATGAAGCCAAGAATGAACATCAACAAATGCAAAAAGGAGCACAGCACTCGCTACACGGAATGCGCATTCGGTGTTATCTATGAAATTCCGCTTTTTTGCTTGCGAGTATACATTGGCGAGACTGGATATTGTTTTAATCTGAGGGCACGTGAACATTTTCTGTCGATAAAAAACAACACAGGCGGCCATCTGCCTGTACATTGATTGAAATGCGGTTGCCATCCTGATTTGCAAAGGACACGTGTTCTCGCAAGAGCAAATGAGGCAACGTAAAGAAAACTCGTAGAAGTCTACTCCATTAAAAAGAAAGGTCACGACTGCATAAGCATGCAATATGTTTCACTATCAGACAAGGAATTTTCTTTTTTGGTTGGTCATGTTTAAACCTTATTTCGCCGCAAACTGATTGCTGCTGTTATATATACTGCTGTGTCTGCGCCAAATAAACAGTTGAAAGTATGCGCTCCGTGTGTCGTACTCGTTTCTACCTCTGTCCTCGTCCCTTGCGCAGTTCATTTATTTCTACAAATCATGAACCAACCAGCCCGCTAAAAGGTGTTACTTGATGTCATTCATACGCTCGCTCGGGACAAGAATTTTATTTAGCCATCTTCATGTGGCGTACGCCGCTGGTGCTTTGTAACCGCAATCACAAATACATCCTTAGCTGCCTATAGGACTATTGAAGCGTTTTGCCGGCTGCTCTCCCTTCGCATTGCCTTACCTCGGCGTTGACAAATTAATTCTCTTTTTTAGATTTATTTATTTTTGTCTTTTCCAGTGTATTTTGTATGTATCTGCATTACGTAGCGTTAACGTCTTCTACGTTGTCTGTGCACCTGCCATGTTTGTACTTCTTTCTGCGTGCTTTATTTTTATATTTAATGTATCTGTGAATATTTCGTCATTGTCGACACAGGTGTCATCAAACATAAAGCCGCCGCTTACGCCGCAACGGAAGTGACTTCCACTTTTAGTTTTACGAGAGTCTATATCGCTATAAAGTCGTCTATTGGACTCGATTGAAGTCTCGAGAGGGCTGCTCCGACTGCCAGTGAACATGTCATCAGTGTAGGCAGAGCAACGACGTAGCAATAGGGACGCGAGAGCATACTGCGCCTCGATCTGGCCGGCCGCGCTTGCTTTGCGGAAATGTGAGCGTGGGACTCTCGAGCCCCGTTAGCTTACTGAAGTTGCAAGACGCTACTTTGTCGGCGCGAATCATTTGCCCTTCGAATGGTCGTGTTGCCGTTGAGCCCGGCGTATACCCTACGCAGCATGTTTCAGAAACCGTTCACGCAGCATCGCAACGTTCTGTCTGTGAGCGTCGGCGAATCATCGCGTGTTGAAAGTCGGACGATGTGCTGTCCGTAGTGTCTATTATGTGTAACTCGTTCAAGAAAAATTTTGAAGTATAGAAATGCCAACCTAACAGTGTACAAAAATATTAATTTATTGATACAATATATATATATATATATTTGTGGACGTCGTGCACAAAAAATAGTCGCGCTAAGTTTCTTCATTCTAAATAATAATGTGGGTTGTACGACGTAAAACATAGTGTCTTCAACTTGCCCCGTGTTAAATCACTTTTGGGCTGGACAGCTTCTTTAGAAGTTCAAAAGCTGCCCTTTAAAGAGCTTTTCTGTTCTATTGGCATTGACAGCAGGGTCGACGCTATGCGGGTTTTAGGCCAATCGTGTCTCCGGTTAGGGTCCCGTGACTACAGACTCGAAGCTGGTGATAAGGCAGAGCACGGAACCTGCACGCCCAAGGCTACGCACAGTACCCACTGCACACATTGTACCTTGGGTACAATAACAAATCCTCTCGTGTTCATTGTTGAGATGCCCCTGAAGATTAGCATTTGTAAGCTTACCCCCGTTCTGGCCTGCTTCCTTTCTATTCCTTCTTTATTTTTCTCTCTCTCCCTAAGCTGATGGCGTGGTAGACGGTGCGTACCCGCCGTACCATTGAACCGTATACTTTTTATCGCTTGAATCCGCTCTCTGTGCACGGGAAACGGCAGAAGCGTGATCACGTGGTTTGACGGATGACGCATTAGCGGTTGACAAACCCGGAATACCTGCGAAGACCGAACCTAGCTTCGCATGCGATGCGGCCTGCGAGCCTGCAGTGGATTTCGCTCCTGTGGTAAATGATATCTCGTTCGAAAAGTACTACCCGTATCGATTTCTTCAAAGAAGCGCACGACATTCCTGTGGATCATTTAGTGTTTGGTTCGGCAAACGGCAGCGTGTGCTACATCGTGTTGAATCTTCACAGATCACTTCCTTTTAGTTTCTGTGTTTGAGTGGTTGGTCTGCAGTGCCCATGTCGACATCTACCTCGGATTACATCTTTCAAGTCCGGTATTTTCAACGTAAGTGTGCTGCAACCTTCTTGGTGATCGTCGTCCGTTTTCCTATGGGTACTCTTCCAAACAACCTCTAGAATTAAGCAGTGCCTGTCTCCTGGCAGCCGGGAGAATAAGTTTCCCGCAATCTTACCGACAGTCGCCTGCCATTATCTGTCTGAAATGATGTCACAACTTCAGGTAGAACACTGACTTCCTTATTCACCCTGCGTTTCGCAAAAACACTTTGCGTGGCCACCTTTTCGTGAGTACACGTTGCGTTGACATCCAGGTTTCATTGACATTCGTTACGCGAATCGCATGTTGTAGGGGCATTTCGTCGCGCGTGTATTGCTGAGGCGAAACGTTTCCTCGACATTCGTTACGCGAATTGCACGCTGTAGCGGCATTTCAAAGCGCGTGTATTCCTGGGGCGCGTGCTCACTGAACCAGCCCCCCCTCTCACGCAGCTTCATGGAAAGTCTGCAACAATTCTTTGTAAAAGAAAAAAAAATGCTATTCTGAATTATTTTTATAAAACATCCCGTGTTGATGAAACGATCTCTCGATAAAATGTCGTTCGATGAACTGGTTGCACCGCCAATGAGGGGTTACTGCCGGTAGAATTTCGGGAAAACAATTCTGCCAGCCGTCGGGAGACTGGACACAACCGAACAATTACTTCGGTTTTTGTTTGCTTTGCACTCTTCTCAGTTGTATAACAGCTGAGTAGTACCTAATCACATATAACAAATTGCTTAGTTTGTACTTGTCCACAGAATAGGTTGTGTGTAATAAACTTTTAGGAGATTTTAAAAATATCCCCTGTGTCTGTGTACTTTCCTTTTTGCAAACAACTTGGCGAGTGAGCTTGCAAACAGCTGGGCGAGAGCAACGATGGCCAAAAACTAGCACCATTGACGGCCAACAATGGATCAGGTCGCACCTCTAGTATTGTCCAATATTACGCCGGTCTTCGCCAATGTGGGACAACTATTGGCTGGAACTATGGTTTAGCAATTGCCCAATACCGGCACCAACGATGGAGCCGACATTGGCTGGAACGATGGCTGAACAGTGGCCCAACATTGGCGCCGATGACTGGGCCAACGTTGGATGGGGTAGCGCTTCCAATATTGTTCAATATTGAGGCCGGTGTTTGCCAATGTTAGGCCAATGTCGGACCAACATTGGTTTGCTGCCTTGGAGGGCATTGGAAGACCTCTACAAGGAGGTCTTCTGAGTGGAGCTTCCTTGCATTGTAAGATTTTCCAACAGATGATTCCAGGGTTTTTACAACACGAAACGGAGACAGCTTTCCAAGTGGTAGTTCGTATTCAGAGTGCATTACTAAGAACTTTGGGAAGGCTTGAGTATTATCAGTAGTCTTAAGAGGAATGGTGGCTTCGGTGCGAACTCTTTTCAGGAATCGATCAGAAAGAAGTTTAGCTTTGGAACCCCCAAAAATGGGAGACATTCGACTTCTGCGGTGTGCCGCCCACCATGAAGCCCAACATGGGACAGGGTAACGGAACATAACGAAAATGGCTTTGCTTTGCTCGTTGCTCCAGTAGCACCTACCCAGATGTTATACCCAAGACTGGGTCTAGACTAGCATCCTTCTCCACTCAACGTTGGTCTTTCCGCCAAGAATGTGAAAGGGGAATGAAGATAAAAGAAAGAGGAGAAGTATAACTATAGGTGTGTGTTAAAGAAGGGAGGGGATAGTAGAAGAGGAGGCAACTAGACTAAATCATCCTGGCCGGGCTAGGACACCCGTCTATGGAAAGCAGGGGCCAAAGTGGTGTATTGCCTCACCCGGGGGCCCCGAAGGCTCCAAACCTACCCCGGGCTTGGCTCAGCCACCAGGATGCCCTTTTCCCCAGACACGGGAGAGCCACGCACAGCCACACGTGGGCAGGCGAACCCGCATGGCTCGGGGTCCGTGGAGACGCCACTCTCCAAGCACCTGCATTCACTGGTGCCCCCTGCGGGGCCCCTGCTTAGGTGCGCGCCGCGCGCCTCGAACATGCGGCGCCGCTATTCGACGAATTTTGTCAAGTGAGGAGCAGTCTCTGAATGCCGTGCAGGAAAACCGTCAATCCGGGGGTGAACGCGCAACTCTGGCTCCAGTAGGGAGCCTATACAGGAACTGATTCCTTTTCTCAAATAGGCGCCCCATTCGGACGTGTTTCTGCAGCTCTGCGATTGTCCCGGACCACCTCCGAAATCTTCGCCCTTCTGTGGGACGTTCACCTTACAAGGACACGGAACGGTACGGCTACCCGTGGATACAATTTTTACCCCGGTTAGTCGTTTTTTCTTCGAGACCTGGGATTTTTCTCTCCTGACCAAGGCGTAAAAAGCTAACCCAGCACTTCGAATGTCGCCGGTGCAGATCGGGGCTATGGCCCCATGAAACTGAACACGGGAAACGTGCCAAACAGTAGAGACAGTCAGCCACCGCAAACCAAGGGACCGAAGATCAGGCGGGAACTGCAAAGGAGAACGCCTAAACTTCGAGAACTGCCACGTCCACCGAGCAAGTCTGAAACTACAGCCAGCAAGATGTTTCTGGAGACGTACAGAACACACCAGTACTAGGACATTAGGGGGATCCCAATTTTTTTGGACCGACTTTGCCGGGAAAAACGCTAAGAAGAAGCGGGCCCGCGTCGAAAGACTACAGGGCAACGACCCAAGTACGTCAAATCGGCAAATCGAAAACAACAAAATGGCGACCGGCAAGGACGGTGGCGGGAAAGATGGCGGCCCTCCAGCGATTGCCACCTCGACCGTCAGGAATGGCGGCCACCGGAAATCAAAACCCAAGAAGGAACGTCTACCTCCGCTTCCGTTGTCTCACTATAAGGTAGTGAAAAGACCCCAAGAAGGACTCACCGTCTCCAATTGGTTTGCTCTGGAAATATCGAAAGCCGTAACCACAGCAGCCAAACTAACGCCCGAGGAGCTAGCAAAATTCCTAGTCCGGATTCAAAAGGAGCAGAATATCATCGTCCTGAGTACGCCCGACATCAAACCGGCGAACAGAATGGCCCAGGCAAAGACCACCATTCTCAAAGACCGAAAATACGAAATAGCTGCGTTCAAAGCTGCCCCGACAACTCCTGCAAGGGAGTCATCTCCGGTATAGGAGAGAAATACGTGCCCGAGTACCTCACGGATAACATCCGAGCAACCAGACCACCGTGTCCCGCCGTTTTCTACGCCAGGATGATGGGACAGAAAGACTCCGTTGTCATCACCTTCCAGGGACTCCGATTCCTCTACTCGTTTTCCTGGGCAACGCACAATACCGTTGTCGCCCCTATCTACCTGAGGAGGAGGTCTGCGATGGCTGCCTCGGCCACGGACATAGGAAAGAAGTCTATCCACATCCAGAAAAAGGCAAATGTGCGATTTTGCGGTTGCCTCGGAGGGGCCATCGAGGGTCACGTTTGCTCTCGTCACTGCATTCATTGCGAAGGGAACCACCCCTCCAATGATCCGCAATGCCTAGCACGACGCAAGGTGCCGTACAACAAGACCTGGATTCAAAAACAACAAACACAACTGAGGAATCTCCAACAGGCGGAAATCTCAGACACTCAGAACTTCCGACCAGGTAGAGCCTCACAGCGAAGAGAATTTGTACCACCGACAATAAACCCTCAAGCTCACTGCCCGGCAGTGGCAGCCGGGGTATTCGAGACTCTGAACCCATACACTCGCGTAGCCTCGGGAATAGAAAGTTACTCTCGAACTCTCGCCCAAGCTCCGCACGCAACGCAAGGACCCATCGTTGACCCGACAGACACGGGATCGACGGACGGGATCCGAGGAAGATTCCGGTCTAGGAAAAACTCCCAAGCCAAGAACCAGATACAGCCGCCGCAGGTGCCCCAACTACTGCCGCAGAAGCAGGGAGGAAGCCACCGGCAGGGCCCCTCAGGACTCGCCGCTGTCAATACTCAGGTGAGCTGAGACGAGCGGTTTTTCAACCCCCCTATCCCCGCTCCCCGAAATTTCTTCTCTACAACCTTCCAAATTCCTACTGCCCCGGGTACTCGGTGACTCGGAAACTCCTCGTCCGCCGCCCGCCAAACGCGCCGCGCTCGACTCTACGACCGAGAAAGACGATCTTAAAAATCGCTTAGAAAAATACATGCACCAAATCCTTGATCACACTCGAAACGAGATGCAGTGCAGGCTCGAAGCCTTCAAAAATCACATTGAGGCAAAATTTCAAAGGCAGTTCGAAGCCATTAGTGCTTAACTAAACACCATGATAAGAAACGAAATCCAAGCGCTGGGACATCGTCTCCAATCTCTGTTCGGCGGTCGTTGTTCAAATATGTGCGAGGGCCCTCAATGCCCCTACCCCCCGCCCGGGCCGGGAGGCTATGCCGCGCCGAGGCCAGAGCCGATTGCCGACGGAGCCCCCGTAGATCCGAGACTCAAGCGAAACTCTGAAAGCCCTCTTCCCCCGCCTGATCACAGCCCAATCAACCAACAGAATTCCAGCTAGACCCTGCACCGCAACCGACTCAAATGTTTTATCTTCAGCATAAACAGGGCAGTACCCAGTAGATCCCATCAGGTAAATTCTAGCACTGAGCGAACCGGTGTGGCTTGGGTGTGGCAGTGGAACTGTAGGGGTTAGCACCGGAAACGCGGAGCGCTTACACAGTTTCTCGCCACACAAGAGCAGCAGCCGGATGCTATAGCCCTACAGGAAGCGGGCTGAGTACCGTCCCTGTCAGGCTATTTTGCCACGCTCGTTGTCTTGTGTTTCTCCCTGCGAGACGAGCGAAGCACATGCCGATCGGGCGGCGATTAATATAGAGCGACCCCACAAGTTGTGACGACAACTGAAACTGGTGTCCAAATGAAAACTCTAGAATATGCTTGCCGGCTGGCTGTGCTGGATAACAAAGACTTACAAACTGATAGCCGCCCGTAAATTTTTTTCTGTAAAGCTATACATTCAGGCTCGAATCGTTCACTTAAGATCAAGCTACAAGTGTCTCAGAAGATCTAATATGCGAAATCTCCGAGTCGAAATGCAGCAAGCACAAAAAGAAACAAAGAAATATACTTACCTTTTCTCGTGACTTGATCCCATAAACGTATGGTAGTTCTCCATCTTATGCGCTCGGCTCTAACGAGCTGGCGGGCCAAAATGCCCAGTGTATACATAGACGCCGCCGACGATTTCCCCACTTCTTGCAACACTAAAGTTATCCTTATTTTTCTATCTATTTAAGGCACAGTGTATCTTCAGGATACATTCAATATTATAATAGTTTTTTTTTGGGACCCAAAGCAATACTCAGGCGAAATGTTTAACGAATCTTCGGAGATACATTTTCTGGTTTTGGTTTTGCCGTGTAAAAATTTCGGCGCGAGGGGTTCCCCAGATACTCCGTCGATCCGTCGGCTCAGATGCGCATGGCGGCGCCCAGGAGGCGTATCGTCAACGCCGTGCTAACCACCTCGACCTGCTGTTTCAAAGGTAAGCAGTACTTTGCTCTGAAATATGTTAATTTTGCATTTTTAGAAGTTCTGGATTCAATAGCGCAGACGTAATTTGCCCTGAAACGTATGAAAGTCGGGGAAAAAAGTACACATTAGATATGCGTATCGTGTAAGAAAGGAGTCGCATAGTATCTCTATGATTTTAGTGGTGTTCCCCTCCGTGCTTGGATTCGGCAGTGTTTCGATAGTTTTAAGCCGATAAATGTTTAGCCAGGTAAATAAATTGGGCGATAGATTAGGGGCGGGCGTTCACTCCGAATTTTACATACTTATGCACGAAGAATGAGCTGTAATTGTCGGAAGAAAGCTTCCTTTTTGGCGTGGTTTACTTTCATCCCTATGTTGACCTGTTTACTGATAGAATTTGACGTGGTACTCTTTTCATTTAGGTTTCGTATTCTACTGCTGCCCGATGGAAATTCCATCCGGATCTTTCTACTGGAGATGAAGTCGCTATCGTCACTGTGCGGTCTTGATTCCGGAAAGTTTAACAGTGTCCGATGCGGGATCTAATGACAGTGAAGTGAGTGATGCTGACGAGGAGAACTTGCCAACGAAGGGCCTAACAACAGAACTTCAACTGAAGGCAGAACGCCGGCCTTTCCTGTTCTGTCAACGTCAAGAACGAAACAAAAGTCACCGCCGGAAGTTTTTAACTGGCGAATGGAAGACCGCTGTTTTGTGGAGCCTGCGGAAGCCGTGTTTACGGCCTCTGATGATGTCAAAAGCCCACTGAACTATTTTCAAGTTTTCATTGATGACAAGCTGCTGACGATGATTGTTGACGTGACAAACCTCTATTCTGTGCGCCAGGCTGGAGCGTATGGGTTAACTTTAGTTACACTGTGTCAGTATGCTGACAGAGCGTAACAAAAGTAACAAACGAATAATATAAGTTCTATGCGGAAGCATGCATGCTTGCACATAGTACATATATTATTCGAACTGAATTGGTGCATCGCCCCTTCAATTAAGGACCTTATAAAATCGAATGTGGTGTTCGAGCCTGTGGTAGGGTTGCTTGCTGCATGCCCTTAAGGGAGGAACAACACGAAGCCGGGGTTTCCATAACAAGAAACTACATTTATTGGAGTAACAGGAATGTGTTGTTAGTCAACGTAAAGCAATTGCGGAGCATTCCAACTACACGCCTCCGTGACCTCAACCGTCTCCCCCATCTGTGGGCGTGTCCCCATCTTTTATACCCTTGCGCGCCTGTCCTTCGTGCGCTGTTTCGCGGCCTGAACGTTGTCTACTGTGGGTTGTCAGCAGCGGCCTCTGGTCGTAATGGCCGACCCTTGCTCCCACAAGCCCTATACATCTCATTTAATATTACCAGAAAACATGTTTCCATGATCTTTAGACGTATATCCGTAAAGTATGCACACCAGAGGCATCCTGTTGTAGATGTCCGGCCAGATTAGTGTGCCGTGGTGTGCACATTAGACTGGATCTTGTGGTGTAGTGTGCGCATCATGCCATTCTAGAGTGCTGTGGTGTGCACATCAGACCAGCCTATTGTGTTTTAATGTGCACATCAGAGCACACTAGGATAGTGTGATCGGCACACCAAACCAGCCTAACGTGTCCTGGTGTGCACAATAGAACACGTTAGGCGGGTTTGATGTGCGCGCCAGGACACACCAAACCGGTCTGATGTTCACACCAGAAAACACTAGGACACACCAAACTGGTCTCGCAGATTCTTCAATAGAGCTGTCTGACCTTCTAGCCCAGTACTGCGTAGGTTTCACCACGTCATCAAGGGTGCACCCAACGACGATTGACAGGCATTGTATTGTTACGGATGAAAATTCCCACTCTGTCTACCAGTCGCCGTACCGTGTCTCTGCGAGGAAACGGGAAGTTATTCAGAAACAAGCTCAAATGATGCTCGAAGACGGCATCATATATCCTTCAAAGAGTCCCTGGTCCTAACCTGTCGTGCTTGTGAAGAAGAAGGACGAAACGCTGAACTTCGTGTGGACTATTGAAGGCTGAAATTTGCAACAAAGGCGTCTGTCCACTTTCACTCATTGAAGATACTCTACAACAACAACATCACGCCAGTTACTTTTCGCCAATAATTCTGAAAAGTGACTTCTGGCAGTTCGAAGTTGACTAGTCGGGTTGTAAGGTGACGCATTTTGGCACGCCCAACGAATTGTACAAATTTAGGGTGAAGCCCTTCAGCCTTCGTACGGCCCCAACCACCTTCCAGCATGTCATGCACAGAGCTTGCGCGTCTGACATGGCAGAAATGTCTCGTTTAAATTTATAACGTCGTGCTATTTTCGAGCAACTTCGACGAGCACCTGCGACTACTCAGCGCCGTGTTCCAAGCCACCGAGATCATGGGACTCAAGCTCAACCCTTCTAAATGTCGGTTCGATTACGGCGAACTGAAGTTTTTAAGCCATGCCGTAAGAAACGAAGGTGATTTTCGTAGCCCTGAGAAGGCACGCGCAGTGGCCAAAGTTTCGCGGCCGCCAGACAAGAGGGTTGCGAAGAGATGTCTCGGACTGTGCGCCTACAACATTCGTTTCGTCTTAGATTTCGCGAAGATCTCTGCGTCACTCGCCTGTTTTACAAGGGACACCGTAAAGTTCCACTGGGCAGACGAGCAAAAGCGCGCATTAACTGAGCTAAAACAGAGACTTTAAATTTCTCTGATTATTGGTAATTTCGACCAGCATGCCGAAAGAAATGTCGAGACAAACGCAATTGATGGGGAACTTGGTGCGGCACTGGTACAAACACAGGAGGCACAGAATGATTGACCGCTTATGTAAGTCTCACGCACTCCAAACAGAGAAAATTGCTCAAAAACAGAAGGAATGCCTTGTGGTCGTCTGGCCGGTAACTATCGTCCCGACTTGAACGGAAATCTGTTCAGGGAGGTCACAGATCAAAATTCGCTATGCTGGCTCGAGAAACTTGAAGGATAGACGAGAACGCCTTGCCTGATAGTACCTACGACTGGAATAATTTGGCATGTCTGTGGCGTACAAGTCCGGCCTCAGGCACAGGAACCTGGACCGTCTGTCAAGGAACCCTGTCGAGTCAGCTTTCGCCGGCACCGACCACGACGACAAGGGTAGTTTTCTCGGCACAGTGAACATGGACAATATGGCGGCATTCCAACTAGACGACCCTGAGCTGCACGTACCGATCGAACATGTGGAAGGATGAAATAGAGTTCCGCCTGTTTTCACGAACGTTTGCAAGCTTCGCCTTCCCTCAAGGCGAGCTTTACAAAGATAATTTTAAGTACAACAATTCGCCGTGGCTCCTGGTAATTCCAACCGGTCTTTGACAGGACACCTTTGATGCCTGCTACGAATATCTGACAGCAGAGCATCTTAGATACAGCAGAACACTGGCACAAATTCGCGAAAAACACTACTGCCACAAGCTTCCGAAGACTGTCCACCAGTACACAAGGTTGTGCCAAGAATTCCAGCGACGAAAGACACCACCAGCGAAGCCCGCCGGACAGTTGCAACCGATCGCACCGCCAACCGCCCCGGTCCAGCAGATGGGAATCGATCTCCTCGGGCTACTTTCAAAGTGGACCAAGGGAAATCGGTGAAACTAGGGTGCCTTAATGTACTTCTGTTTAGGGTGATGCCACCCTTTTTTGTACGCGATGCCAACTGCACGCACTGGCGGATAAAATACAAAGTAAGCGACGAAAACAAAATGTCGCCATAGCACAGTCAGCGTCACATACGCGTGGAGGGACACGATTTTTACGCGCTTGTAAATAAAAAATAAATTTAATAGTGTAGGACAAATGGCCAGAGGACTCCCCCCTAAGCTAAACGCACATGAAGACACCGTAGGTCAAACAGTCATTGCAACAAATTACTTCCCCGATACGTTGAGACAAAAGTCCCCCCTACTAAATTCGAAACAGCTGTGGAAGTCGCCAAGTTCTTCATTCAGCCCGTCGTTCTTCGTCACGGCGTCCCTCAAGTACTGATCGCTATCTAACAAGCAGCGGTTACGGCTCAGTTGGTTCGGAAGGTTCTTCGCATCAGCCAAACCAGCAGGTGACAAATCACAAACCACCTGCAGGTTAACTGGCTCACGAAGTGGCGCAACGATACCCTCGCCGACATTATTTCCATGTACGTCATTGCGGAGCACAAGACGCGGTACGAGAAGTCGTCATATGTCACGTTTGATTATAACAAGGCAGTTCAAGAAACCACAGGAAAGGCACCTTTTCAGCTGGTTCATGGCAGAAAGGGCACGACGACGCCCGACTGGAGGGCGCCTCATGAGCTAGTCGATGACGGGAGAGTTGACGCCCATGTGATAAATCAGTGAGCTGAGGAGGTGAGCCACCTAGACCGGCAGCGAATTCAAAGCCAACACGTTTCGACGCTAGCCGGTACAACCTCGACCGACGTGACATTTGTTTTCATAATATATATAATTGTGGTTGTGTGGATATTTATGCAGCGTATAGTTAGTAAGCCATTTCAAAGTTGGAACGAGTCACTCGCTGTAGCTGAGTAATTTAGCTAGTGGAGTGCTACTGCTAGACTGGGGTCTTTAACATATACCACTCTCTAGTGATACACGACCGCACGCCGGTACGATGCTCATTCAGATCGGAACGGGCAGAGATGGGGATTGAACCCAGGATCCATGGGCCCTGCAGGGCGAGCTTTCGCTCCACTTGCTCCGAGCTGGTGTTCACTAGCCACTCGGCCACCGATCCCCCTTTTCGTTTTTAGTTAAGAGATAGAGTGCGGATGTGGACACCGATACGACGCTCCAGCTTCAGCGAGAAGTTTTTCAAAATATACTTCGGACAGTACAAGGTGATCCGTCACCTCGGAGACCTGAACTACGAGGTGCCTTTAGAGGGAACACGGTCGTGAGGACGCTACCAGCCGCCACCCGAGGTGGTGCACGTCGCGCGTCTCAAGCAGTTTTTGCTGGATACGACTGAGGAATTTTTATGGTTCAGAAGACTCCGCAGCTTACTGATTGCTGACTTGCGGTATAGCTTTGTGTTTATTTAGGTTTCAACGGGGCGATGCATGTTTAAAGAAGGGAAGTAGTGCCACTGGCATGATCAAGAAGGAATGCTTCCTCGTACATTTGGAATATTCGTGCCTTTTGTTATACGAGTATAAAAAATAAGAATTCCAGAATGAGCTGGCATAGTTAGTCTCGCCCTACCTCACTCCTGAACTTTCTAGGTCGAATGATCGAGAGACCAAGTGTAGTACTTCACGATCCGAGCGCGGTATTGCCTATTGTTTTTTTTCTCGCTAACCAATTGTGACGCCGACGCACCGTCGCGTTCTTCACGCTCGGTGTTCCTTTTGTTTTCTGTCACAAGTTCGCCAATGAAACCTTTATTTTCAGTTTATTATTCATCGTCTTGTCGCCTTTATCCGCAAAAACATAAGATTCTCAAGCATTTAGGGAACACTGATTTCGACACACTTAATGGTTTCTTCAATAGAATACAGGATTCTGGGCAAGCTCCCCTGGAAAGGAAGCACGCCAGAGTGCCACACACACTAATCAAAAACACGCACGCGGACGGGAGAAAACTCAACAAAAATACAACACTGGTGTCCCATCAAACTGCGATATGCCCATCAGGCTGCCTGGTGGGCACATGAGCCCGTGTAGTGGGACACCAGTCTCGCTTGGTATGACAACTAGACTGGTGAAAGGGTACACCAGCATTTCTGGTGGGCACATCAGGCTGGTGTGCTCGATACACCAGCATTGCCGTTGGGCACAGCAGGCTGATGTGCTCCATACAGAAGCATTGCTGGTTGACACACCAGATCTTCTGGTGTCACACCAGGATTTTCTGATATCACAAAAAGATTGACTAGTTTATTTTTATTATGGAAGGAAGCCAACCTCACCATACCCAAACTTATCGACCAGACCATATAAAATAATTCAACTAACCAAATGCATCTCCAAGTGGGAGAAACTAGGAGAAAAATACCTTTTTACATGTTTGCTCTCGCATGCCATTTATTTTTGCGCAAACAACCTGTTGCTCGCTGTCAATGTTTAAGTTTTTGGCCATATAGTACTGGCCATATAGTATAGTTTTTGGCCATATAAGTCATCAAAGAAGAGAGGACTTCGAATGATTAAAAAATCATGCCAAATATGATGCAAGAGCCCCGGAACCAGGGCTACCGACTGATTACTCAGCTAATACTTTCCAAAATGCAGAGGTTGTCCTTGCGATTGTGTTAGCTGTTTCAATTAGAATAATATATGATGGTTGCATTAATTGGCAGGGATTACACCAAAACACATTGTTATGGTATCACACCAAGTCACACCAAACTGGGTCACGTCAGACCCGGTCCCTCCTGTATATACGAAAACATGAGAACTGCATCTAAATTTCTGCTTTGGTATGCATGTAAAAAATACCGGATCCGGTCACACCAGACTAGCATTCGAGTTTCGTCTCTAGTTAATAATATGTTTATTCCATCCTCAGTTGATGGTGGCAGTTGCGTAAAAAGCAGTCGAGTACAGCTCGACGTGTCCTGTACCGCCTTAAAGGGACAGAGACAGCAGCAAGAGTGAGCAAAACAAAACGAAAATACCAGCAGAATGTACAAACATCTCCATAGTAAAAATTACACCAGGCCAAGTGCTCGTGTGACTTGATGTGACACCAGACTATATCACAAATGTGATTTGGGACTATTTTACACCAGCAATCTTTTGCTCTTCTGCAACACCAGAAATCTGCTGTGCTGGTGTGACACCAGCAATCCGGTGTTCTAGGGTAACACTAGCAATCTGGTGTTCTAGTGTGACATCAGGTTTTGTTGACCAGAGCACCTGTTGACTGGGTGTTGCTTTACTCACAAAACGGGTACAATGATAAGTTTGACAATAACGCTACTGTCATAATTACTTCATTCAAAAAAGCAAAAAAGCACAACTCAAAAGCTTTGAAAGCTTTACTGTTGTGGGGATTTGGCCGTGATCAACTGGAGCTTCTCCAAAGCCACTGCCCTGCATCGAAGAACCGGACGGCCTGCCGCTCGACAATTCTTGGCTTTTTCAGCTTGCGGTTGACTCGTGACTTAGTTACGTTGATCCGTACCGTGTACCCTTCCGCGCCAGTTGTCTTGTCTTCTAAGGCATCATATTCGACAGATGGCTCGATTTGCTTTCCCAGCTCTCTCAGCGACGCCTCTTAAGTTCAAGAATAACAAAACTTCCCTCGAACTCACCAATGTCGGTTGAATGCGTGTCCAGCAGGACACCAATCTTCATGATGACCTGCGTGTGGCAGCTCGCAGGGTAGTCCTCTTTTGCTTCAGGTGGGCGACACCCTCTTGGCTCGTCGTAGGCATGGTCTGGCCGTAAATTTCAGGGTTTCGGTACCGAAAAATGTAATAATTACTAGCTTTCTTTGCAGTTTTGCTACCTGATCATGCCTTACTATCTTTAGATCGTCGGAAGTCAGGAAAGCGCACCAGCACAATTTTGTGTTTGGAGATTTGTGTTTGTCCCCTTCTCCAGGGATTATTATCGTCATTCTTGGTCCAGCTCACTTGCACCTTTGCATAAATTGCATTATAAAAATAAATAAAAAATAGCACCAGCACATACCTTTTCAGCGTCTACTCAAAGGGAAGACTTCTTTTAATTTTTCAAACTTAAACAAGAATACTGGCGGTAAGGGAAACGGAAACCCCCAAAGAGGCGAATGCCACAAGCTGCTCTAGGCCACCCGGGGATCGAGGAGGACACTCTTTGAGCACAAAGAAGCCCGCGGCGGGGTCTCCAGCGACCACCAAGATGGGAGGAAATAACGCACCATGTCGGGGAAGGAGCGTCACACAAAGCATTCAAAACATGCTCGCGGACGAGGGGAAAAGTCAACAAAAACACAACTCTGGTTTTACATCAAACTGTGCGGCGTGCACACCAGGCGATGTGGTGGGCAGATGAGCCCGTAAAGTGTGACATCAAACTCTCTTGGTGTCCATCAGGCTGGTGTGCGGGTACACCAGCATTTCTGGTGGGCACACCAGGCTTGAGTGCACGATACACCAAATTTGCCTTTGGGCTTGTGTGCTCGCATTGCTGCTGGGCTCACCAGATCTGCTGGTGTCACACCAGGATACTTTGATGTCACACAACGATTGAATGGGGTATTTTTCATTAGAGCGATATAATGCCATTTTACAATACAAAATTACTGAGGTTTTCTTATAGGTTTTAGTGCGAAGAAAATGACGCGTGCTCGTATTCAGTTAGAAAAGAATCGATCTAAAATCATTCAGGAACAATTTATTAAGTGCTCGTTTCTTGAGGCATAGAGGTTAAGCCATGTTGGTATGGTGTGCTTTAGCATTTTTGTACATCATTTGTTCATTGTGCAGCTCCTCATTGTATTCAATGGGACAGATAAAGAAAACATTGACACCCTTTAAAATATCTGCAAGTTTCTTCAATATGTGGGTATTTTTAATTTTCTTATATCTTAAGATCATGTTAAGGGGATGCTGAACCCAAACATTTCAGTGTCAATAATAAGCGGCGCACTATTTTTTTGATGAGTCAGCAGTCCCGTCTGTGCGCGAGCAGGCGCAACGATTTTGACGTCATCATATTGTCACAGATGACAAGTGACGAGGCGGCGAAGGACTGAGTAAACTGAAAGTTTAATGAGGCGAACTTGTGCCCAAAAATAAAAGAAGAAAAAAAATAACAACAGAGCGTAGCGGGCGTCGAAAGCGGCGATCCTGACTGTGGCTCGCCACGCGGAGCCCCTTATGCACATGCGTGGTCTTCTGGAATAATCGCCATAGAAAGTTCGACGCGTAGAACATTCGGACCTCGAAGAAGCAACATGATTCTCAAATTTACCAGAATACTAGTCTGCAGGAATAAACAAAAAGATGCGCCGCTCCCAGGTATCGAACCCTGGCTTTTAGCGTACGATAACCGTTAGGTCACGCGCGGGCTGCCTACTTGGCCAGCTGCGCGCGCGGCATTACACCCCCCTTTAAAAAGTGCATCGCCACGATGCAACGCAAAAGAAAACAAAATAAAAAGAACGATGAACTAAAGAGTCCTTTGAAGCACATAAGGTCCACAGTCCTATAGAACGTAGTACGGCTTCAGGCGCACGACTTGGACGACCTCAGACCGTGGTGGGCGGGGTGACGATGTTCGTGTTCCGTCGGGCATCACCTCGTAGTTCAGCTCGCCGAGGCGACGAAGTACCTTGTAAGGTCCAAAGTACCGTTTCGGTAGTTTATCACTGAGGCCGCGGCGACAGGTGGACGTCCACACCCACACCCTGTCTCCGGGCTGGAAGTGAACGTCCCTGCGGCGAAGGTTGTAGCGGCTCGCGTCGACGCGTTGCTGGTCTTGAATCATGAGTCGGGCGAGCTGGCGGACTTCTTCGGCGCGCTGAGCAACCGCCTGGGCGTCGTCGCTCTCATTGTCAGATGGTTCATGGGGCAGCATTGTGTCCAGCATGGTCGTTACCTGCCGACCATGTACCAGCTGGCAAGGGGTGCATCCAGTGGTCTCCTGAACCGCCGTATTGTAGGCGAATGTGACGTAGGGCAACACCTGGTCTCACGTCTTGTGCTCTACGTCGATGTACATAGATATCATATCGGCGATTGTCTTGTTGAGCCGCTCGGTCAGCCCATTGGTCTGCGGTGGTATGCAATGGTACGACGATGGCTGGTGTGACTGAGCCGGAGAATTTCTTCGGTAGCTGTGCCATGAACGATGATTCGCGATCTGTAATCAGAACTTCGGAAGCGCCGTGGCGGAGGACAATACACTCGAGGAAAAACTTGGCCACTTCAACCGCAGTCCCCGAATGAAGGGCTTTCGTTTGTGCGTACCGCGTGAGATAATTTGTGGTGAGAATTATCGAACAGTTTCCTAGGGTCGACGGCGGGAAAGGACCAAGTAGATCCATTCCGATCTGCTGGAACGGTGTAGTTGGCGGAGGAATTGGCTGCAGGAGACCTGCTGGCTTCGTCGGCGGTTTCTTGCGTCGCTGGCACTCGTGGTAGGATCGGGTGTAGAGGTGGACGGTTTTGGGGAGCTTGGGCCAGTAATACTTTTCACATATACAGGCCTGAGTCCGGCTGTATCCAAGGTGTCCGGACGTCCGGTTGTCGTGACATACTTGAAAGATCTGCCCTCGAAGGTCGATCGGGATTACCAGCAGCCATGGCGAGTTGTTGTCCCCGAAGTTCTCTTTGTAGAAGAGACCTTGTCAAGCTGCGAAGGTCAGCAGGGCTCGTGAGAAAACACGAGCCCTGATCGTGTTTCAATTATGGCGCTCAATTATGGCGCCATAATTGTCGCTTCCAGGTGCTCAATTATGGCGGGCAGCTCCGGATCGTCTCGTTGACGTCGTGCCATGCCATCGGTGTTCACTGCCCCTAGGAAGCACTCGTCATCATCGTCGTCGCTGCTGCCGGAAGGTGTTTCGACAAGGGCTTCGAGCAGGGAGTCAGAGTCGCTGTGCTTGGGTCCTGACTTGTAAACCACAGTCATGTCAAACTCTTGTAGCCGGAGGATCTATCGAGCGAGGCGTCCTGACGGGTCCTTGAGGTTGGCAAGCCAGCAGAGCGAGCGGTGGTCTGTGACTACGCGGAACGGGCTTCCGTATAAGTGCGGACGAAACTTCGCGATTGCCCAGACGACCACAAGGCATTCCTTTAAAGTCGTAGAGTGATTTCTCTCTGCCTTGGTCATGGTCCGACTTGCCTAGGCGATGACTCGCTCTGTGCCTTCTTGTACTTAAACTAGTACCACGCCAAGTCCTGCATGACTTGCATCAGTGTGAATCTCGGTGTCCGCATCCTGATCAAAATGTCCAAGAACCGGAGGTGTCTGGAGTCGTCGCTTCAGCTCGTCGAATGCCTGCTGCTGTTCTTCGGCCCATTCGAACTTCTCGACGTTCTTCGTGAGGTTCGGAAATCCTTGCAACATTCCGAACGAAGCGGCAACAGTAGGCACAAAGTCCAAGGAATCTTCGCACGGCCTTCTTGTCTGCCGGCGGTGGAAATGACGCGACGGCGCGAGTCTTCTCAGGGTCTGGGCGAACCACTTCGTTGCTAACCACGTGACCTAGAAACTTCAGTTTGTCATAGGCGAACCGACAATTACTTTGACGGCTTGAGGGTGAGTCCAGCGGTCCGTATGGCTTAACGAACAGCTCGGAGCCGTCGCAAGTGCCCGTCGAAGTCCCTGGAAAACAGCGACTTCGACGCTGTTTTCCAGCGATTGCAGCTAAGTGGCAGAGCTGTCTTTAAACCAGACAGCTCTGCCACTTCAGTCCTGCCAGTACGGTGTCCATAACACGTTGGAAAGTTGCTGGCGCAGTGCATAGTCCGAAGAGCATTACCTTGAACTCCTACAGCCCATCCGGCGTGACGAAAGCTGTCTTCTCTCGGTCCCGTTCGTCGACTTCGATCTGCCAGTGGCCGCTCTTCAAGGCCATTCATGAGAAGTATCGAGGGTGGCGCAGCCGGTCTAAGGTGTCGTCGATGCGGGGGAGTGGGTAGGCGTCTTTCTTCGTGACCGCGTTCAACTGCGGGTAGCCCACATAGAACCGAAGCGTTCCGTCCTTCTTCTTAACCAGTACAACTGGAGAGGCCCAAGGACTACTTGAGGGCTGGATTATGTCGTCGTTCAGCATCTCTTGGACTTTTTTCTGGATCACCTCCCTTTCTTTAACGGAGACTCTGTACGGCGATCGATGCACAGGGCGCGCGTCGTCCTCGGTAACGATTCGGTCCTTCGCAACGGCAGTTTGGCGCACCTTCGACGACGTCGCAAAGCAGTCGCGGTATTTGATGAGGAGGTCACTCGGCTGCGGTCGTTTTAGGTCCGGAAGCTTAGGGTCAATGTCGAGCTGCGCTGGCGACGTAAAGTCTTGCTGAGTGGGCGATGATTCATCAGCAATCGCGTTGATTTCGGCGGAGTTTTGGAGTTCCTCGACATGGCTCGCTGATGCACCTTTAGTGAGTTGTTGCGTTTCTTGTCGGAAATTCGTCCCGAGGACCACAGTGCGCCCATCCTGAAGTTCAGCTACTCCGTTGGCGACGCCTATTCTTTTTCCCAGGAGCAACTGGAGGTTACCTTTCAGAAGAACTTCGCCACGGGTAGCTGCATCGGTCACAACGGGTACGACAACACTTGATCGCGGCGGCAGATTCACGTGGTCGGCAGCGACTCGCGCGGCGGCTGACACAGTTTGGAGTTTCTCTGAATGTGGAACAGCTGTCCGCAGCGTCAATCTGTTTTTTCCAACGTCGATGACGGCGCCGTATTCGCACAAAAGATTCCATGCCGTGAATGACGTCTCTGGAACAGTCTTGTAGAATAACTAATTTCACAGGACACGTCTCGCCGTGAATTTCGACGCGAGCGGTGCACCTTCCGACAGGCGTGATGAGGTGTCCTCCGGCGGTTCGTATCTGCGGGCCACCCCATGGCATCGTGACTTTTCGAAGGTGGCGAGAGCCTCCCACTGAATACTGAGTAGTCTTCCCGTGTGTCCAGGAGTGCCGATACGTCGAGGCCGTCGATAACAACGTATAGGCTGTTGGACACCGTTGCAGGGGCGTCGGTACAATGTGGTGCGTCGGGAGAGTGGGAGCACTCCGGCGTTCTTGGATGCTGTTTGCTTCCGTCGTTTTCGGCAACGTCACCTCCAGGCGTTGCCGCACTCAGTTTTCCCGGCGACGCAGGGGAGACAGGCTCTCTCGACGGGTTCGTTGCGCTGGGGACGCTGAACGTCGTGGCGATGGGGAGCGGGCCTCACTGCGGAGAGACGACACTGGCGAGGGCGAGCGTCGGAGGTACTCCTCAGTGTCGCGAGGGCGTTCGTCGTACATTGGGTGCGGGTCGTTCATCTGGAACCCGCGCTTTCCCAGTTGTCTGTAGGGGCATCGGCGGTAAATGTGGCCGGCTTCCCCGCAGTGATAGCACAAATGGGGTCGATCGGCCGTCCTCCTCACGTCGGTCTTTGGTGGCGCTGCTTGTTATGGGTGGGCGTGCGCCCGATCTTCCTGGCGTCGGGAAAAGTGCGTCGCTGGAGGTTCACTTCGGTTTGGCACCGTGTACGGGTGAGCAAGGGGCGGCGGTTGTCGGGTAGCTGCGGCATAGCTCAGCGTCGGTGGTTCGGGAGCGGCGCTGACAAGAACTTGTGGCTGCAGCGCGTGCTGAAGTTCTTTCCGGACGTCCTCGGCGATTGAGATTGAGGCTGGGCGCTGAGCAGTCGGCAAAAGGTTCTTATGCTCTTACTTTACAATGTCGCGGATGATGTCATGAAGTCCGGGGATGCTAGGGCGGATGTAATAGCCCGATGCAGAAGCAGCAGCAGCGCTCGTGTGCCGATGGTAGTGGCTTGCTCTCGCGAGGAGTGCACGTTCCATGTTCGTGGCCTCCGTGACGAAATCTTCGACCGTGGATGGGGGGTTGCGAACAAGACCACCAGATTTGTCATCTTTCCCTCACCTCGCATCAGGAGCCGCAGCTTTTTTTCACCGGTGGCTTGAGGGTCGGCGCGATTCATCAGGTGGAGAACGTCTTCCTCGAAACATGTAACGCTCTCGGTCGGCTCTTGGGTTCTCGCTTGCAGGAGTTCTTCGGCACGGTGTCGTCGGTGCTAGTTGGTAAAGGTGTGTCGTAGATTGGCCTGGAATTCTCCGGAAGACAAAATTGACGCTTCGTGGTTCTCAAACCAGGTGTGTGCCGTCCTTTTCAGAGCGAAGTAGACGTTCTGAAGGTACTGCTCCGGTGTCCATCTCTTATGGCGGGCCACTCGTTCGTAATGTTGCAGCCAATCTTCAACGTTCTCGCTGGCCTCCCCGTGGAATGGCGTCGGAGTCCGGGGTGCGACGGGAAGGTATACGACGGCGGCGGCGGACGGGTTCTACGACGACTGGTTGTTCATCTTCGGCTGCCTGGTCATGGGTGGTAGAAGTCCGTATTCCGGGTGTAGCCCTTGAATGCGGCGACTTGATCGAGTCTGGATCTGGTCTGCTTTGGGTCTCAGGAGCTTGGGGTCGGACTTGTACTGCGGGAACTCGGGGGGCTGCGCTGCACGGACCCATGCGCTACCCCGCACCTCCACCAAAATGTAACAGATGACAAGTGACGAGGCGGCGAAGGACTGAGTAAACTGAACGTTTAATGGGGCGAACTTGTGCCCAAAAACAAGAGGAGAAGGAAAGATGACAACAGAGCGTCGCGGGCGTCGAATGCGGCGAAGCAGCACGATCGAACACTGAGGAAAAACTGACTGTGGCTCGCCACGCGGAACCCCTTATGTGCCTGCGTGGTGTTCTGGAATAATATTCATAGAAAGTTCGACGCGTACAACATTCGGACCTAGAAGAAGCAACAGGATTCTCGAATTAACCAGAATACTAGTCTGCAGGAATAAACAAAAAGATGCGCCGCTCCCACGAATCGAACCCTGGCTTTTCGCGTGGGAACCAGGTACGATAACCGCTAGGTCACGCGCTCGCTGCCTACTTGTTCAGCTGCGCGCGCGGCAACACCCCCGCTTCGCGCTTAATAAGCTCGAACGGGGGATATGATGATATCAATTTCGTTGCGTGCGCCCGAGCACTCCGGCGGCTGTTGACTCATGAAAAGATGATGAATAATCTTATAAAATGTCTTGGATGCTGTTGATGCGCAAATGTTTCTGGGTGGGCAATCTGACAGGAGACTTCGATGCTGTTCGATCGTGCAATGACTTCGTCATGATGATAGTCTGTAGGGTAGGGGCAGATCGTGTAGGTGATTGTCGAAGCTTCATGGTCAGAAAGCAGATGAATAGAAGAAAATTTCCGTTGTTGACTGAATGGCCGTGTTGTGGGCAATTGTGGCATGAGAAAGCACTGCGTCTCAGTTGAAATGATGGCTGTTCACTTACTTGAATAGCATGCGCGTGAGGGTGTGAATAAAGCGCTCACTGAGGCTGTTCGTTTGATGATGATATGGAGATGTAATGAAATTATCGATGTTAAAGGTAGAAAGCAGTGTTTCTACGGTGCCTGCTGAAAATTAACGACCACAATCACTGATAAGGAGGCGAGATGTTCCGTGGCGCAGGGTAACATTGAGGAGGAGGAAATGTGCAACAGTGTTCACAGTTGCATCGGGAAGGGCTGCGGTTTCGACATAAAGGGCGTGACCAATGGCTACTAGAATCCGTTGATTGCCAGCGGAAGAGACTGGTAGAGGATTAGAAGGTCGACGCCAATGACTTCTAATGGCTGCCGTGGTGGTGTGAGTGACCGAAGAGGTCCGTAGCGATTGGTTGTGGGTCGCTTTCGTCGTTGACATGTGTAGCATGACCGGACATATTTACATATTTTTCAGCACATATCGGCCCAATAAAATTGAACACGAGTTCTCGCGCATGTCTTAAACAATCAAACGTTACCTGCAGTAAGGTCGTTGTGAAGGGATCGCAGGATGTCATGACGAAACACGGAAGGAACCGCAAGAAGTCATCGCCGACCATCGGGAAATAGTTGTGTCTGTAGAAATATGTGGCATTTTGAAATCTTGAGTTTGTTTGTTGAAGCGACAATTATTGGAGATCTGAGTTCCGTTCAGGTGGCGAGTAATCGATTGTGTCCAAAGGTCCAGAGTGTTGGGCGAAAGGAATGGAGTTTGATGAAAATTTAGCGAGAGCAGAATCGGCTGATAAGTCGAAATCAGAGGTTTCACTGGGGTGGTTGGGAGAAAGAAACATCGTGAAACCCCGGCAGTCACATTGTGTGTTTGTCCTGATTTATGTAGGATTGTAAAATCATACTCCTTAAGTTGGAGAATCCATCGACGAAGGCGGACGGACATGTTTTTAATGGCTAAAAGCCAGCTGAGTGTATATTAATTTCTGATTATTTGCAAGTGATGACCGTAAAGGTATGACCGAAAGTTGGTGATAACCGATACTATGGCCAGCCATTCACGTTCTGTTGTAGATTAGTTAGATTCTGGTGTGAATGTGCGACTGACATCCCTAGTAAAAATTACACCAGGTCGAGGGCTGTTGTGACTTGATGTTACACCAGACTTTTTCACAGACGTGATTTGGGACATTTTCTTGTGTGACACCAGAAATCTGGTGTTCTGGTGTGACACCAGAAATCCGATGTGTGTGTATGACAACAGAAATCTGGTGTCCTAATGTTACACAGAAATCTGGTGTTTTGGCAGGTCATCAGGTTTCATTGTAATGTGATACCAGACCACCTTTTGACTGGGTGTTGCTTTACTCACAAAAAGGGTACAATGATAAGTTTGACAACAACGATGCTGCCATAATTACTTTATTCAAAAAATCAATAAAGCACAACAGTAAAGCTTCGGAAGCTTTACTGTTGTAGGAAGTTGGCCGTGATCAACTCGAGTTTGTCCGGAGCCACTGCCCTGCGTCGAAGAACCGGACGCACTGTCGTTCCGAAATTCTTGGCCTTTCAGCTTGCAGTCGACTCGTGTCTTAGTTACGCTGATCCGTTCCGCGTACCCCTCGGCACCAGAAATTTCCTCTTCTAAGGCATGATATTCGACAGATAGCTCGATTTCCTTGTCCAGCTCTTTCAAGGAAGCCTCCTTAAGTAGAAGAATATCAAATGTTTCTTCGAGCTCACCGATGTCGGTTGGATTCGTGGCCAGCAGACGCCAATCTCGTTGATGATCTTTGTTGTAGTGGCTTACAGGGTAACACTCTTTTGCTTCAGGCGGTCGAAGCCCTCCTCGCTCGTACTAGGCATGGTCTGGCCTTTAATTCCCTGTTTTTTGCCCCAAAAACTGTAATAATTACTAGCTTCCTTTGCTGCTTTGCTACCAAACCAATCTCGTCGCAAGTGAGGAAAGCGCACCAACACATCTTTTTGGCCTCGACTCATAAAGAAGACTTCTTTACTTTCTCAAACTTAAACAAGAGTACCGGCGGAAAGGGAAAGACAAACCGTCGAAGAGGCGAGCTGGCGAACACCCCAAGCTGCTCAAGGCCGCCCGGGAAAGTGCTCAAGACGCGGGGGGCACTTCTTGAGCACAAAGGAGCCCGCCGCGGGGTCACCGGCGACCACCAAGACAGGAGGAAACAAGGCGCATTGTAGGGGGACGGAGCGGCTCAGAAACGTATAGAAAACACGCGCGCGGACGGGGGGAAAGTCAACAAAAACACAACTCTGGTGGCACATCAAACTGTGTGGTATGCACACCAGGCTGCCTGGTCGGCACATGAGTCCTTGTGGTGTGATACCAGACTCTCTTGGTGTACCCATCAGGCTGATGTGTGGGTACAGCAGCATTTCTGTGGGCACACTAGGCTTGTGTGCTCGATACATCAGCATCGCTAATGGGCACACCAGATATTCTTTTGTCACACCAGGAATCTCTGATGTCACACCAAGATTGCCTGGTGTATTTTTAATTAGGGACAGTAAAGCTTCCGAAGCTTTTTTGTCGTGCTTTTGCTTTTTAGAACGAAGCTATTGTGACAGCAGCGTTGCTCTAAAACTTATCATTCTACCCTTTTTTGTAAGTAAAAGAACACCCAATAAATAGGTGCTCTAGTATCACACCACAGCAAAACCTGATGTCCCACCAGAACACCAGATTGCTTGTGTCACATCAGAACACCAGATTGCTGTTGTCACACCAACGCACCAGATTTCTGGTGTCACACCAGAACACCAGATTGCTGGTGTGAAAATGTCCCAAATCGCACCTGTTTGAAAGTCTGGTGTAACATCAAGTCACACCAGCACTCGGCCTGGTGTATTTTTAACTATGGATTAGATTGGTTGAGGCCATCCGGTGTTAAGAAGGCTATTATTTGTCGTTTTCGGCATATGAATCTGCAAATAACCTGAGTGAAAATCGATTAACGAAATACAGGATGACAATTGTAAACCACTGAAAGCGTCATCAATACGTGGCATAGGGTACACATTTTTGTAATCTTGTTGATGCGGCGGTAATTAGCACAGAAATGAAGTCACTCTTTGTTTTGTACCAGGACCAAGGATGAAGACCAAGGGCTAGTGGAATGTCGAATAACTCTTTCTGAGGTTATGTGATTTGGCGTGTTCCTGTATTACCTGGCCCTCAGCCAGTGAGACTCGATACGGTCGGTGTTTAATTGGTGTTGAGGAGTCGGTTTTGATTTGATTTTTGACGGGCCTTGATTTTCCGAGAGAAGGCGATAGCGTGTCAACTGTAGATCAAAATTAATTTAGGAGTGTGAGAAGTTGCTGCTTTCGTAATGTGGGAAAGGCATCCTCAATGGTGCTCCGTAGTTCTGTGGGTGGTACCGTTGTTGGAAAACTTCCAAGCGACTTTCTTGAGAGTTCCTCCATTATAGCAGTAATGTTAATGTTCTTGAATGCTTGAAAGGTTGGCCACGAGCGAGAGGCAGTCTTTCGCGTAGGAGGAGCAAGTGAGTAGTCATATTAGATGCCGCAAGTGTTCCGTGTCTGTACCTAACAGTGGCAAGACTGTATGGCAAACTTATTCCTTTCTGATTTGAGAAGAATATCTCCGGAGAAACTGGTGATGTAATTACTTCGAATATTGAAGTGCAGTTGGGTAATAGTTATGCATCATCCGTTGTAGAAATTTTCACGTCATCCCATTGTGCGATAATAGTAATGTAGGGTTTTTGGCAAGTAAAACCTTTGAGTATGCGCCGTTTAATATTGCTTAGTATTCTTGTAGGAAGTCACAACCAAGCAGGGTGCTGTGAACACTCTGGTAAGACGATAAAGTCCACGACGTAAGGGTGACCTTAAATTACAATTGTAGCTGCAAAAAGCGCAGAAATTTAAATTTGATTATTCGGAGCCTTGCGGAAGAAATAGTTCCTTAATGGGGTCTTCATTTTTTGTAGTTGAGAATGTGCACTCGGGTGTGTCACAGAGACAGCAAAACCAGCGTCCAACAAAGCTGTAAAAGATCAGGTTTCAATTGTGATTCAAAATTATTTGCCGGAAGAGAAGGAGGTTCGGAGGGGTGCTCGGAAGATATCATCAGTGATTCAGAGTGCCATCGGGGAGAAGTGGAACGGTTAGTAAATGTCACTTGTTGGCTTTGTCGGGGATCATCAGAGAAGTGAATCGTCAAACAAGGACTATTGTATGTGTCAGATTAATAGCCCTATTGAAAAATCCACCTGCCCGGGTCTGGTATGTTTCTGACGTTTACATCAGAGCGGAAATTCAGACACGGGTCCTGGCGTGTTCTGGTGTGTTCTATTGTCCTGACGTGTTCTAGTATCCTGACGTGTTCTAGTGTCTTGACGTGTTCTAGTGTCTTGGCGTGTTCTGATGTGATCCGGCCGACCTAGTGTCTTCTGGGGTGACCTGGTCATGCATGCACAATGTAATTTAGATGCAGAAAGGACTGCTGATGACAACAGCTAGCAAATTGTGCAAGAAGACTGCTAATTTTTTGCAGGTTTAGGTGTTCATTCTGCCATGAAACAAAACTACAAACACAAAGAGAATGGAACTTACTATTTTATTTTCTTCCCAACATGCAGCACTCGCAAACATTCTCATGCAGACTGGGCTGTTCATGGCTCTTTTCTTCCATGCCACTTTTGCCAGCACATCTGGATGGCTAAGATGATGGCTTTGGCAAGTCGGTATTGCGTGATAAAACCTGCAGTGCATAAGAAGGAATACACGAGCAGTTATTCATGAAAAAAACCTTAAAATATTAAAATCACAACTACAACAGTAAACAAGAGGTTATGTCGTGTCGAGCCTGATAATCAGTAAATTTATCACTCGGCCCGCCCTCCCACGTTCTATCTGATTTCGCCTACCTGTGGGCAACATAATACAGTCAAACCTGACTATATCAAACTCTCAAAAAACCGTCTACCACTTTGATATAGCGGGCAATTCTCTATAGAAGTTTTAATGAATTTGACAACGAACAAGCACGGCACATTTAGAAAAGTTGTTCAAGCTCGAAGGGGCATCTGTACATCATGAGGGACGCCGACTGCAGTTATATAGTGGCCGCTTCTTCGTTTAACAGCTCACCCTCTCTCCCCACAAGACTTTTTTTTTTACTCCTGGGCGGCCGACGCGGCTGCTCAAAAGAAAAAAAGCCAGCTTTCTCTGCAAGCTGGCTCTCCCCCCCAAGGTTGATTCTCATGCTGGGGGAAAGCCAGCTTGCAGAGCTAAACAGCGCTCTTGGCAGATCGGTCCATGGGGAGACTCTGCAATTTTTGTTCGATGTAATTGCATTTTTCGCTATGCATTTTTATTGCAGCTACCAGTCCATTTACAAATAGTTTAAGGGCACAAGGTAAGTCCTATACTCCCCATGCATTTGAGGCCATGTTGAGGAACAGATTTCTCGGTGACAATTAGGAGTATTTGTCATGCATATATCATTTTGTTCGAAATATTGTGTTTTATCCACTGAATTAGAATTATTTCAACCAAACTAAAATAAGTTTTTTTAATATTTTTTTTATTCTAGAACTGAAATTTTAGTTTTTTTCATCTATTAAAAACTTTGTAACTCAAAAACTGCTAGGTGCACATTTTTAATTTTAGTTCAGTATTTTGGAACACCCATGTATGTGGTAGGAATAAAAAATCAACCCTCTATAATGTCAGGTTAAGGAAAAATGGTACCTATGTACTAAAAAACACTGTTTTGAGATAATTGAGTTTAAAGTAAATAACTGGTGAATAACGAATTTCTATTGGCACCATCAGCCTTACAGTAATTTTTTCAATAGCCGCCAGCTTGAAAGGCATTGCTAAAGTAATATCTTCGCCTTTAGGCTTATCGCCTTGCTTGCCGGGCCTCTTTTGTGACCTGCCATGTCGCTTGGTCCGTAAGGTATATTAGAGTGATGTCAACTACCCTCAGCCACTTGATGGCTTTCCAAACAGGATTCCATCCACAAAATTTCAAAACATTGGCTTGTGCAATGCTGCCACCATTGAATAAAGGAACAGCATTCAATGGCGCCATTTCATTGTTATGAAAACACAAACACTTGAATGTACACACGTCACACACCTGGGAAAAACGTGCACAGCGTCTCGTGATTGTCTTGGTTGAAAAAAAGCTATACAATAGTTGCGAAATAATTTTTTTAGATTATGTTACTGGACAAGCTTTTAGGTCTTCTGTTGATTTTGTTTTGTTGGAGAATTCATCGATAAACAGGGTGTATCCCAAAAGGAGGCGTAGTCACCTGCTACTTGCTTTTGGAAGAAGTGATTTTCAGCCCGAAATATAGCTTTCCAGAAACACTGGGTCAATGGAAATTTTGCAGAAAGAACTAAACTTTTCAAATTGCGAAAAAAACTAAAATTAATTTTTTTTCAATTTTACCTTACCATGTGCCCTTAAATTAACCGGGTTCCATAATATCAGGTTTGACTGCAGATCGAACATCGTGGCATCGGTCCCAGTTAGCAAAGAAAGCGCTGCACCCCAAGTGGCATTTCTCCTGCTCTGTCCACATTCACCTTGTCTGACCACTTAGTGCCTCTCACTGTACATGTGTGCTGCACAAGGCAAAATCAACGATAGGTTCATAAAAATCTCAAATCATAGTAAACCATAACTCACACTATACAAACATTATGTCTGCCATTAAAGTTGCGACAAGTCACACGCTGCTCATCTACAGCGTGTGACTCGTCGGAACTTTAATGGCAGACCAACTACACGCGGTATAAATATCCCCATAACCAATTTTTTTTTTGTTCAGAGCTAAGCACAGCAGCCACAACAGATGCTGTGCCCTTCCAGGTTGATCAGAAATACCCACCTGGTGTGGTAGGGGCTGTTTTCCCACCACACCCTCCAAGAGGAGACGCCTGCAGGCTTGCCCTGACACACCCTTGTCGAAGAGCTCCGCAGGCTCCCACAGTGATCGGCTGATCATTCTGAGAGAGCGGTCAGGAGTGACAGCCTTTTCCACGGCGTGTGTAAATGCTGCCTCTCGAATTTTGATGCCAGGTCCACGATGAATCTGCAGTGAGTAACACTGTCAAGAAAATGCACAAAAAGTAGAGAAATACAGGCAACAAAAATGAACTCTCCACTTTCGTCTGCAATCATGTTCCTGCTTTGTTTCACTGAAATGCTGAACTGTAGATATATATAAAAATGAAATAAATTAAAGGGGCAATCTCTAGTATTCCAGGATGGCCTATTTATGTTCCTAACTCAACCTATGTGCTCTAACATCCCACAAGTCCAAAACTTACAATCACGTGTGGCCTATTTCACTATTAAAAAATGTGATCAAAGATAGCGAATGCGGTTGAACCGAATCAAGGCGAATAGGGTGGAACGGCGAAAGACAATTGTCAGTCAATTGCAAGCGAGGGCCTCATGTGCAGACGAGCAGGGCTGGTTGGCTGCTTGTCCGGACGTGAAGCTATCGCTTGTGATTGTCTGATGACCCCCGTTCGTTCCTCACCTACATTCGGCCCGGTTCAGTGCCGCCATTTGTATGTCTGAGATTCACTATGTTTTAACACATTTTTATTAGTGAACTAGGCTGCACATGATTTAAACTTAAATATTTGGGATGCTTAGAGCACATAGAATGTGTTACGGCCATAAATAGGCCGTCTTAGAAAGCTCCCGAGCGCCCCTTTAAGAGAACTAATTTCAGCTTTGGAATATGCATTAAGAAAGGAGGTCCATTATTCCTGTACACACCAAATACTAATAATGATATAAAAAAAAATTGTTTCATGAAAGCTTGACTTTAATGAAAACCATTTGACAATTTTTAAATTCGACATCGCCAAGTATGAAGGAAGTATACTGCTGTGCACTCCCATGTTTTGTACAGATATTTGCAACCTCAAGCAAACAAGCAATGTGAAAAAAAAACAAAAAAAAACTTTGGCTCCACTTCATGACAAGACATAAAAAAGAAAACATGAATGAGTGTGCTATTACCAAAGCTCACTACCTTCCCTTTCTGTGTTCCGAAATAGGCATCAATATGTCTCACCAGTCAGCTGCTTATCAGCTGACAAAGAGGACGTGTTTTCCAGAGCTCCTGCGAAGCTGAGCAATATTTGGTGTATTTAGTTTAGTTCCGAGTGTGTTTATGGGTACTAGAAATCACTTTTTAAGGGGGGACACTACCCATAAAAAACAATTTCTGCAAAAAACAGTTGATTTTGAAAAATGTCATATTGACATGTGACACATCATCTATAGTATTCCCAGAAAGTTTCATTAGTTTACACTGCATAGTTAATTTTTTATAAATTATTTTTGGTCCACCGATGCTAAAGAAAAGGTGGGGGTTAGAGCACTTTGAACGCATTTTTCTCCATTCCACTTTTTGGCATAAATTTCACTTTAGGAAAACTATTGTTTTGTTATTACGCGACTTGGATTCATTTTTATCAGTTTTTCTGGGGAGACATTTTAAGGGGAAGATAACTGTGAGCTTGTATTTTTTATTTTTGTCATTCTTCATGCTCAAGAACTAAAAGTTTGGACAAAGGATGGAAATCTAAAAAAGTGTATTTGTGTTTATGTGGCTTTTTTGTCATGAAAGATGGTATAACATAGAAATATATCTCCATAGTTATCTGCTCTGTACTGTCCTAATGCAATGTAACACATGAAAAAGACAAATATATAAGTAATTTCAAAACGATAGTTTTCCTATGTCGACACGCCCACTTTCGTCTTTGAACGTTTGCAATTTTTTTTGTACTTCACCCAAGTTAACAAAAATTGGCCGAAATGTTCTCATCATCAACAGAAACAAGCCTTGTAAATATAATTTAAATCAGACAAGTGGTTCAAAAATTTGCTTTTTTGGGTAGTGTCCCCCCTTAAAGTAGCGATAGGATAGGTTTGCTTGTTGGATCTGCTTCATTGGTGGTGTTGTGCGGGCACACTCCATTGGGGTTGATCCTCCAGGTTTACCACCCTGCTGTAAAGCATTTTTGCTCTAACTCTGGTGGTTTTATGAGGTAGCAGAAAGCAGCTTTTTAAAGTAGCGATAGGATAGTTGGGTTACAGCAGGCTTTTTAGGTAGGGTCACAAGACCAAACCACCTGCACGTTTGAAACTTTTGGCGGGCTAGTTGGTTTTGTGGACAGAGACGTTACCCAGGCTTTTTTGGTTTTCGTGCGATATTTTTCGTGGGGTCGCGCTGTGTGTCCGTAGGCAATGGTGAATATGCGAAGGAAAAAAAATGCGCAGGCTAATGTAAAAGGGGGACCCGATGTAGAATCTGAGGAGTGTGGCCGTTGGTGCTGCATGATGGAGTTGGAGCTCAAAACTGTAGCAGAAGCCGAAGAGAGCAACTTTACCTGTCGGAGTTGCGAGAAGGTAGAACTTGGTTTTTTGCGAATAGGAAGGGAATGGGCGGATACGGTTCAGGAGTCGAAGTGGGAGATACGGGTAGAGCGGGAGAAGCGGGTTCAGCTCGAGGCGCAGGTCGGAGATATGAATAAGAGCACCGAAGCGGATGTGGTGGAGATGACCAGGGAATGGGAAAGTAAGGTAGGGAGCGTGGCGGGAGAGCTGAGACAATAACAAAAACAGAGAGCCGAGGTTGAGCGACAGGTAGGGGAGCTTAGGGGAAGAGTGGAAGGCGGAGTTGGAAAAGCATAAGAAGAAGTATGAGGAGATGGTGCAGCAACTGACAGGAGTAGTTAATAAGAAAAAGGGTGAGGTGGCAGGGAAGACGGCGAGGGGGGGGGCAGACAAAGGGGGCCAGTTAAATAGTGATGAGGTGATTGACTGTGTAGGAAAGGAGCCTGCACAGCTGTATAGTACTGCAGTACAGCAGGGCTTGAGAAAGCCAGCAGAACTTGAGGCAGAGAAAGCACAGGGAGCTGGAGGGGGTGAAGACCGGCAGTCGGGGGTTAAGAGGGTGCTGGTGGTAGGAGACTCATACATAACAAGGGTTAAGAAGGGGCTGCTGGACAGGGTGAAAGGGGATGGGAGGGTAACCGTATGGCTCAGTCAGGAAAGTGCATGGTAGATGCTATGGCCAAAGCAAAGGTGGAGGTGTGGAAAAACAGGGAAGGAGAGAACCTAGTGTTTGTACACGCAGGACTAAATGATGTGTTAAAGGGACGGAGCCAGAACCTCGCCAGGCAGATAGAGTCGGGGTTACGTAAGCTGAGGGACGTCTCTGAGACTGTGCATGTGAAAAAATGCACCGTCCCAGAGGTCTCGGGACAGTCTTTGCAGATTGAGAAGCGGGTGGTGGAAGCTAACCGGGTGATAAGGGGGTTGAGCCGACGATTTGAGTATGGAGTAATGAAAGTAAACAGGGCGGTGCACGAAGCTCGCTCCGACCCTTTTACAATGGGCATCCACTACAGTGGAACCACTGGGAGCACGGTAGGTGATAGGATTGGATGTCACATCATAGATTTTTTGGGGAGCCCCGGAGCCCTGAGGGCGCCGGTGTAAATGAGGGCCAAAATGTAGATACAGGGGGGAGGGTTTGGGAGGGTGAGAGGAAGTCTTGCAGGACTAGGAAAAAGAAACCGCGTTCATAAACATGCAGGAGGGCAGGAACAGAATAAAGTGGGAGGAGATTGAGGAGCGATTAGAAAGCAACAACTTTGCAGTGTATGGATTAGGAGAAACACATCTCAGGCATATGGAAGAGCCACCATACATACCGGGATATCACTGGACGGGATGCAACCGGGCCAATGAGGAACACAAGGGAGGGGGATTAGGGGTGTTAGTTAAGGTTCAGGAATGGGAAAGGGAACGAGAGGGCTGCAGGGAACACATGTGGGTCAAAGGCAATATTGGGAGTTTGGACACAATCCTGGGTTTTGTTTATCTAAAAACAGGGAGTGATGCAGGGGAGGAAAATGCAGAACACTTGACATGTATATCAGGAGACGTTAGGGAAATTGGCACTAGCAAGGAAATAATTATCTTGGGGGACGTGAATGCATATTTGAAAGACTTTGATGGACATACAGATACTACAGGGAGGATATTAGAGGCGTTCTGCAAAGGTTAATGGGTTAATGTTAATGGGTTAACGCTCAGGTGAAATGTGATGGACAAATAGCATGGGAAAGAAAGAACTCGCACTCGACTATTGACTACTGTTTAATGTTGCGTAAAATATACAACAGATTAGAAGGTATGTAGGTCTAAGGTCTGGAGAGCGACCATAAGAGAATCAAAATCAGATATGGCACATTAAAACCAGCAACGGAAAATTAAAAACAAGAGGGTAGGAATAACTTAAATGTTAAACAGTTACAAGAGGCATCTAAGCAGATCGAGAACATTGTATCCAAGCAATTGGAAAGAGAATGGACATATGAAGACTAAATGTTTTCATAAGAGAGTTAGAGAAATATTGAATCAAACAAGGATGAAGAAAACTAAAACGCAAGCCCAAAAGCTGGTGGGATAAAGAGGTTAAGGCAGCAATATCGAGACGCCAAGCGGCATCTAAAGAACACAGATGGGCAAAGAAAAAGGGGGCCACACTAGCCGAAGTAGCGACAAAATGGGAGGAATTTCAGGAAAGAAAGCAGGAGACATTAGCATTAATACAGGCCAAAATTGGGAGAGCAGGGGTCCAGTGGATGATAGAGATAAACCAAAAGGATAGGAATGCGGCAAAAAGATTCTGGGAACACATCAGTGCACAGGGAAAAATGACCGAGGCGTACCAGCAGGCACTAACAACACAGGAAGGGACAAAGGTAGAAGGGGATGAGGCAGGAGAATACATTAGACATACAATCGAAGCAGTATTTTCGGAGTTAGAATCAAATCAGGTCGTAGGGAATGGTAGCGTCTACACAACACACGCGGAGGATCATATTGAGGAAGAGGAAAGGACCACAGAGGAATGGGAAAAAAGTAGAAGGAAAGGTTCTGGCTGGCACTGAAACAGGTCCAGACGCCATACCAATGAGATTAATAGAAGTTCTAGGCAAAACAAGCAAATTGTAACTAAGGCAGGTGATTGACCAGATACTCATGGGAGGGAGGTACCCAGTGGACTGGAAATTGAGCAGTATGAGATTATTATATAAGGGCAAGGAAGAAAAAGACAGTGTCAAATCATACCAACCAATCACAGTAACTTCAGAAATATACAGACTAGCTATGCAAATTGTAAAAAGAAGAATGGAAGAATGGGCAAAGAGAAGACAGATTCTGGGGGAGCTTCAAAATGGTTTCAGGAAAGATGGACGACTGGATGAAAATTTATTCATAATCACTCAGTGCATAGAGAAAGCAATGACAAGTCAAAGGCCATTATGAGTAGCATTTTTAAACATCAAAGGGGCATATGACAATGTGAATCAGCAAAAACTCTGGAACCAATTGAAGGGATATGGGCTAGAGGGAACCATGGTTAAGTTTCTAGAATGGGTTTATACGGAGAATAGGGGTGATTATAACATGGGAAGCCGAAACTAAAAGACCAGCAGCAATAAAAAGATATCTCAGACAGGTTTGCCCATTGTCTCCCCTGCTCTTTATGATATACCTCAGTGAGATGGGGAAAAGTTAGAACAGTGCAACCTAGGTTTTGATCTGACTAACACGAAGGAAGGACATAAAGTAAATCAAATATTGCCACAGTTAATGTATCAGACGACATTAAACTAGTATCAGAAAGTCGTGACAGAATACCTGAACTCATCAGGATTTGCAGCAGAGAAGGGAACAATTTAAGACTAAAATTTAGTAGGGACAAGTTGGGTATAATCGCAGTCGGTTATAAAGACGAGAAGGGGGAACCCCTTGAGATAGAGGACACATTGATAGAACACATAGAAAAGTACAAATATCTGGGAATATGGTTAAGCGAAGGAAGACAGTGTCTAAAAGACCACGAAGATATTGTAATAAAGAAGGGGAAACGAGATTCAGCTGTCATGAAACACGGGGCACTCTGGAACTATAATAGATGTGAAGTCGTTAGGGGTGTAAGGAAGGGAGCCATGGTGCCAGGACTGTGATTTGGGAATACGGTATTGTGTATGAGGTCAGAAATCCAGGCAGGTTTAGAGATGCAGCAAAGGAGTGTGAGTGGGTTGGCATTGGGGGCACATGGAAATACTACAAATGAGGGAGTAGAAGGGGACATGGGTTGGGCATCTTTCGAGTAGAGAGGCGATAAGTAAAGTTAAATTTGAAATAAGACTAGATGAAATTGAGCATACACGGTGGGCAGCGAAAGTGTACAAGTAGCTATATATAAAAATTCTAAACACTAAGTGGACAAACCGAACCCGCAAGCTGATATTTAAGCACATTCAACGAGATGGAGCCGATCAGAGCATATCAGAAGAAAAGGGACTAAAGGAAACAGAAAGGAAATTGTGGGAAGTGAGAATGCAGGGGAAATCAGCTTTAACAATATACGGGGCATAAAAACAAAAAAAAAATGAAGAAGGAACAGCTGTATGATAATTCAATGGGGAGCTCTTTGTTGTTTGAAGTTAGAACGGGGGTGCTACGAACGAGAACGTAAAGGGCTAAATTCCGGGAAGTGGACACTCTGTGCGACGTATGTAACCGCGAAAGGGAAACTATAGAACATGTAATTTTAAGGCGCACGGGGCCTCGTCCCACCCTCTTGGGGGGATAACTACGGATTTGGAGGGGGCACTGGGTTTTCCGGACATGGATGAACAAATGAATAGAGAAAGAATTGCGGTAACTAAGAGGAGATTGGAAGATTGGTGGAAAAGATCTAAGGAAGGATAAAAAAAATATATAAATAAGCAATGCAATCACTTTAAAAAGGGGGGTGGGGTTGTGTTAGAACAAAATTTATACAATTTAAAAAAAAAAGAAGGGATGACGAAATGTAAGGCTAGGTGGCACAAGCTGCCACCCATTACAAAGGGTATAGCCATTACCATCCATCCATCCTGTCTTCTTTGCTAGTCTATACTAGTGAAGCGGGCTAGCTTACTAACCCCTGGATAGCTATTATTGGCACTGCTAAGCTGTAATTTGTGGGACACGGCTATCAGATAGCACTGATGTCACTGTCATCCGCATGTACACTTTTTCGAAGATAGTTCACCTGCTCGTCCTATGGCAAGACCTAAGTATGTTCTTTTATTTCTACTTTCAGAAGGAAAATAGGAATGGAACGAGCATAATTTTTTGGATATTTAGGATGCTTAGTGACTGTCAAATGAGTTATCACCAAGAACAGACGATCTGAGAAACATCTTTAGTGCACCTTTAAGTCAGTACCTGTGTTTGCCTTTTTGTGAGCCTGCCTGTTTGTGTCCTTGTTTTTTCTGGCATTAGTCTGTTCTCCTGAACAAGTCAATGAAGTGAAAACAATAGACAAAATGTCTCGTAGTCCCAGATACGTACCTCACCATCTTGGACAGCAAAGAGAGGTGGCCAAGAGGAGGCCACGGCCTCACCAGTTGGAGCAGCCGCTGCAGCACCTAGGATAGCAAATTAAAGGTTAGAGCGACGAGTAACATCAAGGTCTTCATTTGTTTATACGCTAGGACATACTGTAGCTGTAATAAAGAAAAAGATAGCCGACAACATATTCAAAAAATTACGTGCAATGCAGTATAAATAAAGCACAATATTCCTTCACAACGTCAATCTAGACCTATGCTCAGGAGCTATGTTAGTCAAAAGATTGAACCCCATTTCTTTGTTGTAGTAATATCAGGAAGCATGCATATACCCAAATAAGGTGTATGCTACAGTTGCTAATAGGGTGAGATTTCAACAATGGATGCCCTCAAAATGTTTCGCAATTTCACTCCACCAGTAAATCACTTTCACTTGTTTTAGGATTTTCAGACCATTAGCAAATCGCTTTAACTTGATTTATGACGATGCAAACCTGTAGAGGTAATGTCACCTCTTTCTTGCGGTACTTTTAGTAAGGTGACACAAGGGCTGCGGACACTACCATTAAGGTGGTATTGTTGCTTATGATGTTGTCACAGCCAGACTGCTTTATGCACTAAATAAATGAACACTACCTTTTGAAATCACGCCTTTAAGATAGTATTTATTCATGCGGGATACTGGCAACCTTACCAACTCTCGTTATTACAACTACTCGCCTGTCAGGAAAGCAATGACTGTATCGTGCTACGCTGCATAAAGAAGTCATGAAATGATGTCTTCCTGTTCTGTCATCAACCATTTGTTGAGTTAAAAGTCTGGCTATAGTAGTATGAGAGTGTTGTCCTGCCCCTAAAAAAGCGACTTTTGATCCCTCTGCTCCTGTGTGCAAAGAGGGTGAAACACTATTTTCTTAACAGTAGAAGGGCCTGAAGCATGTGAATAACAGTACTGGGCAGAGCCTCTCCTGAGCAATCAATTGCCTTGCTCCACCAAATTGAGATTGTCACTACCTGCAACTACATTACCAGCAGTTCAGATTGCAAATACATAATTAGATTTGGGCCCATCAGCACTGTCATCCTGTCAGTAAATTAATATCTGCTTTTATACAGATGAAAAACAAATTAAGATTTGCAACATACAGTCGGAGGCGTCTTGGACAACGACTCAGCAGAATCTCGATAATACAAATCTCTCCCCCCCATTCCACTCCACCCACTCCCCTCACTTTAAGTGACCCAAATATTAACCGGCAATGCAATTTGTCACTACGTATTGCGCCATCTAGCGGCTGCAAAATAAAAGACTGGGTAGGCCAGGACAGCCCAGATCGCAAGGACTGCAGGCGGGTGCATTTAGAAACCAAGTGTGAATGTGGCTTTTTGGATCGGCGTCAGCCTTTTTGGGAACCATTCTTCTTAAAAGTAAGTCCCGGCTTCACGTCTCCATGAACCCAGTGGGTTTCTGTAGCATCTTGCCTACTCCTATAGGAGTAGGTGAGATGCCACAGAAACACGCTGGGGTTCGATAGGCTTCCCCCAAAAAATAAATGTCGCTACTGCTGCGTGAAAGACTGTCACAGTCACGAAGGCGACTCAAGCGTCAAACTATACCGCTTCCCCTCGAGATCTTCGGAAGTGACACGGCAACAGAAGTGGATCACTGCAGTGTGATGCATCAGGTAAGTAAATTCTACAGTAATTGTTGCTGTTGAAGTGAACGAAAATAGATGTGCAGGCTTGGAAAGTGGTCTGACGAACTTGTTTTGCAGGGTACTCAGCAAAATAACAATTTTATACAAGTTGTTCTACGAGTCACTATAGTCCGTTGCAACCTAAGAACGAAGGGCGAGGGTAAGACGGGTCGGGGAGGAGGAAGCAGACGGAACGCTGGAGATGAGAGGGGAAAACCACTTTCTCTCTTTAGCGTTCCGCCTGCTTCCTCCTCCCCGGCCCGTCTTACCCTCGCCCTTCGTTCTTAGGTTGCAACAGACTATAGACACCACATAGGGAAATACAATAGAAACAATTGGGCCGATTGTTGCTTCGCTGTGACATCCAGAATCAGGCGATCAGGCCTTCAAAAAGCGAGAGGCCCGTCCCGGCAGTCGTAGTTGTATGTGCGCATAGCCGTTCGGCACACGCGCGGTCGTAACCAAAACCTTCCAAACCTGCGAGTTCTCAAATAGTAAATTTTCGCAGCACATAAAGCTTTGTTTGTTTCGGCAACAAAATTTAACGCTGAATCTGGTAACAAATGTGACGGCATGCAGAAAACAGGATGCGTAAGTTTTTCTTTAGAAAAAGCTCAAGTGAAGCGTAAATATCCTCACATGTGCACTTTGTTGCCTGTCACCTTTTCACACCAGGCTTGCATATCACTGTACAGCCATTGTAACGTGCATACTGTTCTCTGTCTGTAACGTGCATACTGTTCATGCAGAGTATGTTTCTAATTACTCACATTTTCTAGCCGGGGGCGAGCGCGAGGAAACAGGAAGAGAGTGCCGCACCAGGCTGGGGCCGCGCAGGAACGATGGAGCCGTTCTGGCTGGTCTGGCTCATGGCGACTCCTGGAGCGTTCCGCCAGCGAGGTTCAGATCAGGACCGGCGGAAACGGCGAGCCCTGGCCACACCGACCTAGGCCATGACGATCCCGGAGTGGTTCCGCAGCAAGACTCGGGCTGTGATTGCCCGGAAGAGCTTGCCTACGCAGCGCTGGCGTGGGGAGGACGATCCGCAGGCCTGGACACGGACAGCGACTGCGAACTCTGAATGACGGGCGACAACCCGGCTCGGCGGGCCGCAGTGCCGGCTCTCGAAGGACAACTAGGAAGTATAGTAAACCGATTCGCGATCTTCTCGTTGTATTGTGTCACTCCCTGGGAGACGAGCGAAGCACATGCCGATCGCGCAGCGATTATTACAGAGAGACCTCACAAGTGGTGAAGACAACTCAAACTGGTGTCCAAATGACAACTCTAGAATATGCTTGCCGACTAGCAATGCTGGGTAACAAAGACTTTCGAACTGATAGCCGCCAGGAAATTTTTCTTCTGTAAAAGCTATACATTCAGGCTCGAATCGTTCACTGAAAATAAAGCTACAAGTGTATCAGCAGACCTAATAATGGGAAATCCCCACATGGTAATGCAGCAAGCACAAAAAGAAACAAAGAAATATCCTTAATCCTTGCCTTTTCTCCCACGACCGTTTTTTTCCTTCGCGCTCAGCAGCTCGCTGGCGGGGCAAATTGCCCAGTGTGTACAGACGCCGCCGACGATTCCTAGCACTTCTAGCAACACTAAAGTTTTCCTTTCGTTTTTATTTTTATTAACCCGTTTAGGTACTTTAAAAAAATTTAGTGTATTTTTAGGACACATTCAATATAAAAATAGTGTTTTTGGGACCCAAAGCAATACTCATGCAAAATGTTTAACGTATCTTAGGAAATACATTTTCTGGTTTCGGTTTCGTGGTCTCGACTTTTCGCCGCGAGGGGTTTCCAGATACTCCGCCGCTCCGTGCTCCGTGTCGGCTGCGATGTGCATGGCGGCGCCCAAGATGCGTATCGTCCACGCCGTGCTACGCACTTCGACCTGCTGTTACAAAGGTAAGCAGTACTTTGCTCTGAAATATGCTAATTTTGAATTTTTACAAGTTCTGGATTACATAGCGCTGACGTATTTTACCCTGAAACGTATGAAGGTCGGGGGAAAAAAGTACATAGTAGATATGCGAAGGCTCTTTCACATGCTCCGATTCTCGCCCGAAATCGGTGCGATTTCTAGTATATGCGCGATTAAAATCGCAGTCGCACTGTCGCAGCGGCTCTGCAACTGCTTTCCACCAAGTTGGTATTTTGCCGCAGAGCCGGTGCGATCGCTTTCTCGTCAATCAGCCGTTCATTAGCCAGCTTCCATCCGCGAAAATAAATGTAGGCACATAAAAGCTTCTGATTTATTGCTTCGTTATTATAAATTTCTGGTTACTTATTGCATTCCTAAAACATGTATGCTTAATAAGACGTTTTTGTTGTATTTTAGACAAAGTGAAACGCGTCGCGTCCGTGTCCGAAGCGCCAGCCGCTCCGACAGAAATCACGCGGTTGTTGGAGCATGTGAAACCAAACATTGCGATCGCACTCGCTGCGTCAACTGTAGCACCGATTTTTTTTTTTTTTTTTTTTGCACAGTTGCTGCATGTGAAACTGTTTTAAGAGAGGAGTCGCATAGTAGCTCTGTGATTTCTGTGGTGTTCCGTTCCGTGCTTAGATTTGGCAGTGTTTCAGTAGTTTACTTTAGGGGCGGGCGTTCACTCTGAATTTTACATACATGTGCACGAGGAATCGGCTGTAATTGTCGGGAGAAAGCTTCCTGTTTGGCGTGGTTTAGTACATCCCTGTTTTCTGGTAGAATTTGACGTGGTGCTCTTTTCTTTTAGGCTTCGTATTCTACTGCTGCCCGAAGGAAATTCCATCGGGATCTTTCTACCAGACACGGTGTCGCGATCGTCCCTGTGTGGTTTTGATTCCAGAAAGTGGAACAGTGTCTGATGCGGGACCTAGTGATAGTGAAGTGAGTGACAGTGACGAGGAGAACTTGCCAACGAAGAGCCTAACAAGAGAACTTCCAAGCGATAACGAAACTGAAGGCAGAACGCCCGCCTGTCCGCTTCTGTCACCGTCAAGAAAGAAGCAAAAGTCACTGCCGCAAGTTTTTGACTGGGGAAAAGAAGACCGGTGTTTTCTGGAGCCTGCGGAACCCATGTTTACGGCCTCTGATGATGTCAAATGCCAACTGAAATATTTTCAAGTTTTCATTGATGACAAGCTGCTGACGATTGTTGACGAGACAAACCTGTATTCTTTCCATCAGGCTATTGCATATAGGTAAACGTTTGTTACACTGTGCCAACATGCTTACGCAAAGTACATATTATTTGAAGTGAATCGTTGCAACGCCCCTTCAATTAAGCACCTTATAAAATCAAGGGTGGTGTTTTAGCTCTGTACATCTTATTTAATTTTACAAGAAAACATGTTTTCATTCAACACCATACATATATCCGTAATGCATGCTCACCAGAGGCACCCTGGTGTGCATGTCAGGCCAGTTTAGTGTGCCTTGGTGTGGACATTAGACCAGTCTGTTGTGGCGTAGTGTGCGCATCAAGCCATTCTGGTGTGTTGTGTTGTGCACATCAGACCAGCCTGGTGGGTTTTGATGTGCACATCAGACCACACTAGGATGATGTGATGGGCACACCAAACCAGCCTAACGTGTTCTGGTGGGGACAACAGAACACGTTAGGCTGGTCTGTTGTGCGCACCAGACCACACCAGGCCGGTCTGATGTTTACGTCAGAAAACAATAGGACACACCAAACCGGTCTGGTGGATTTTTCAATAGGGAGGATTCTTAGTCTTGATGGTAACGTGAAGGTTCATGCCATTAATGCGTAAACCGAAAGCATCCTTGGCGAAAGACCGAAACTGCCACCGAACAAAAGCTCTTTACTGGACGGGGAACGTCTTGGAGACAGCTTTCTGTGTAGCAAAACTAGCTATGGGCGAAAAGCGCATGTCCACTTCGAGCACCGATGAAGGACGTGCTCACGCACTGTTAATTTCTTCTGAAAAGACGCTTTTGAAAAATGAGCACCATCTAGTTGTTGCTGCGCCAATTGTTCGGTCATTCTTTGGGCAACTGCTTTGAACATCTACTGGACATGAGGGTTGTGTATGCTTTCGGTATAAACGCAGCTCGTCTCGTGTCGAAAACGAGTACAGCGTGAGCGTTTTGCGAGCGATCGGATTACATCACGTGCTTCGTGGCCAATAAATGCTGACCGCTATTGCTGCCTGATGTACTTTAGAAAAGGGTGTATTGTAACTCAAATTCGCCAACGAGTGTTAGAGACTATGTCTTTTAAGTTCTTATAAATGATCATGATTCATCGGTGCCACCAGAGAATACAAGATGAACAAGAACGCGAAAACATTGTTGTGGTGTGCAATTTCCGTCATCTGCGGGACAAAACAATTTAAGATCCATTAGGGAATACGCTGGCATGACACTTGGAAAACGCAAAACACGTCCTTCTTTGGGAATCACTAAAGCTGACCCGTTCACTCTTTCTCTTTTTGCCTTTTTCTTCCACTTCCTCTATTTTTTCTGCCCTTTTTCGGCCTCGTCCTGGGGTCAGTGTTAGCGTTTCCCAATAGTCTTACTAACGTATTTCATAAGAATCCACCAATGGATCTTGCCCTTTTGTCGCCCTTTTTCTGCACTCTTCGTCGACACTCTCGGATACGGTCATTCACATTGCTCGTGGAAAGAACCCCACTCCTACCACTTGTGCAAAGAACCGGTATCCGATCACTCTTCGAGGGAGTCACTTCCATCTTTTTACCTACACGCACACATCACAGCCCACGCACCGCTAGAAACGGAAACACAGATCGAAGAACAACCGGTGACGGCAGAGCGGCAACTGAGTCAACACCTCCTAGATAAGAAAGCCTAAGTGCTGAAGTTTACTGTGCCACTAAATAAGGTGACCGTAGTCGACAGTTTGGAGACGAGTGCTGCGTGATCGTTCGGTTGTAACTTTTGTGGAAACAGTGAGAACACGACTTCATGCCGAAAGTTGATGCAGTAGTTGAGTCCTATCTGCGACCGACGGTCTCCTTCTTTAGTGACGCAGGAAAATTCAGCAGTCAGGCATTTTTTTTATCTAGCAGGTTCTGACTGGAAACATTCGCATGCTACCGCGCCGCGGCGCGTCCTCCTCTCTAGCTCCGCACCAGCTGTGAGCGTGACCTTGACGAAAACAAAAGGGCTTGTTTTGACAAAAACTCGGTGGTGTCAGTCAGTTTGTTAGGGCCGAGGAGAGTGGAGAGGTTGACACGTGCTGACGTCAGTACTTCGGACCAATGAGAGCGTCGCATGCGTCACCCTCTTCCCCTCCTCTCCCTCTCTCTCAGGCGCCCACAAACGACAGACACAGCCGTGTTTTTGTCAAAACGAGCGTTCTAATGTTAACACATTAAAGGCCGACCAACGTGAGGAGAGAAGGAAACTTTCTCAATAATTGTTTACTGTTCGGGAATGAAGGAGATATCCTCGTCCCTTCTGCGGGGAGCAGCTCAGAGACCCGCTGTTGTGTGGAGAGGAGGAGAAAAGAGCACGAGAGGGAATTGAGAAAAGGAAACTTAGAAGCGGTTTTCTGCTCGTCAAACGAAGATTCTGCAGGTCGACATTTAGAGGAACGCCACCACGCAAAACATATTCTCGAGAGAAACTTCTGGTAATGTCACGAACTAGAGTTGTATTTATCAAACATAAATTTCCAAAACAGTTATCTTAGCAAAAAAAAATAATAATTTTGTATAAATCGTGAGTTTCTTTTTTAAAGTTTTAATACAAAAGAATATGAAAACCTTTTTCATTTAAAGCATCAGCCAATTAAAATATAATTTTTTTGTTGACATGAATACCTACAGCGCCGTTAGGCATTATGCAGGGAGTACTTGAAACATGATGCAACTACAATACATATTCATAAAATGTCACGCGTTTTCAGCTTGATTAGGATGGCCTCTTGATGGGTGCATGAATCAATTTCGTTTGCATACCGTATCAATACCCTTTTATCAATGCATTGTTTACGACATTATAAAAGAAATATTTTCCGTAAAGTTCCTAAAGTTTCAAATTACGCCGGCAGCAATATTCTCAGGACGCGACATTCTACTGGCCAAATGACCAAATATATTTTTTCTACTCATGTACAATCAGCTGCGGGAAAGCGGACGAGCGACCCGGGAAGACACGAAGCTTCTTTCCGGGTCACCAACTACCGAGATTATTTTTTTCCAGCTTCCATGTCAGAAGTTCCTCTGCAGAACGTAGCGATCAGTGCTCCCAGGTAGATTGCACGAATTTAGAGGGAAAGAAACTTATCTTTTGTCTTTGTTTTCGTGGAGAAACCACTGCTTTCCCGCCGGTGGTGGAGGCGAACCACAGTAATGTGCTTTCACGTGAGCTGCGTGCCGACATAACTAGTGTCACATAAAACATTCGTTCCTATGGTCAAAATGCTTCAAAGTCGCGTGCTGAGAAATCAGTATCCTTCTGTAGTCGAGAAAGCTACAGGGGTGGTAATCGGTGAGTCAGTACCACACCGATGAGTGTAATTAAAATAAAGGAAAATAGTGCACATTGTAGCACTAGTCACCTTTTGAAGCAGCCAACTATGTTCTTCATGGCTACTCCAGTGATTTTTGCTCTTCATAAACGCTTTAGTAGGGAGCCTAATCACGAACTTCAAAGGGTGGAAGCCTTGGCATTCAGCTCGGGCTACTCTCGGGGTTCCAATCATGCATTTGCTCTGTTAAACATGAGGAGTGAATCGTCTAAGCGAAGTTCAAGTCTGAGTTTAGGAAGGACTTTCGACATACTGTTATTTGTGTCTTGTATTGCAGAGGTTTTGGGAGCAGGAATTCAGATTCATTATTATACAATAAAGCCATTGCCTGTTATGTGTTTGAATGGTTGGCGTGCAATTGTCTCTCGCAAAAGAGACAGTGAAAATGCCGTTATTTTATTATTTTGCTAAATAGTTCACAGTTAATAAAAACATTTAAACCAAACAAATAGGGTTGAAACTTTTCTTTTAAAATAATGAAAATATAAACGCCGTCGTGTAAATTTACCACCGTTGGAGGCTGTGCAGAATTCAAAATTTTAGGTTTGATATGGAATTAGCTTCTTTCCCCAAGTGCTCTTTGAATGAGTAATTGAACGCGTTGCATTCTACTCCTACAGTGAAAAAAGAGCTCTAATAATCCTTCTATTTCTGTTGCCATAATGTAAATTTTAAATTTTATAATAAAACTTTGTATTTTACGCACTATTTAATCTCCTAGCCACGATTTTTTGCTTAGAGATGGATAGTGTATCTGTGTACTTTATACGCGTGTCATTGCTCTTTGATGATGTCTGGCTTGGTGGTTGAGGAGTTCTTTTAAATTTCATTTATCACGACCTTCATGAACAGCAACTTGCCGTATAGCTGACACTAATGCGGTTCCTTTATTGTTTATAAGTATCACAGTCCACATGTTTTGGTTCACAGTTGAGCATGCTCACATTCGTCACTTCGGAACGCAAAAACGCGCCACATGCACAAACGCTAAACACGGCACTGACCAGATGCGCCTTTCTGGAAGGGCCCATAGAAGTTTTGCTAAATTACTTAAACACCATTTAGAACAGCCAAACTTGAGGAAGAAAACGAGAAAGGACGGACGAACACAAACTTCCAACTGGCAACAACATTTAAAGACACCAAGAGTTTGCTTATATACAAGAAAAAGGGTGGGTGAAATAAGGAGTGGAAAGGAGGAGCACTATGCCGTCAAGGGTGCGTCGTCTGGGAAAAAGATAAGATTTCGGGGAAAGAGACAAGATTTCTTAGTTCGGAGCTATCTCCCCCCACGTTCCCGACAGCAACGACGCACACTTGACGGCATAGTGCTCCTCCTTTCCACCCCTTTTTTCACCCCCCCTTTTTCCTGTATATAAGCAAACTCTTTGTGTTATTAAATGTTGTTGCCAGTTGGAAGTTTGTGTTTGTCTGTCCTTTCTCGTTTTCTTCCTCAAGTTTAACTATTTATACCAACCCGCTTGTTCTGTCCTTACACCATTTAGAATATGCATGCTAAAAAGAAATTACACGTACTGGTGTCTGCAGCATTAACTTTCTTAAAAAATAATTGATGCTATTAGCGCGCTCATTGAGGTAAGACGAACGTCTGCGACACCTGTACCCACAATCCGAGCATTCTTCCTGGTACTTGGGTAATTGCTAGCTTCAGTGGAGTTGAGTAGAATAAGCGAATCATCATGTGAGTGGAAGGACAAGTCACATATTATCTTTACGTCTAAATAAAATAAAAAAAATACAGCGAAGACAACCGGCATTTCACTTATAATTTCCTATCAACACAAAAATGATCGGACTGAATATATAAAATGCTGAAAGTTAAAATTGCTATAATGATTGGGAATTAAACTTAGAATGCCAGTTGTCATCGCGTATTTTTTTAAAATCTGAAACACGGAGATGGAACGTGGATTGGCGCACCATTTACCTGCCGTTCAACTTATCATGTTCTACTTAATCGTCAATCTGTTCCAGATAATACTTCCAGCAAGTGCTGTCTTTAGATTTATCGTTTACAATATTCAATTACCTAAAACAATTTTCTCTATAACCTACGAGGAACATACACCTATTTAGAACACTACTCTCTATGAACTCCACCATATGTGGAACACAGATCCTTATGGTTAAGTGGAACATTTTGGAAATAAATGTTTGGGTGTAATGGAAACTTAATGGGAAAAAGATTATGAATGTGTGATATGGCTTCCAGAAGTGATGGGTTCGCTCAAAAATAAAGAAAAAAATGCATGTGGAACAAATTGGGATGAAAAAGATTCGAGTACATTTTGCTACTTACGGTATTTACAATTTCTGTTAATCTGTCTTTCATGTCCACCAAAAAATACCACAAAGACTGCCACAACGCAGAGCAGTGTCACCAACCCTGGGGCCATGGGTGCAGTGTCCACTCGGAGTGAAGTCAAGGAATGAGATGTAATTGGAAATACTATAATTATTTTTGTGACATATTTTAAATTGTCCTGGTATCAGTATGCAGTTGCCGTTTCCGCTGCTTTTTACCGCTATTATATTGAAGTACAAGGCACGATCGCCTTTAATTACCGCACACAATATAAAATGTTGTGAATCCCAGGTCTACAACACTTGGAAAGATGAATCATGCACAAACGCGTTTTATAAAGGCGCTGATTTTAATAGAGCTTGTTCTGTCATAAGATATTCGATGGTGTCGACCATGTTGTTTTAGATAAATGATTTTAGTACATCTTTCAATGTGATTTGTTTTCATTGTTAGAAAGACTTGGATTCAAAACTTCCACAAAAATTACGAAAACAAAAAGGGGACATAGAAGACAATAATAACAACACTTGCTTTCAACACTCAACCAACATATACTGTTTTAGCTGATCTTCTGAATCTCGACGGTGTCTTGTTGAGCGTAGAGGGAGAGGTTGATTGGCGAGAAGCAGGAACAATGGGGCTACTCTATCAAAAATACACCGAGCAGGGTCAGATGTGTTCTGGTATTTGCTGGTGTAAACAGCAGACTATCCGATGTGTCCTGGCATAAGCACCAGACTATCATATTGTGTACTGGTGTATACCGGTACACAATAACTAACCGAATCTGTTCTGGTGTTTGTATTGTGCTTGTTTTCAGTGCTAGAGAGCCTTAGATTCAAACTTTTACAAATATTACAAAAACAAAAAAAGGACATTAAAGACAATACAAACTACACATGCTTTCAACACTCAACCAGCATATACTGGTTTTAGCTGATTTTTAATCTCGACGGTGTCTTGTTGAGCGCAGAGGGAGAGGCTGATGGGCGAGAAGCAGAGCCAATGGGGCTACTCTATCAACAATACACCAAGCCGGGTCAGGTGCGTTCTGGTGTTTGCTGGTGTAAACGCCAGACTATTCTATGTGTCCTGGCGTAAACACCAGACTACCTGAGCGTGTCCTGGTGTAAACACCAGACTAACCGAAACTGTTCTGGTGTTTATATTGTGCTTGTTTTTATTGTTAGAGAGTCTTAGATTTAAAACTTTCACCAATGTTAGAAAAACGAAAAAGGGACATAGAAGGCAACACAAACAACACATGCCTTCAACAATCAACCAATGCATTCTGGCTTTAGCAGATCTTCCGAATCTCGATGGTGTGTTGCTGAGTGCATAGGGAGAGGTTGATTGGCGAGAAGTAGGGACATTGGGGCTACTTTATCAAAAATACACGGAGCCGGGTCAGGTATGTTTTCTGGTGTAAAAATCAGACTGTCCGATGTGTCATAGAGAAAACACCAGACTATCCGAGTGTGTCCTGGTGTAAGCACCAGACAAACCGAATCTGTTGTGATGTAAACACGAAACGATTCAAATATGTCCTGGTGCAAACACCAGACTATCCGAACGTGTCATAGTGTAAACACCAGACGATCCGATTTTGTCTCGGTGTAAACACCAGACTTTCGGATTGTGTCCTGTTGTAAATGCCAGACCCAGTTTATGTGTTTTGGTTTTCACATCAGATTCACATATAGCGTTTTGGTTTAAATATCAGACTCACCTAATATGTTTTGGTGTGCACATCAGACCACCAAATGGGTTTCTGTGTGCACATCAATGACCCACCTAAAGTGTTTTAGTGTGCACATCAAACCCATTTAATGTGTTTTGGTGTGCACATAAGACCCGTCTAATAATTTTTTGGCGCATCAGACCCACCTATGTGTTTTGTGTGCAAACTACAACAGACTAGTGTATTCTGATGTGCAAATTAGACTAGCTAATCTGTCTTGGTGTGACACTACACCAGACTAGCGTATGCTAATGTGCACTCCAGACCAGCATAATGTGTTTTAATGAACATGAATGCACGCCCGAACACATACACGAAAAAAGTGTTTTTTTGAAATTGCAAACTCGCACAGATACATGCGAGCAGAAACACGCCCACATACATCTACACATAAGCACAAAGGCACCCACGCACAGCTGCACGCCTGCACACTCACACGCCCATGTGTGCAGGCTCCTACACTCTTAATATTATTCCACTTAGGTTCTAGTTAAGTTTGGCATCAGGTGGGCGTTTCACTAAGTTCGACTGAGTCGAGGACAATGTTTAGCAAATCAGATGATTTTAAGTAGAAGGCTTGTTTTTTTGTTCTATAATCGATTTGTTTACATGGAACAGTGTATTTGGAACACGGTGATCATCTGTTCCTCCTAAATCTGTTTCATTTACTAAAATCGTGTTCCACTTAAACTGTTCGCGCATTTTTTACCATTAATATGTGACTTTTTCTTTTATGTGATGTGTTGCGGAGAATCACGGCGAAAAAGAAGGAAGCGTATGTGTTTGAAAATATACCACTTTGTCAAGGACTTGGACGTACTGTACAAGCTTCTCATCCGTCTAAAACAATAACTCTGAGCTCTCTACTTTGAGTGCAAATGCTTTCTAGTATAATATTTATGGCTCTTGCTATACCGTCTGCCAATTAAGCTATGGCATGCTAGAATTCTTGTGCAAATCGTGGTCATAGAATTTTGAAATAAAAGAAAAAACAAAAACCAAATATTTGATTAAGCTGAGAAAGGAAACTTACCAAACTGGTGACTTAGCTGTCTAACGTGCTGAAATAATCTACCAACTGGCCAAACTGATAAGAAGTGAAGTTGCCAAATTGGTGGCTGAACTGATTGCACTGTAGGTTGAGCCAGTAATACCGCTAGCTGAACTGGCAGACGGCATGTGAAGCTTTTGGAATTGGTAATCGGACTGAAGTTTTTTTCCGAACAAGTATGACGTCAGCCTTCTCGAGGTATGTTGGAAGCGTTATAATTAGAATAAAAACGGATGTTCGCATTCTTGTGAAAGAAGCCGGTTGATATCTTTGACAAATGAACGACAAAAATATTAAGTAATCAATCAATAAACCAATGACAGTGTTTACTGCAGAGTTTAGAAAGATTCAAAAAATTTCGCGGTGTTATGTTTCAAATATAATATTATTAATACAAACAATATTAGAGAACAACAATATAAAAATATTAATAAAAATAATAATAATTAAAATCATAATTCTATTCATCGCACCTACATACACAATAGAAAACGGGTTTGTCCAAGCCAAATCCGGCTTGTGGTACAGAACCCGGCAAATCGAGTGCCTTAAAAAAAATAAAAGAACTAGTTTTTTAGTGCACAAATTACCATGCAAATGAAAAAGTAAAGCGCAATAACGCTATGGTAGAGAGTTATATCGGTTAACGTTTTCTTGAGCTCCTTTCTTGACGTAGCGTTAACAACGTCTTCTGGAGGCTTGATAAATATTGAGGGCACAATATAGGAGCAAACTCGTTTCCCATAACTCCTAGAACACCGTGGAGCGTCAAAACGAGGTGCTTCACGTACGTTCTTGTTCAGAACAGAAGGGCGGCTGAAATTATTGGACCAGGCATAACGAAGCAGAACAGTTTCCACTGAAAGTAAGAAAAAAATAATAATCTGTAGAGTTTTAAAAATATTTTCCGAACAAATATCTAAGTGGCATGCAACACTTTTTTATCAAGCCCTTTAAAATGCGATCAACTTTGGTGCACCACAGGTCTGCACAGTTTGCACAAAGAGTGATGCTATATCTAAGAGTGCCAAACCCAATACCACGTACGACTGATTTTCTGACACTGAACGGCATGTACAATTTGTAATCATAAAGTATACAGAAAACACTTTGAAGCTTCCTGCAAACCTACGATAGCTGTAAATTCCATGACATATCTGAATTCAAAAATTCTCCCAAATATTCCACGCCATAACGCATACAAGTACGTGGGGCTCACAAATATAACACCTTGACTTGTGTAAAATAACTGGCGCGCTTTGATCGACCCTCTTAAATGAATTTAGAAAGCAGATAATTTTAGTTTTAAAAGTGTTTACTCTTTTAGGTGGTTCTCGGACCAATCCATTACTTGTGCAGCATCACGGCTCAATAAGCTTTGAGCATGATCGTAATTGAGATGACTAGAAACAAGTAGAGTTTCATCAGCATACTGAAAAACATTGCAAACAAGATTAAACACCTTGCAATCAAGATATTTTGCTGAAAACTTTTTACTTATAAAAAATCATAGGCGACAAGGCCGATTCCTGTGGAACTCCGTATTTTACGATTACTCGGGCACTTTTAAATATTTCAATAAATACATTCTGGGAACGATTTAAAAAAAAGCTTCCAAGTATAAAAAAAAACGGACAGCGGAAGTTGAAGTGATATAGTTACTGAAGAATACGTGTGTGGCTAACAGTGTCGAAGGCTTTGCCACGTCTAAAAATTGGTACAGGCGAATAATTTGCAATCAAATGCACCGTGTTTAAATTAGCCCAGTCGTCAAGGAGTGATTGTGTGCCTCTTCCAGCCTCGAAACCATACTGGCTACGATATGAAAAGTCAAAACTGTCAATGAAACTTATTATAACAGCGAACATAGGTCTTTCCAGTACCTCCCCAATGCAAGGTAAAATAGAGATGTGACGGTTGCATTCTAAATTATTTGGAGTTCCACCTTTAAATAACGGTTTAATAAGTGATGGTTTTAGCTCCAGAGGAATATTCCCGAACAAACAAAACCCGTTAAACATCAAAAGTAACACGTGTTTGATTGTGTCATAGTTTCAACACGGATCCCCGACACGAATCCCATCAATACGAGGGGATTTATTTCTATTAATTGATATTGAACAGAATGGAACCTAACCTGAATTCATCAAGTGGCTGCAAAAATGCAGAAACAGAAAACCCATCATTGCTCGAACTATATGACAGCAATCCACTACCTCTAGTGACCTGATGATGCCGCATAAGTTTGTTGAAATCATTTAGATTTGATTGTAACTCCGAACAAAATGCTTTTGAAGAGAATGCTTGGTGGGTTGTCTAGAAACCCGCCCTGTAAGAGTGTCAATCAACTCATAAGTTTCCCGCGAATATGACCTCGTCTAAAGTACTTCCTTTGAAAGTGGCTACGTTAGGTGCAGCAAATTGTGACTTTGGTTTTGTTTCTAGCATAGCGAAATTGTGCTCGCCACTGTGCATTTCTTGGGGCACGGCGGCATTGTAAACATAACATTTCATTATCTTTGATTGCGTTTATGATGTAAATATTAAACCAGGGTTTATCCGACCGCGGCCTAAACCTCATTTCCTTTGATTCTTGTTAAAAAAACTGACGATCCTCAAAAAAACGCAACATAAACAGTCTCAGGCTCAACAGAACTCAAGAATGTGCCACAACCAAAGGAATTAACCATAGATAAAATTGTATTATGCCAGTAATAAAGACAGAGGATAAATTTCGCCTGGCTTCTTTCTGCGATACCGTGTCTGAACGACATCCCACAGAGTAATGATAAGATAATTTTTGAGTAATTACGGCAGATTTCACTGTGATATGTTGAGAGCCCAAACATTTATATTATCTACACATAAGGCTACTAAATATCCAGACAACAGTTCCACTCTAGTAGAGCGGGTAATGGTATTTACTATTCCATGTTCCAATACTGGAGTTAAATAATCACGAACTACAGACTTGTTTTGTTTAGATTGTCAATGTTTAGGTCGCCAGCAATGCAAAGGTTTCTGCTTATACCGAGCTGCCGGAGCACCACCTCTAGTTCCGTTAAAAAAAGGGAATCATATTCTGAAGGAGCTCTTCTTACCGGAAGTAAAAAAAAAAGACAAACCAGACCGGTAAATATTAAGAGCCGAAAACTCAGCATGCACAAAAGATACACTCAAACTTGAAATCCACTATTTGTGTTTGTCGTATATTGCTATACCTCTGCCTCTACCACTATAACACATAAAAAACTGTCTCTCATAACCGTTGAGGATGAACTGATGGCATTGAAAGAATGTAATATTAATTTCCAAGAGAAATCACACCTACTGGAGGGGGGCGGTGGGGTATATAAAATCGAAACTCGTCCCACTGTTTGCGTATAATCCTAATGTGTCTATAAATAATTTAATAGACAAATCAAAGATAGGACCAAAAACCTCTTGGAAAGTGCTAGTCTGAATCTAGAAAACAGGTTGTCATTCTTTAAACGAGCCTCTCGAGATCTCCAATTGAGGCAATGCGCAACGCCGGAGAACCCCCGCTTTTCCTTGCGTATATTTTCGTGTTCTTCAGCCACAGGAACTTGAAGCCAGCTTTCCGACCCTGAGTCCATGTTTGCCAGAAGAGCTCTCGGTTTGCTTTTGTTATATTTGCGTTATGAAATAATCTGTGCTGGTCACCAGAGCGACAGAGTTCCTGCAATTTGCAACGGGCAGCTACCCAAACATGCCCGATGCTGACAGAAGAAAAATTAATTAGGATTGGCGGGGCAGAGTCTCGTTTTCTCGGAAGGCGATGAATTGCGAGGATGTCAGAAGTCCTTAACGATTGAAAGTTGAGGTTTTGTTAAAAAGTTTCCATGATTTTAGCCAGGTCATTTCTAGGTACGTAAGGAACACCGGGCACATCCATATTTGAACTCCGACAGTGCTGCTCAGAGTCATGTTAATTTTCTTTCAGCCGTGAGATTTCCGGAGATTGATCCACCATTGCACCTTTGATTTCGTAAACTTCGGTCAGAATGTCTTTTATCGATTTCTCGTTAGTCGACGCAAGAGCCAGCACGAAATCAAACTTTGCAAGGAAAGCATCGGCAGTCAATGTTTTCTGTGATAATCATGATTATGATGATAATAATAATAATAACAATTATAATGATAATAATAGTAAGAATAATAACAATCACAATAATATTAATAATAATTGTTGTGGCTCAGTAAGCAGGCGGCAAGCAGTTACCGTGCTGACACACTTGTTCTTTCTTTCGGCTGGCTTGCCGAGAGCTTTATAAAGACACGGATGGCACCGCAGCCGTGGCGTCACCAAGTCCTGTGCGCCTATCGACTACAACATTCCTCCCCTTTTTTATTTTTTATCGTAACCCCATCGTGTAGGTGGCTTTCGAATTCGTCTGCTGTGCCGAAACTCTAGCTCCGGACCGCTTGCTTACCCGGTGTCCGTTTCGTTGATACCAACTGGCGAATGCGCAGACTCGAAAACCGTCTGAGGGCTTTCAGAACTGCCTCCTCGATCGCTGTTCGTTTCGTTAATACCAGCCGGCGCATGCATAGACACGGGTGTCGTTTGTAGGCTGTCAGGGCTGCCTCCTTCTTGAAGCACTGCGTCTGCTGGCTTGGGGTCGGGTAGCTTATCCGTCCGGGGTTTCTCTGTCATCTTGATTGTCCTGTGATGAGAAATATGCACTGTGTTCATGTCAATGTCATCTGAATGCAAGAACCGTTCCTGGCCCTGAACCTTAACCAGATGCGTCGAGAGGCTGACAGGACGCAGAAGGGTGCCTTCTAACCAAAGCGGATCGCGTGGTCGGTTTTCTCTTACTCGGACCCTGTTGCCTACTTGAAATTCTCTCCAGGAACTCTTTTGTCTTTGAGGTTGCTGCTAAGCGGCGGTTGCTTCCACACGCTTGGCGAACTCTGGGTGAAGGATGCTTTATCTCGCGCGTGGCTTCCACGACAAGAAGAGGGGCTGGTGTCGAAAATAATCCCTGGAGAAAGTGAACAAGAGGGACAAAGTCGGAAATTGCGTATTACGGTACGTGAACAGGAACTGGTCCAGTCATTGTTGTGCCGTATAAGACTTTCCCGTGCGCCGTTTCTCCTTAAGCTGGCGAATAATGCTCCGCTTGACGTCTGGACGAGTCATTTTTCTGCTCGAATTGGAGCCGGATTGTAAGTGGCGTCCTGATGTGCTACACAGAGTTCGCTCTGAGAAAATTCGTAAAGTCACAAGACACAAACTGGGGTCTCTCGTTCGTCAGAATTTTTTCCGGAAGTCCAAAGTAAGCAAAGAGTGTGCGCAGTTTTTCTACATTCATTGAAGACGTGGTTGTTTTCATGTGCAACACATCAGCCCACTTTGAGTATGCGGCCACAAGAACCAAAAGCCAGTCTCCCTTGAAGCACGCAAAATCCAGGTGAACTCTTTGCCATCGTCTGGTTTGCAATCTCCACGATAAAACTGGTGCGCACGAAACCGCATTCTAGGTGAGCTGGAAAGTTCCGCAGCCATTTACAATCTCTTCGATACGTTCACTCAATTTTGGCCACCGAACATGACTTATGGCTAGCATTTCCATGAATAATAATAATAATCAAGAATCAAGAATCAAGAATCAAGAATCAAGAATAGTTTTTATTTGTGCCCAGGAACAACCTTGCGGTTTTGGTGCTGGCGCACGTAAAAAAGAACAAAAACACACACCCACAAAAAAAGGAAAAAGGCAAAAAATACACGGAAGGCAGTTTTACATAAAATTCTACAAAAAAGAAGACGCGAGAACTGTGTACACAAAATTGTACAGAAAAACAAAACAAAAAAGTGCACAAAAATTGCACAGAGAAATGAAGACACTAAAAAAAATGTTCCAATACATATATGGATGCTTCACTTGGACGCAAACAGACGCGAACGTCTGAACACTACACATACAGCTCCGTACAAATAGAAACAAGAAATCAACAAGTCATAGAAATGCATATGGAAACCAGGCAGTTGATTCAGGAAGTTCATCGAAAGTCACAAAAGAGCTTCCGCACAGATTTAACAAAATCGGAGAAGTTGTCAAGAAATATATCGAGATTAAGAGAAGAGTTATTATAAAGGAGTTCCGCACGAGATACTGGATCAAGTGTATTAACTCTAGATGACAGATAGAAGGTTGACGTTTTTCTTGTCGTCACTCGCGGTACGTGCAGAGAAACCTGATGCAGGATGTCGGAGCTATCTATTTGACCATGTATATATTTATAAAGAAAGAGCAGCTCCGCAGTGTTTCGGCGTCCGTGCAAGTCTTGCAGTCGAATGGGTGAACTATGCACGTCATCAACTGCTTTTGCAAGGTTGAAACGGTGTTTAAAAATAGATACGAATTTCGCTTGTACACGAGAAATCCTCAATAGATTAGAGTGGCACGTCCCACCCCACACAACAGATGCATACTCAAGGTGAGAACGACACAGGGAACAATATAAGGTTAAAAATGTTTTAGGGTCACGAAATTCTCGTGATACACGACACACAAGACCCAGGGTGCGCAGCGCAGACTTCACAATATGCATAACATGACCCTGGAAACGCAAAGCAGAGTCAAATACAACACCAAGATCTCTGATTTCGCCAACGCGGGATAGTTGATTAGTGTTAATTGTGTAGTTAAATGGTACTGTGGAAGTTTTTCTAGAGTAGGTCATGACTTTTGTTTTGGACTGGTTGATCTTCAGGTGATTACGTGAGCACCAGCCAACAAACGAGGTTATATCAGACTGTAAATCCATGCAGTCAGGTTCGCCGCCTATTTCTCTAAATATTTTTATATCGTCTGCATATAGCAAGAAAGAAGACGTGGTGATGGCGCTTGCGACGTCATTCACAAAAACAGAAAATAGCAACGGGCCCAGTACGGAACCCTGTGGTACACCCGAAGTTGCGTTATACGTGGAGGAGCAAGACCCGTTCGCACGCACATAACAAACCCTTTCCCTTAGGTAGTCCTCCAGAAGACAGTAAATCGGACCGCAAAGACCAACTGCAGAGAGCTTAGATAAAAGTATACTGTGGTTTACAATGTCGAAGGCCTTGCTACAATCAAAGTATATAACGTCAAGTTGACCTCTGTCGCACACAACCTTAGACGCAGCAGCCGCGAATGCCACCAGATTTGTCGTCGTTGAACGACCAGCGAAAAAACCGTGCTGGTTGGTACTTATCGTGCTTTGA